>NC_134204.1:53268640-53577487 GCF_964188355.1 Buteo buteo | reverse complement strand
ACTACAACCCGCAGGGAGGCTGACGGGGTGCAGTTTGTGCCTGTTATTCACAGGGAGTCAAGGATTTGGGATTTAAGTGGTAATTATGATGATTGCTCTTCCCAACTCAATCCCCAAATGTGCTAAGTGGGATCTCGGAAGAGTTCCCCCAGCTTGTGAAGTTGTCATGCTCATTTGTCTAAGAATGGCAGCTGCAAGCTAAAAGCAATCATTAAAATATTAAGGACCAGAAATTGTCTGCAAGCACCTCAGTCATCATAAGCAGAGATTTTATTTATCCCCACCAATCAAGGCACCAAGTGTCATGCAATCTTTCAGTTAGTAGGAGATTATTTCATGTCAAAAATTCCCTGTAAGGAAAAGAAACATGGTACTTCCCTCTGTAAGTGGAGAAGTAAAGGATGGGAGTCAAGCTCACAGAGCTCCAAAGAGCCAGGTGTCTTGTTAAGCTCTGTCCTTTAGAGGCAGTTCTCAAATTCAGTATCTTACTGCCTACCAAAATGACTGGCTTTTGTTTCTCACTTTTTACTGCAATGTTCTGCAAAGTGTTTGAGTACAAGAATCATTTCGCACATTGCTAAGATGCTCCTGGAATTAAAGGTTTTGGGGTCTTCCCACGTGGATATCAACTATTTGGATCTTTTTCTGCCTGTCATCTTTCACTTTTTTTTGTGGAATAGACCACATAATGGGTTTGTATGTTTCTCTCAGTAGAAATTTTGATAGTAAAATATTTTGTTGAAGTTATGGGTAGATTTTCAGTGGTTATAAATGGCTTTTCATTCAGATCATTGGCACAATTGCTATATGGCAATTTATGCCAGCTGAAGATCTGGGCTTCAGTCTGTGAGACCACATCAGCATTCAATTTTCCTTACTCATCTGATCCAGGAGATGCAAGTGGAAATCTCTCTTTACAATAAAAGGATATTTGAGAGTCTTCTACTCCCATCAGCAAAATACTCAGTACAAGCTTAACTTAATGTTTGTGTTCAGTGTTATAGCAGCTGCTTGAGTGCTGTGCTGAATCAGTTCCTTCCTTCTTCTTTCAGCCCATCTTTCTCTTTGAAATGCAAACATTATCAGAGATTAAACTGCTGTAATGCAGATAGGCTTCTAAGATTTACTCAGCACAAATAATGCAAATGTTTTTGCAGTATTTGTCCTGATCTGGAGTTAGTTTGTCTCCTCCAGTTGCAAAGCAATGTTAACTTCCAGCAATCCCCTGCATTGTCCAGTTCCACTGGCAGCAGCTGCTCTGGGCTTCTGCATTGTCATGTCAGGCACTATACGGTTTATGTAGGATGAGGATGCTGTTTATCACAGCAGGAAGACAGGCTTCCACAAAACCACTCTGCAGAACCTTAACGCAGGGACAATTAGAGGAGTCAAGTGGAAATCTGACCACACTTTTCTCAACCAGGTCCCCACACGTGTTTCAGTTAATTTGAGACTGTGATGAATGAAGATTAAATGTATGCTCCACAGCCGGTGCACATTACTTCCAGCAGCCTCATTCTTCAAGGAGGAATGGTTCAGGCAAAGGTCTTCATGACCCAGAAAGGAATTTGATTAACATTTTCCAAAATTTCCTAATCTTTCTTGTTTCTCATGCTTTCCTGAAGTTCTGACCTCTTACTGGTAATCAGTTCTTTCCACCCTTTATTTTGTTCTTCATTCTGTGGCTCAGCAAAGTCCATGTGAAAACCAATTATTAAACTTTGCCACAATCAGTGAAAAGATACGTTCTCCTAAATTAGCAAGGTGCAATACTATGTTGTTTTTGTAGCCATCATTAAATTTGATTGTTAGCTATCCAATATTCCCAGCAAATTACACATCACCTTGTACAGGAAAATACGACCACCCATTTCTCTCACACACATACAAAGCTCAGTTAATTCAAACAAGTTCTTCATATAATCAGCCCTGAAGGACAGTGGTTGTGTGTACAGGCAACACTGTGTCCTGCAAAGCACTGTTATGGAAAACCAAGACAGCATAGTTCTAGTTAATTTAGTTAAGTCCTAGTTTAATTTCACAACCACCTCTTTTGTTAAGATTAATTCAGCTCCTTTTCCTTCTGTTGCATGAACTACAGTGAGACACTTAGAAGTAATGGACTTACACTCAGGAAGAATAAGCTCTGGTATGCTAGATATTCCCACCATACTGGCCAAGTAAAATATAATTTAACCTTTTTAGAACTCTAGCAGGTGCAAGCTAGGAGCTGCTCTAAATAAAATGTTCATTGCTCCTTATATGGCTGCATAAGAAACACGTGCAAGCAACGGATACCTGCCACACTAATGTGTAGTGATTTAGATATGTGATGTGGCTACAGTGCTTGGGACTTCCAGTCTCTCAAGTGAAAAAAGACCATAATACTCTTGGAAATGAAGGGGGTATGTTTTTGCATTAACTTTAGCAAAGACAAACCTCGTGCAAGAACCTTTTTAGCATAATAGAAGGTTGAATAGGCTTCTGCTTTTTTTACCTCACAGCTTACAAAGAGAGAGGACACCAGTGGTTGTCAGAATGACAGGAGTTTTCATTTTTTACCTGGATGGAGAAATATAGGGATATTTTACACTGATGTCTCCAAATCAGTTGGATTTGCTCTGATTTCCATTTCTATCTTATGCTTGTATGCCTACTGACACATTCAAATCAACACTTTGAGGAGCCCTGAATAGCAAAGCCTTTAATTTCAAAAATGAAGACAACAGGACCTGGAGACAATGGGGTATAGTAGGAAAAAAATTTTGTGAGTCCTCATTACAGCTAGGTAAGGTAGTATGAACACTGTAACAAACAGCTTCAGACTTTTCCAAACCTGTATTGAGTCCCTTTCAGAAGATTCATTAATGACCCAATTTGTATTTTTGGCAAAATGATGCTAACAGAAGAAGATTATTCTTACTTGTGGCAGAAATGCTAATTTAAAAGTTTGAAGGGCTTTTTCCTTCTTCAGTATCTTGAGCTGAGAAACTAAATGCATTTTGACTCAGTACTAGCAAATGGGATGTTCCATTCCAAATCAGCGTTTCAAAAAGTCACAAACATTTTCTTGTTTCCTTTTTTTAAAAAAATCATGAAATGCTTGCTTTGTTTTGGAAGTAGCTGATTTTCAGTGCTCCCTCTGGGACATCTCAGGTGTCTTCCCTTTTTTTTTCTTTCTGATGCCTTTTAAAGCTTTTGGTCTAGTTTGAGAACAGTTTAGCCCGTTGGTGATGCTGTTGTGAGAAGCATGGGTGGCTGCATTTCATTTCAGGGTGAGTTTCCTCACCAGCACCTGACTAACTCAACCTGTGGTCTCAGTGCACACTAAACTCTCTGGCTGTGTTTTATTGTTTTGCAATAAAGGAAGGGCTATGGCTATTTCTAGAAGGCAAGGAAATCCATTTCAAGCTAAGTAAAACAGTGGTGTTGGTATGCACCCAGTATCACTAACACTTTTACCAACTGGACCACAATCTTGTGGCTTGTACTATACAACTTAAGAAACCAGGGTAAGTTCCTCTCCACTGGTTTGCCTTCTTCCTTTGTGCAGCAGTGCTGCAGCCCTGACCTAGACCCCTTCACTCTACCTAGGCCTCTAGCAGTGCAGGTGGGGCTGAATGTTTCTATCACCATGGAAAATCCCTGCTTGTGACACTGACTGCTTTCCTGATGCCAGAGGATATGCGGCTGTACTGTCACACTCAGATCCTGGTGCCCACTCAAGGACATCAAGGAGGAATGTTTTGGTTTGTTTTTTTCTATCACACATAGTATTCTGTCTTCTTGGTTGAATCAAAAAGCAAGAAAACACCCACTGTTTTATGCCAACAGAAGATGTCTATGGTGGGGGGGCAGAAAAACAGGCAAATGTACAATTATGCCTCTGCCTAGTTGTATGCCAGTTTCTAAGAGTCTGTGCCTTGGGATTTTCCAACCCAGAGATCATGCCTGTGAGTTACAAGCCCTGGACTGATTGCTCTCCTAGGGATATGCTCCCTCACCAGCTGCTGGCAGGGAGTTGGCAACTTAATGAGGTATTAGTGCGGGGTCACCTCCTTCTGTGACTGCCCACCTTGGCGGCTTCAGTTTATGCCCCTTGTGATGTGGAAGGGACCTTGCTTAACTGTCTTCACAGAAATATCTTTGATTGATAAGCTCAAGATCATGTCCCTGTGTAGTCAAGGGGTGAGCACAAGTCTCACAGTAAGGGTTTATTTTAGTCACTTATTACATGAAGGAGTACAAGTAACTACAGCATTGTTCCAGTTAAAGACCTCTGTAACTGACAAAGATAACAATGCAGATATTGCTAAATATACATAACTGGTCTGTACTGGTCCACCATCTTCAAGGGACTGAAAAGTCCGTGGACAGTATAAGGAATCAAAGGAACGAAAGCAGGGTACACAGATAAGAGATCAGTTTAGCACAGCCTGTCGCAATCTCTGCAGCCATTTTCTTTCTTTCTTTCTTTCCTTCTTTCTTTCTTTCTTCCTTTCTTTGTCTTTTTCTTTTTTTTTTTGTAATTTTCAGCACAGCCTTTTGCCATTTATCACTTGAAGTTTGTTTCTGCCAAAAGCTTTGCTTTTTTTTTTTCAGGTTTGAAATGGTATTTTAGTTGGACTTTGCAGGAGTCAATCTTGCAAAAAATTTTAGGATCCATATTCTCACTCTTGCTTTCTATGTCCCACTATGTAGAAGAGGTGGAAAAATAAAAATGGAGAGGGAATTTTCTTCGGTGGGGTATTTAGAACAAGAGATTAAATCAACAACTTTGAATTGCCCCTGACAAGAACTCCTCCATTTCCTGTTATTTATACAGTGAGCTGGCATCTTAGTGGCAGCTGTGGCTAGTCAGTAGGATTATCTTGCCCTTTTCATCCCTTCATTATAACTCAGAATGTTATTTTTGTTTCAGGTTTTACTCTATGTTCTCCAATTGTGGCTTTTTACCTCTCTTCTTCTATACTTTCTAAGGAACTCTAAGGGTCCCTCTCCCCATATTTTCATTTATTGTGATTTATTCACTTTCTCATTTTCCTCTCTGCAGCTTTCCCAGAATCTAGCAAGTTTTGAAAGCATACAATGGAAAATTTCTGAAAGAAAGGAATGAACCCAGAAAGCTGAAAACTTCAGCATTGTGAAGTGACGTATCCTTTGTCAAGACCCCAGCCAGGAAACATGGTAGTGAAGGAAGATGAAACAGGGGAAAGATGGGTGAGCAAAGCAGAGCTACTTATTATATGAGCATACAGTCTGTCTCCCCCACTAGGCTAAATGAAACCTTTGATACTTTTGGGGGGGGTTGATCTCCATTAAAATGGACCCACTGGTGAAGTGGAAGGGTTGTGAGAGCAGTGGTAGTCTATTTGCCTATCCAAATTTCCTTCCCTGCTTGGTTTAATCAGGAGGGAGGCAATGGAAGAGGAGGAGAGCAGAAGACAGAAGGAGCCCAGTGAGCTATGGAGGAGATGGAGCAATGGTCAGAAAGCAAGCAATGGTCAGAGAGCAGAAGGAGAGGCAGATGCAGGGTTGTGGCAGTGAGGCTCAGAGGGAGGCACTGTGAAGAGGCAGCTTGTCCAAATCAAACCAAGCATCACCTGGTCAAGGCTGTGGTCAACGCCACAGAACACAAGCTTCCACCTCCACTTTGCATTTGCCACTGAAGGGAGCCAGAGGCTGGGCTGCAATGAACAGCCAGTGTCTTGCCAGAGCTGGCATCAGGGATGGGCTGTGTTGGCAGGGACTCACAAGGCAGCTGGTGCCTCCCAGCCAGGGTCTCCACTCTGCTTGCTCACTCACCTGGGCTGCAGAAAGGGGCTCAGGGATTCCCTTCCTCTTCGCACATCCCAAGCCTCTTGTCTTTGTGTCTCTTTTCCCCTCCTTGTTTTTAATACATAATGTTTTAATTGCAGGTTTCTTAGAGTTGAGCAAAACCAATGAAAAATGTAAACCTTTTTGTCTTTTCTCTTCTCCTGACTGTTGCCTTCTTAGGGTTAGACTATTTTTGTAACTTTCCAACCAACATTTACACTTATCCATTTTTAATGTCTGAGATTTTAGATAGAATTAGTTTTCCAGCTAAAACTGGATTATTAATTTTCATGATAAACTGAAATTCAGAGAAAAGTCACCTGGCAGATGAACTTGAGGTGTACCCACAAGCACCTTTCCAAGTCACCAGGAATTAAGTGGGTGCTTACACTGCAGGGTTCCTTTTACACACTGGTGTCTCCAAGTCATTACATCTCCATTGTACCACATATTGTAAAATACAGGGGAAATAAAAGACCATCACTATGCAAAAATGTTTTACAGACCACTTATATAGCATGTACAGCAGGCCTGAAATCAGCACTGCTTGTAAAACAGACAGCTGTGAGTGAGATACAGCCTGTTAGACCAATTTGCCATGGCATTTTGTCCTGTTTTGTTCTTCGCAAAAATACCTTCCCTGCAGGTTACTGCCCAACGGTTCATCTCACAGTGAATATTCCTGCACAGTGGTTATGGCTCATAAGCCAGGTTGGATCTGTATCCCACAGGAGGGAATGTTTTTCATTGTTTTCTGCACTGCTCTTCTGCTTTTGATTGGAACAAGCTGCTGTCCCTGGGGTAATTCTTGGGCCACTGCCCATTGCTGTGAGTGATGTCAACACATTTTTGAATGTGTGGCTATTAGCACTCTTTCCAAACAGGTTTAAAAAAAACCCGTCTTGCACCATATTGTGATTTGTTTGGTAGAGGTTCACTCTCCCTTGCCCCCCTTGCTATTAGGATGGAGGGACTGAATTTTTTTGTAAATTAAACAAGCAAACTATGTAAATTATTGCTTGCTGACCCCAATTAAGGCTTACAGCTGCTTGGAAGACCAGACAGTGCACTCCCTTCTCCTTAGTCAATAGCAACAAGTAGATGAATATTTGAATGAAAGTCTATTTTTCCACTTCAAATGGAGGGTGGGTCTGGGTGGAGGGAGACAGGAGAGATGTATATGCTACTCCTCCTTGTGCTAGCACAAGTCCAAAGTACTGCCAGAGTTGAGGGGCTGCAAATTTTGCCTTGGGTATTAAGTCATTGAATGAAGAAAGAAGGATACTTTGGCCCACTCTGTGGGAAGATTGAGGAGATCGGAGACCGGGCTCTCGTTTGTCTTTGAAGTGACACTTTGAGCCACGTGTTGATCTGCTGAGCTTTTACCAAGGAATAAGGCAGCAACCTCCTCCACTTTGGAAAGTGGCCAGAAAGGCAGACTGATGCCCTGTGGATGTGCACAGGATGGCATCTCCCCTCTCCTAAAGGGGCTCCTCTGCTGAGACAGCTGGAGTGAGCAGGGAGGACGCTGCAATCCAGTGAGCACCATGTGGCTGCAGTCCACGGGCACTGGCTGCCCTGGAGAAGCAGCTCCTGGCACCCCTGAAAAGTCAGGGGGCAGGGGAGAGTGAGCAAGGTGGTGGAAGAAATCTCCTGCCACTAAATCATCCTGGGGACTGCTTGACATGAGCCACCCCTGCTATCAGCAGAAACCCTGAAAAGGACGACTCTTCCATTATTTAGCATGATTGGCCTGCCGATCGTGGGGAGGCTTAATCAAGGTGAAGCAACCTGCTTTAGAGTTGAAGGTGCAGTGTAAGTATAAAGTCAACTCTCATACTCTACTATATTCTCCTGTTCCATATATGTGAATTGGGGAATAAATCCACCTCTGTACTGTGATTTACAGCTCTAAGTGGAGCTACAAAAGCCAGTTCAGACCAGTCCTGCCTCCAAGGTTGTCACATACCCCACATTCTCACCTACTCAGTCCTGTACATATTCACGCATAGACATCTTTATTTGTGTATATACACTTAATTATGTATTGATATAAAATTCTGAAAGATTTGGCAGCAAACTCTGTAATTTTGCAGTAGCTGGATGATATTCTGTCAATCTTTAGGTATTTCTGATGGTGATAGCAGTCATATATGCATTTTTACAGTACTTTATAAACAAGATTTTAAGAATCACTTAGCTGGGCATCTGATTAGGACATAAGGAACATTTGGAAATGTGATCCCAAAGCACTGAACAATTCTCTAGTCATAAGTGCTTACTGTGGAATAATTGGGTTAGGGTATGTACGCTGCAGCTTCAAGAAGATAGGGCTAAGGCTAAGACATGAAACTTTCAGATAAAAATAACAGCAGAAGTTTGGAGCAGAAACTATAAAAGCCCAAGTTCTGAAATCTGTATCTTCATGGTGTTCTTGTTTTACCTATTTATCTGAGCTAGTCTGGTAAAAACTTGCCTTAGGTATGTTTATACACATCAGTCTTGCCTTCTGGTGACAGTGAAGAGGAAGCCTCTGAAATTATTTTAAACATTTTAGAAAACATTTGCAAATGAGGAAAATAAGTTTTCAGCTGAAATGAGGTTTGATCTCTGACTAGCTTACTTCTCTGCATGTACCACCAAACCACCATGAACATCGTCACATCTGACTGCTCCTAGCTAGCAATGGCAGGTCTCCCACAGGGAAGGTTATGGTATGTCGTTGGAAGAAGAATGGATATTGTTAGGGAAAAGGACAAAGAAAATGCAAGAACCCATAAATTAGGCACATGTTGCCTTTTGAAATGGTTGGCAAGTTAAGTAATCATAAATTACAAACAATCCTGGATAGATTAATTTATACTTGTTAGCTTTCTCAGATGTGTAACCGACAGAAAGCAGCTGTCCAGTCACTCCACTCCAGTGAAGCTTTCAGTTAATTCCAGAGTCGAGTGTAAAATGAGGAACTTGTGCTAACAAAAGCTCTGTTGCTTTGAATACTCTGACCATGTATCAAATGGTGGTGTTCCCTGAAATGTTTTTGCACAGCAAAATGGAAATGTGAGTAAAGTCTGAATAAAAACCCTCATGTTTGTTAGTTTTAATCAAGCTGGCACAGATAAAATAACTCCCAGTATAAATTTTTCTGTTAACCAACAACCAGTCCCAATCAGGAGCTCATGGGGAGATTAATAGTCATGTTGTCAAGAGATTGTCACTGTCACATTTAGTAATGGTGGCTAGAAGAGAGCTCAGCTAGGTGTGCTTGCCTGTGACATGGTCACACTGTTGTGTTGTTGTGTTGTCATATTCCTGGTGTGACAGCATTTTTCCAAGCATAAATGGAGAGGCATCCACCTGGCACAACAGTGTGTAAGCCATCATGTTCTTATGTGAGGAATTGATGACATGAAATGGTGGGAATAGCCATTCTTTTCACAACTAACAGTAATGTACCTATCTGCCCATCTGTCTGTCTATCTACTATTTCATATAAAAGGATGGGAGAATGCGACATAAAGTATGGCAGAGGGTTTACACATTTTTATACCCTCTTGCAACCTCCTAACTTGAAATTTAAGTTCCTGTAAAACTACTCAGAGTCATTCAGATGATTCTTTTTATGCCATTATTATAATAGATTTGTCCAAAGGAGCCATTACCTTGTCTCTATCTGTAAATATATCATGAAGAATTAGGAATGGGTTAAAGTTAGCCTTATATGTGACAGGCAAAAGTAATATTGTAACATATGCTTCATTTTATGGAACTTTTTCAAGAAACTGTGTAAGAATTGTATGTAGGCTTCAGCTGAGATAGCACCTGGTTTTTTTCAGGCAAAATTAATGTTTAAAATGCATTTTTGTTTCTGTTTATTTTGGTTAACATTTATTGTAATTTATCATTCTTCAGTAATTTCGCAATTTGTACCATGGTGCTTAGCAAGTTGCCTTCTTACAGCTTACAATTCTAGAGACGGCAAAGATATGAAAATAAAACCTTTGTTATGTGTTGTGCATATGTAGAGAATTCTGCTTTGAAAGAAAGCAGGAGGTGTATGGTTTTGCAAATTCCCTTATCTCTAATAGATCAAGATTACATACATCTGCCACTGTGCCTGCTATTTTTGCAGTTTTCCAGGTTGCTTTCCATCTCTCTACTGAAGTAAAATACATTCAGCTTTCCAAAGCATATGGGATGAACCTTTGCACTGGACTTTGTTATTTTTTCCTGTATTTCAGTACAGGTATTGCTTTGGCATGTAGAGCTTTCAACATTGCCTTCAATTTGCTCAGAGCTGCATAAAAACTATTCATTAACATTTCACGTAACTCAAAGTGACACCTAACTTCTTAAAAGAGACCTAAAGTTTTGTACTTATAAAGCAAAAACTCATTTCTAAATAATTCCTATGGACATTTTAATATCTGGCAGTATCTTTCTGTTATTAGATATTCCTTTTACTTCCTTGCTATCAATTTAATTGTTAGTAGGTGCTGTCTTTAAATTTTCGTTTGTATCTATAAATCTTAGCTATATTACACCTGGAAGATTAGGGAAGGGAAGGGAAGGGAAGGGAAGGGATAATGTCCTCCCAGTTTTTGTAGGTACATTACTATGGTTTTGTTTTGCATGGTTTTAAGTACGGTTGGGAACTGACTAATTGCTTTAGGGGATTGGTATAAGCTTCAGTTTTATATTATGTTAGAGGAATGGACTAAAAAAAAATGTGGACTAGTGCAGGCAATGAAGACAAACTTGAATTACATTTAGTATCTGTAAATTTTACATAAAGTTTTTCTAGGACAATTTGTATCCTTCCAGAAAACTATTTAGTGAAAGGCTCAATGTTGAAGCATTACAAAGGATACACACCTCTAATTTGAGGCACATATTTTACCCTTACTGATTTCACACACAGAAATTATTATGAGACCATTAATTTTTTGAGGTCGTTCCAGTTCTAGAGTTTCATCAACTTTTACAGAAAAAGGATGACTTTGTAAACAATCCACTGTTTCTCTTGGATAGTGCTCAAATACTTCATATAGTCATTGAAAAATAGGGCTGGAAAGGACTTCTAGATCTAAAGTAGTCCAACCTCTATGCCAAAGTAAAATTGTCTATAACTGTGTCATTTCAGAAACATATTTGTTTAATCTGGTTTTTAGGATCTCAAGGGATGGAGATTGCATACATTAGCTAGGAGACGCATTTTCCTTGTTTCCTGAAAGAAGATCCTCATGTATGCTTTCTCATAACTCCCTCTTTTAATTTCTCTCTTCAGGCTAACTAATGCCAGCTTTTGAATCTTTCCCTATAGGTTTAGTTTTCTGGTTGTTTTTCGTTCCCCTTGCCCTCTTCTTCATTTTTAACAACTAGTATACATATTTCTTGAAACACATACTGGTTAGGTATGTGCTGGGTAAAACAGAGGGCATGTTACTTTCCATGCCTTGTGGGACAAAGTTGAGTTCAAACCTCACTGTGCTTTTTCACCCCAAAGCTGTGACATTACTGTTTATGTTCAGCTTTTGAAGCTACCCAACCCTTATGTGTAGCTGAAGAACTGCTGCTGTGCCAGTGCTGCCCATCTTGCAGCTCTGATCATTCCTGCTTGAGGAAAGAATATTGCATTTCTCTTCATTAAGCTTAGACCATTTTCAGACCATATTCTATTATTTTTTTCAGGGTGGTTTCAGTTCTTCCCTGTTTTGCCACCTACAGATTTTATAAACATACTTAATATTCTTCCATCCTACCTGTTTCTGAAGACATTGGACAGGTCCAAGAATACAATGGACACCTAAAGAAAGTTTTCTCATCCTTCCTCTCATTCTGGCAATGAGCTGTGCGTAGTGGCTTCCTAAGTGCTTTTTCCAAGCAGTTTTGCCCCCATTTCACACTTAATGTTCCCATGCTGGGGAATGTCAAAAATGACACATGAAACTGTCAGAAGCCTTCTTTGGGTACAAGATATTTCATAACTATTCTTTCTCCTCAATGCATTGAATCCATTATTTGATCATCAAAAGAAATTTGATTATCTATAATGATTTTTGCTTGACAAACCCGTGTTTGTTATTTACTCATTTCCTTGTTTTCTTCCAGGCACTTATACATAACTTCACCATTTGTCCCAGATCTTTTTGGAGATAGAAGTTAAATCTTGTGAGCCCTGTATCCAAATAAGTTCTCATTCCCCTCCTGAGAGTATTTTGAGATGAGATTCATATGTTCAACTTCCAGTCCTTTTGCCCTTGTTTTGATGGAGAAGAAAGCAAGGAATGCAGACTAGGATGCTTTTGCACCCTGAGTGAGGTAGTCAAAAGAACCTGGAAGGCAGTATGGACCGAGCACTTCAGATAGATATATACAGTTTAGTAGCCTGAAGCTGCTTTAGCCAAACGTTTATGCTACCAGACTGAACAGTACCAGAGGTGTACCTAGGTGGTGGAACAATGTTATTTGTATAGTTTAACTGTGTGAGCAGTTCCCTCCATATTTTTACTCTGGACCAACTCCCAAAACATTTCCAGACATGCTTACAGGGTTAGGCTAAGCCAATTGGCAGATTCCAGGTGGCTGCCCTATTTTGGAAGATACAAGAGTTTAATACTATACTCATGGTCAAATGACATGTGGTAATCCAGAAAATCAGCTCTTGCACTTTCTAGTTTTCTTGTATAGAAGTAGACTTCTGTCCTGGAATGAAATTTATTAGCCCAGTCTGTCTGAGGCCTTTCAATACCGAAGATCTTAACTCTTGGTGCTAATATGGTGTTAGACAGCTGTTCATATCTGATCTTTCATGAAGCATTATGCACTAAAGGTATGAATCAAACATTTCAGTCTTTCCCTGATCCATAAAATTTGTAACCAGTTCCTTTTCACTCGGTAGAAACAAAACCAGAAGAGCTTCCCTCCAGGTGCTTTCCCTACATCAAAACCAAAACAAAAATACCAACAATTTTGAAGACTTAGTCAGACTGCCTTACCACGAGAGGATATTTTTGGTGGTAAATGTGCACATGGGCTAGGTAAGGAAGTAGGTGACTTGTAGATGGATAAGCAGGATGTTCTTTTAGGACACAGTATGTGCTCAATAACATGGGAACTTAGCTGCGAGCTTTACTTCTAGAAACATGCAGCCTAAATATGTTTCCAGTGTGGTTTGTGATGTTTTTCCCTACAGAGCACTGATTTGATGCAACTCAGATTTCAAGTGCTCTGAAATTCCATTTGCTTTATGATCTACTTCAGTGCAACAATATTTGTACCTTGAAATTTTAACATTCTCACCCTTGCCTTTTTCCTTCACATTTTTGTTCCAACGTTTTTATAGCCTGTTCAGTCCTTTTCAACATTTCTTGCCTTAATGACCCATCCTTACAAACTAACACCATATTTTTGATTGTCATTCCATCATGTTCCATCTGGACTGACGTTATGCTGTTCCCTGCTGACCAATTTAATAGCACAGTGTTGCAATAAAACCGAAATACTAAATGCAAACCATCAAGAACATAAATACCCACTGAAAGAAAAATATGAAAAGAAAATAATACAGACACAATAAAGAATATGAAGAATATCTATCTCTGTCTCTTTTCGTTGAAAACTCAAAATCATCAACCTTAATTTTTTTTGTTCAATAATTTTTTAAATTAAATTATTTTTATTCAATAAATACTATTGAAATTAAATAGGAATGGTTAATATAATTAAGTGAAACACTCATGGATAAATATTTATGTTGTGTTTGTATGTGTGTGAGGGGGGTGTTTTTAATTATTAGTGTCCCAAAATGCAAAAATAAAACAAAAGCATCACTGCAACAGTCATTTTCCCAGACTTGTGATGTGGTAACAGACCTTTCTTGTCCATCTGAAAAGAAAGAACAAAGAGATGAAGTTGACTTAATGGCCAAGCACAGGAAGAAAAAGTTTGCTCATTTTACTACAGTCACTGGTACAACAAATGGAGACTTTTGTAGGTAAAGGATATGGTAAATGTCATAGGACCAGCCAGATCTTTCTACACTTAGCAGTTTATTTCTGTGTTTGAGCAATGACATTTCTGAGGTGGACTAAATAATCACCTTATGCCCAAGTCAAGAGAACTGTCTGTCTCAGTTTGAGTGAAACATGGTAGCTAAAAGCAAATTTCCGTGCACATTCTAATGAGGATCCCTCACATACGTACCACAAATATGGCTTTCATGAAAATCCCTGGCAAAATTGGATTCCCTACATGAAATGTTCAAGTCCAGTTTTTTTATGTCTGTGCAGGTAATCAGCAATTATCTGAGACGAAACAAAAGATGATATGAAACTGAAGTATACATTCCCTTGTTTAAATCCACGGAGAAACAAATAGTTTTGTACTTAGATGTTTGTGGTATATGATCCTAAGCCCACTAAGAAGTTCTGTCTATGTTTAAATTCAGGCTCAAGAAAGTCCCATTTATATGCAAGGTATTGCTTTACGTATTTAGAATTAAGCTGAGGTTTCAGTTTTTGGATGGAGTGAGGTTTATTTTTGTAACTTTTTTCTTTTGTATGTTTCTTTTTTTCCTGTTCAGCTGTTTGTTCAAACAATGAAGTTTGACCCAACAGTCCCTCAGCTGAAGGGAAGCCCTTGAAGCTAAGTCATTTTAATGGTTAGGGAGGTATTCCCATTTCTTGCTCAGTGTGTGGGTGTTTAGGTAGTTGGGTGGATCAGGGAAATATTACCATCTGAGGTCTATGACTTCCTTCCTCAGTGTTTCCTTTAGCTGAAACTAAACACTCTGTGTGTTTTAGCGTTAATGGACCTCAACTGTTTGTAGACTTTGAGGAAAAGTTCTAGTAAAAGCAGAACGATGACATGCTGGCTGTGAGACAACACAGAGCTATTGGTATGTGAAATAACAAATACTCCCAACATTTACTGGCTGGAAATGATGTATTAAATGATAACTGCTTAATCCTGTCTCTGTCATGGGAGATACAATAAAAGCAACACTAGATTTAATTGCTTGTGCATTCCTCACCAGACTGTCACTGGACTTTGCAGTTCTTATGTTTTTATTTGCATTTGCCTACTCTGTCAATGGACATAGCCAATCACAAAGTCAGTCCCTGAAGATGAGCATGAGCATAGGTCTCATGCAGGATCCAAACCCCAATTATTTACATCTTTTCATGCCAACTCCATTTGTTTCACTTCAGGAACTAGTTGAGGTGCTCATTCATCCCATAAGCTGCACCTGGCAGGCAGGCCCCACACTGCACATCAGGTCTGGAGTCATCTCTGTGAGTCACTCCCTTACCAAATGGAGATGTTGAGCTGTTCTGACAAAGTATGAGGGAATCTGGGATACTGACAAAGACATGATTTCTGTGCTCTTAATGACTTTTCAGCTGGAACTCTGATAATTCACATAGGTATGATTCGGCATATCAGAAAGGCATTTTTATGACAAGGATGTGTAAGCATTAACAACCCTTTTCCTCTACCTTTCCCTTCCCTTCCCTTCCGTGTGGTTATGTCAGCCTGGCCACAACCGTATGTGCGAATACAGCAAACACACAAACAAACATACATAATTTAATACTATTTTATGTGCATATGTGCATATTTACTATGTGTGTGTAAACAAATAGAATTGAAAATTTGGATTCCATATTCTCTTTTTTACAAAATGCGTTTTATTTCATTATATTTGCATGGTCATTTTCCCTTTGAAATAATTAAAATTTAGAAAGACTATTTGCATCTTTAAAATATTTTTAAGGCAAAAATTTGGTTAGGTGAAAAGTTTGTCTATTATGTCTATGGGGTCAAATGCAGCACTGAGAAAATGCTTCTTTGTGGTGCAGCTTGCATAAATACCTGGCATATTCCCACTGCTATTGATGAGGCTTAGTGACTGATTTATAGGAGTGTAAAGTTATGGATGAACGTTGGATTAAAATCATTGTTTTGCAAGCTGTTCAGCTGGACAGCTGCAAGAAAGTATGCTACTTCCCTCTTTTGCTGTTTGCGAGCTAGCCACACTTTTTGCTTATCTGTAACATCAGTTCACCTTAGAATGAAATCCTGTTGATGTCTGTTTCCCGGGATACACTGAGTTGCATTCATCTTTGGACTCTCTTGGTTTCTGTGGTCTGGAACAGGTCACAGCACAGTTGTCAACCCCCGTGACAGAAAGAGCAGATGATGCTTGAAACCATTTTATCTCAAGGATTGTGTGCCCAACCAGTTCTTCCTCAAACACAAGCGATGCCATCTTCCTTCAGATATTCATGGCATGTTTAGTCTTCACATCTGTACAAGACCCATCCTCTTGCTTTAAATCAGATTGCTGGTTTACATAAACATGCTGAAACCACATCTTTAAATAAAATGAAATTGAGCTCAGTGGCCAATGTTTTATTCAAGACTTTGGCTTATTCTTGCTCCATCAAAAAGATGTGCTAGGACTAGGGTTACTTTATCAGGAGCAAATCAAAGGGCTGCTTTAGCTCCCACCTAAATTAAAGGCATCTTTTCTTTGATAAGAAATTATAGGAGGAAACCAGGATATTTCTGTATGAACTGGGTGGTCGTTGGCTTCTTGCTTTCTGGCTTATATTCCATCAGCACAAAAAGTTGCCAATAATCTTTCAACATTCACCATGTTTATTAGCATCATACATGGGTAACTTCCACGCTGAGATGCCTGCACGCAGTCTGGATTTAACTCGCATATTTTCTGCCTTGTGAGACATACCAGCACTCATTAATGAAGATCTCAAACCTTCTGAAGAAATGGAAAGGTATTTGGACAATGTAATGTTTTGAATTATTGGGATGGGATGGCCATCTGCTATTCTACAGAATAAAATGAGGTGGTAGGACCTTGTTTTTATGACAAAGAATCTTAAAGAGAAATTGCTGAAACAAGATGTATGTGTGAACAGTGAGTACTGTCTTAATCGAATTAACCAAAAAGTAGATGTATCCATTAAGAATACCAGATAAGGATAAGCATGTGTTTAATCTTAGTATATTATCCTATTTCACTCAGAGCACATGAACATGTAACATTATAAATGTGTAACATCTGTAATATCTCTGTCAGTCCTAATTATTTTGCATTGTACCTTACAGAAACTAGTACCTGATGCATGAAACATTCAGATTGTCTGGTGTTTTAAAAATAGCCTCAAATTTATTTAATCTATACTAAGAAAATTCTTTGTGCATTGCAAAGCTTTTCATTTCTGAAAGGCTGAGTCAAAATGGTCTGGAAAGCATTGTCTGAACAATGCTGGATGGAGACACATCAGCTGAGATTCTCTGTTCAGACCTTAGTGGTGTTGTGCTGCTCAGTTCCTAGGATGGGCACAAGAAACTGCAGAGAGATGTCACTAGAGCAGGAGAGGGAAGTGTGTGCCACCAGATTATGCCTACTACTGAACTGTGGATAAAGGGAAAATACTGTGTGCCGCTAAGTGTGGTGACCTTTGTTCATTTGACAAAGTGGACCAGTGGACTGGAAGACCTGGAGTCTGTTTCTAGTTCTGCTTCTAACTTGGAACATAACTTTTGGTAGGTTATCTGAGTTTGCCCTGGTGTATCTTGTCCTTTTTTCTCGGTGCATGGACATTCTCCATTTTACTCCCTCCCAAACAAACAAACAAACAAAAATTTAATATCTTTTAGGCTTTTTCTAAGGGGATGATGGACCAGTTTGTTTAGGCAGGACATAGCCCACTGAGCCAGAATGCATTACAATAGTAAAAATCTTCCTGTCTTTGTGAGAACAATAGTGGAAAACCTCTGCTCCAACCACACAATCCAAACAGAGCCACAAGAGTCCTTCTGGTTCAAGTTAGGATGAAGAAACAGATCATCCGGGTAGAATCACAGTTCACTTCTTCAGTGTGATTTGATGATGTAATTTCAAAATAGCTTTATTTTGAAGAAATATCTTTTCTTCATAAGCAAATGAATGTTTATGGGCACCCTTGAATCCATTATTTTATGGAAGTTTTTCTTGCTCTAATGACACTATTAGAGGGAGAGAGAAAGGATAGAATTTATTGTTTCTGATTTTTTAAATATTTGAACAGAGATAAGCTTGGTTTTAAGTTCCTTCCTCACTAGAGATTCTCATTTTATATAACACTTCTAATTTTTCTCCAAACACTTCAAGATTACTATTTTTAAATAATGCTTTATCTGTTATATTGCAAATGGTGTCAGAGGCATTATGTGTACTTATTGAGACTTAGGATACAGACTTGAGGGTCTGGAATATTTCAAGATTTTGAATATCTGAAAAGAAAATTCCTTTTTTAAACAACAAAAAAAGAAACCACTAAAGCTATACCATGATTTAATTTCATGAAATATATTTGAATAAAAAATTAAAGTGTTTGTGCATGTATATCTACACACATATATACATATACATGAATGCACATACATACACATAAAAACTGTATTAATATATAGCTTAATGTTTGCTTTGCACAGTAATGTCCAATAAAGTCTCTTTTAAATCACTGTCCATTCTGATTTAAGGATGCTTATGTGATTAATTTTCTACTACTCACTTTTCTTTCTAATGGTGAAGAAAAAATGTCTTTGGTTTTCCAGTTACAGTTTCTTCATTATTTTCATTTCCCACCTAGCCTTTTGCTTCATAATTTTACAGATGAGATGGATCTACTGTTTTTTGTAGTGAGTAAAGGGCTCCTCACCTGTGTTAGTATTTAAATAATAATATATTTCTAATGTGTTTTAAAAGTATATCCTCATTTATTACTCACTTACCTGTGACAAACTATATCTACATGTGAGAAGAGGTATACCAACTGAAGAGTTTCAGTAGCTGGCTTCATAATTTCCACACAGACCATGTTCTGTAACATCCCGAAGTGCATTTTGAGAATCTTGGTGCATAATGAAAAATTAGGTCAAAACAGGATGGTGCCCTATGTTGCAAGTTTGTACTCTCTGACTTGTGGGAACAGGCAGAGGTAAATGCAGAGCAGAGCAGGGATATGAAAAAACATACAGACCATCAGGACAGAGAAACAGTCCTCCCTAGTGCAGCTTGGGTGGCAGTCAGCATCCTATAAACTTGGAGTATCTGAGGTATCCAACTGCAGTGGTGTCCCAGGAGAGGCTGCCCCTCTGGTTTCTTGCCAAATTCCATTGTGGAACATGTAACACATGTTGCCAAGGACGCCACACAATTGATTTCTTAGAGCTTTGTACAGAAGGTCTGTGTTCAAAAATTTCACCTTACTTTGATATGCATGACCACTCTAAAAAGTAGCTCCATGAAGAAAGGTTTGTATTGGTCATTATTCAGTAATTTTCCATACAGTCAGCTTGCAAATAAAGCTACACAGTGTTTGTAGTTGCTTTGGTTTCCAAGCCAACAACCCAACAAGTCTTTCCTAGCTTCAGAAGGATTGTTTCAGTAACAAAAACGTGCAAAAATGCTACTGAGACCCCATAAGTGTGTATTAAATTATGGGTACAGCACCCACCAAGTTTTGGCTAAAGTGAAGGACTGCTTTGTTATGATCTGCTTTTCTTCTTCTTCCCACACTGATTTTTGCAAGTCACTTAGTACTGTTTCTCTGGATATCTGTAGTGATTTCTGTTCAGCCAGTCACCTGGAAGCTCAGTCAGGAGAACATTATTTTAGAAGGCTTGCAACAGTTGATGCTGTTGTTTGAGATCAGCCTAACGGTATTTCTCCCTTTCCTTTGATAGACCAATTGCATGGGAATTTTGGGCTGGCAACTGCTGGGCACTACAAAGCAGCAAAGCTGTTCATGAGTGGACATGTGTTAGCTGTCTTCACCAGCTCTTGCAGTCTTACGTTGGAGAAGCAATCTCAATTTCATGGCTCTGTGGAATCTCAGGCATTAAAACCAGACATTAACTGCAATAAACAGAATGACCCCACTTTGCTTCATTTTCACCTGAAGGACATTGAGCACCCACATCCTCAGATGGTCTAAATCTGGGACTTCAAATCTCTTCTGCCAATGTCATTTGGGAGAGAAGGAACTAAAGTATTGAAGTCAGGGAAGCTCCTGGGCACAAAACTTCTCAAACAATTGGAGTCAGTGTCCCTGTGAAGGCTAGTGGCATCTTAGGATGACAAGCAGTGCTGATCTTTGTTAATTAAATGTTCTCTTGCTACTTCTTATGGAGGATAACTCAAGGTGGCAGAGGGGTTACAGTGTCTTGTTGAAGCTCCAGTGGGGTTAAGTTCAGTCTTAACTCCAAAATCAGCAACATGAGAAAAAGCAATGATAAAATCAGTGTGTGCTAGAACTCTCATTGTTACTGTCGGTAAATCTGACAGTATTTAATATTTAAGATATTAAGCCCAGAGATAAGCTAGAAAGAGGTATACATGTTTTAAATATGTGACATTAAAATTGTGAACTAGGATTAGAACTGTTTTTCAAACATACATTCTCATGCTCACAAACCTACTCAGTTTAGCCACTGAGTCCTGTTGTGGTCAGAAGACAGGAAGAAGCAAGACCAATGCTTCTTTCTCAGATCTTGTCCAAATCAGCTCATTTGTTATTAGTCTGGCAAAAATTTTGAACTGCCCTAGGACAAAGAATCTGATAATATTTGGGAAAATATTGGTATATCTTTAAACAACAACTAAAGAATTAATGGTAACAAAAGGAAACATAAAGAATGGATAGAGGCTTTATATTAAATGTATCATTTTTCCTTAAATTTGCTTCCTGCTCTTTTCCTTGTTTACAAGTGCTAGTAGTAAGTATGGCAAGGAAATATGTATTTAACAGAAAACAGATGTTGCTGATTAATGTTGTTAGGTAACAACAACAAAAAAATTACAAGCAAAATAACTCCTTCAGGTGACAAGAAATTCTGATGATGAGAATTTAACTGTGAAGATCCACTTGACTTCTTTGGGCTGACAGACCCTCATGGTCAGCACATATTTCCACACAGGTGAATGGAAGGCCAAAAAGAAGAAGGAGTGCTATGTGGGTTTTTAACATGGACTGCCAAAACCTGGAGCTGAATGACCTCGAAAAGGGATGAGGTATAGTGTGTAACCCATATGAATGAGTGTTCCCAGAGTGATGCTATAGTCAAGACAGCAAATACAGTCTTTACTGACTATCCAATAGGCATGAGGAGGTGGAATTAGGACTATAAAACAAAAGTAGCACCAGAGTACTGTGTTTAATCCTGCAGTCCACATCCACAATGGATTTTGGAAAATCTGAGTGAGTGCAGGAAAGAGTTTCAGGAATGATTTGAGGCTGGGAAAAATCTGCCTTACAGTGAGAAATTTTAAGAAGCTGAATCTACTTACTTCATCCAGAATCATTAAGAGCTGACGTAATTATAACATGCAAGTACCTACATGGGGAAAAGATTTCCGATACGAAACAGTCTTAAACCAGTAAATGGCAGAATGCAAGCCAACACATGGAAGCTGAAGCTAGCCAGATTTATACAAGTAATAAAGGGGGGTTTTTTGGTGGGTTTTTTTTTGGTGTGTTTGGTTTTGTTTTGGTTTTTTGTTTTTTTTTTTTTTTTACAGAGAGGATAATTAACTATTAGAATAACTTACCTTAGGGGCATGGGGAATTCTCCAATCTTTAAATCAAGATTAGTATCTTTCAAAATAATATACAGTATAGCTCACACAGAAGTTCTAGCCTCATGCAGAAATGGCTGGGTGAGGCTTTTGGCAAGGCAAGATGATCTTGGAGACTTCTTCTGACCTTGCTAAAAATACTAATGTCTGCATGCATATATCCTGCTGTATAGTACTAATTTCTAAGAAGCTGATGGTTGTTCTTTTCTCTTTATAGGGTACAAATCTCAGAGCATTCTGAAAGCATCAATCCTTGGATCACAATCTTAATAAATGCTGTGCTTAGTTTGAACATTTTGAATTATTTTGGTTTGAAAAGAATTGCCAAAGGCAAGTTAATCTAGTTAACCTAGGCTTAGTTAGCCTAAGATAAGCCTCAGGAGTCCCTTCTCTGAGTTACCTGTGAACATCACGGAAGGAGCCAAAGCATGTATTTCTGGTTCTTATTGCTGTGGTTATAGGGCAGAATTAAGGAGAAGTGACTAAGGCGCACTTATGTAAGAAGCAGCAATGATAATATCCATTTTGTGTGTTTCAAACTCTTCCCTCCCAAATCTGATTTTCCTTATGGTATAACTCTTTGCAGACCAATACTGTCACTGATTAGTACCCGAGAGGTGTCTTGAGGTCCAGAGCTGTAAGAAGTGCAGAGAGCCAGAACTACTGTGGGGCAGCACCTCACCTTGCCTACCTGTTTGTGAGAATCTGTGTAAATGGGAAGGTAAATCTTGTCACATCAGGCAAAGTAGTAATAAAACAGCAAGCTCTTTCACAGAACAGTTTTACTTGTAAAGCTGACAGGTCTTGGCAGTTACTGGAGAGGTGGTGGTGCTCATAATTTAAAGAAGGATGCTGACACAGGCATTCTCTGGGGCTAGAAGCCCATTTAGTCCTGTAGACAGATGTGAGAGAAGCAGAAAGGAGGTAAAGGGTTTTCTCCTGTTTTCTCTTAGGGAGGACATGTGTTTTTGTTATCTTCTTTGACCTCTATATTTGATAGTCACCCTGTCAGCATCTGCTGCCAAGCTCACATGGAGCACAGATATTTTGTGACCCAGCAAGAGAGAGAGGCTTATGTCTGATGCTTTGTGGCTCACTTTACACTTCCAGCCAGGAAAACAAATACTGTGTTTATTTGAAAACCAGGCTCTAGGCAACTGTGTTAACCAGTGCTAACAGAACACAGTGGTTTTGTTTCTTGTGGATTTGTATATGTGTGTGTTTTGTATACCTATGGGCCTCAAAAGCTGTTTCAGTGGTGTTAATGTTACCATGTGGTTCCCAGCAGTGTCAGTCTGCCAGCCTTGGGAGATGGTCAAGAGCAGCAGGCTCATCATGAAACCCTCATCTCTGCCTCAGAAACAAGCCCAGTAGGAAACAGGATGGGAACCTGATCCAGATTGTAATGGTGCCGACACTGATTGATGGCATCTGCTTTCAGGACAAGAACAAATGGATTATGAGGAAGTCAGGTCAAAAAAAAGAGAAGTAGCTTAGTTCTTGGTTATTAAATTGGACTGGATTATAAGCGGTCTTTTTTGAGGCTTGCCATTACAGCTTGTCAGGGTTTTAGGAAGCAGATGAGCAGAAAGACATGCACAGAGCTAACCATCCTGTGGGTGCCAGGCTGTGCATTTTTTTCACAGCAAGGGTCTGCAGAGATGCTTTGCTGTTCCTCCTCTGCAGCATGAAGCAATAGGGAAGGAGCAGGTCAACGTATAACCGTATTCCCCCATTGAGCTTTTACTGTTCACCCTGCTGAGCTCAATGAAAAGCATTCTGTCTCATGCTGTTTCACAGCAGCTATTGCCTCTGCAGTAATTAGATTCATGCTATTTGCTAAATAAGTATCAGGCTCTGGTGACTCATGATTGCTGGGATCTTCCTTGACCTCCCCTCCCCTCTGTTTTGCCTTCCCTCCCCTCAGCCTACAAAGCTGAAAAAAGGACCCAGCAAATGGTCTATGAACCCAGCCTGAGCAGCCAGTTCCGAAGAGAGCTCCTTCCTGCACTACATTTCTGCAGCTTTATCATCTCTGAGTGGGAAATCTTATCCCTGTGCTGTGGCAGCAGGACATAGTAGCCAGCAGGGTCTGCTCTGCTGTTTTTCACTAACTCAGCACCACGGTGCTGCTTCAGGTGCCAGTGGAGCAACAAGCATCCTTCGTGCAAGCAGCAAGACTTCTTGCATAATGAGGTGCTGCTCTGCAGGAGGAAGGGGGACAGGATCTGTTCCCTGGTGGCTTTATTTTTAATGGTGCTGGAAAGCCACCGCATTCCTGCTCCACTGCACGGAGCAGCAACCGGTATATGCACTACAAGCAAAATTTATCTAATGTTTAAACATGTTCTGGCATGGAAATAGTATAGTGATTCATCAACCCTGCTGCTAAACCTGCCCCCTATTCCTGCCCAAGTCTGTTTTTCTCCCAGTACATGCTGTTTTTCTGACATGCTCTTTCCTTCTGTTTGTTTGGATGACGTGGTGTCAGCCCCTAGAGCCTGTGATTGAGTATGTTCCTGTCCTAGCAGGTGCCACCATGGATGTAGGGGTTCCCACCTGGGAAACTCTGGGGCAGCATGCAGTGGTGAGGGAAAACGGACGTGCCTGTGGCAAAGATGTAAGGCCAGCTGTTACAGTACAACGTGAGAGGACTACAACTCTGCTTTGGAGACAGTGTTCAAACTGTGGGTACTGTGCGCCTGAGCTCCGCTCCTTTGGATTCAGCCAGGGAAAGCTGGAAGGTAGGGAGGTAACTGCTTTCCCACTTTTCCTCCTGCTGGGGGACAGCCTCAATTTGGGTGTGATTTCTCCTTTTGAGTGCTAGCACTGCTCCACCTTCTGGTGGGAATCCAAGTCTATGCTGCTTACTCAGGCCACCCCATCTGCCACAGTTTCTGTTTCCAGTTCAGGTACTCCTGCTTGATCATTGCAGCAGCCCACCAGGAGGTGAGAGGAAGGTGGTGATGAGGAAGCTGAGTTATGCTGGCCTCATAAACAGCCATGCTGAGAGTGCTGTGCAGAAGACTGGCCCAAGTACCTTGGAGCACATCCCTGTAATGCTCTGAGGTATGGAGGCTAACCAAATGCCCCATTGAGTACAGGTTTCTATCCCCTTGGGAGGGAGCAGGAGCATCTGCACACCAGAGGGGTTGGGTTTTGGAGTACACAAAGACTAGCTAGCTGGAGCAAATTGCTCAGCAGCTTTCTGCGACGGAGGAACTGACCCCATGTTTGTGCTGTGGGTCAGCTAACATCTCTGCGTTTGTTCTCCAGCTGCAAAGATTTTCCACCATGGCAGGCTAGCTTGGTGGGCTTGGAGCAATGTTTACCCAGGCTGTGGGAGCCACTTTCACTAAGTCTACCGTATCAGATGTTCATGCACAAGAAGAGCACACGGGAAAACTGGGGCCTTGCTGCTGACAATCAGCAAAGCCATCAGTAAAGGGCTCAGGCTGGTGAGGAAACAGCCCTGCAGCCTTCTGGAGGTGGGCCCTGTTACTCAGGCTCAGAGCAGCATCCAGATATTTCCAAAGCATTGGATAGCTTTTACTGCTGTTTAAATCACTTTCAAAATGAATGCAGTGAAGGAAATCAGGCCACTATGGCTAAATGTTTTGAAAACTTCTCTTATTAGTTTTTCTTTTATCTGAGGTGTGTGCAACAGCAGAGGGAAGTCCTCATTCTGCCTGATGCTCTTCACCATTGACAGCACTGGCTTGTGGCTGTAGCCTCAGTCTTCAACTGTTTTCCAAGCACAGCTGCCTAAATTAGTAGGATTGAAGGTGAGAAGATTTAAGGTGAAAAAGACAGGACAAATTTAGCACCAAATTCTAGAAAGATCAAGATCCCAAGTTGACTCTTATCCTAAAATCTTGCTAATGCTTTATAGCACACTACACTGTTTCATCAATAATGCTACAAATTCAGGGTTTGTGATCATGCGGGGTTTACAGTCCTGACAAGACCAAACCCTTGCCAAACACTGAAGCCAATATATGTTCCTGCGTGAAGCTGTACAGGTGGCCCAGCCGCTTCCAACATGTCAAACCTTGTGCTTGGTTTGGTGTCTTGTTTTTTTCATTTCTGGATCTTCACTTAGAATGTCCATGTCTCCCACTTTGCAGTTCAGAGCATCTCTATGAGATGCTGGGACAAGCATTGAAAGGGTGCAGTGGCACTTCTCAAAATGTTTCTGGTTTTGATTGGCAGTATGTGCACCCTTAATGTGATCATGAGTGGTATGGTTCAATATACCTATGGACTTCAGTGAAATGTAAGTTTTAGTTTCCTATTCACACCCAAGCTCACTACCATTTTGAAGTCTTTTTCACTGCAAAACCTACTGTCCTCAAAATGAAAGTGGATGTCTGTTACATAATTCTCACAGGCTCTAGTTTTTTTCTTATAAGCAAAAGTAGTCACTTTCATTCTTCAGATATTAACAAAACTGCTAACAATACCTTGGAGACTGGGTAATGTTGAGCTGTTTTCTCTGCTATGGTTCAGTTCCACAATCTTGTTCTGTGCCTTAGCAGAGATCGTGGCAGAATCATGTTTGTCATCATGACAGTGTTACAGGAAATAAAGAGAGAAAAAGTGTAGAGAAATTGGGTAGCTGGTGACGTCTTTGGAGTTGCAAATTTCTAAATATTTAAAAAAAACAATCTGTTCCTAATTCTTTCAGAACTTTCAACTGGATGCACTCACTATTTGAACTAATACAAATGCCAACTTGGCAAAATGCAGCATAATATAAATCTGTAGAGACGATCGAAGCAATACAATTTAAATGAAAACATGCTCCTTTTTTTTTTTTTTCCTGATCAGATATTTGCTGTTCATTTGGATGTACAACATTTGATTCAAATAGATTTTGTCAGACCTGGCAAAAAGAGCAACGAATCTTTCCAACTCCAGATGCCAAAAAGCCTGATCCAGTGCTTAGTGATGTCATTTGGAGTCTTGAGGTTCACTTCAAGAGACTTTGGAGAAACATCTTAATGTTCATTTTCTGTTAAGTAGCATTCAGGGGCAGTGCAGAATGTGACTGGGTGGGTTCAAAAGATACTGTAGAGCTATGTGAATCTTTCTGTTACTAATTGCCTTGTCCCTCTTTCCTTCCCATACCTTCTTTCTTATCCTCCAAAACAACAAGTTCCTAGTAATAATATTTATGATATTGGATGAAACTGAGAGAAGTGTTTGGGAGTGGAGGGTTGGTGTGGCAGTAAGGGTAACCAGGAAGATCAAAATGTTTTCTTTGATACTTCCATGATAAAACTCTTTAGGTTTGTGGGAAGGTTTTGTTGTGGGTTTTTTAGCTTCGAAGAGAGTAACACTAGATTTGCCAAATGTAATTTTTTATTTCCTGGAATTTAACAAAATGTTTATTAGGTAAAGAATGTTTTTGGCAAGTTTTCATTTCAAGGAAAGAATTTATTTATTTTTTTAATTTGGATCAAGCTGATCTTTGTTTTTATGCTCTTTTTTCTTTGGACACTGAACTGGAAAAAAGAACTCTTCATGGAGCACTATTTTTTATTATTCTTTGAGCAAAAGAAAATGTAAATTTTTCTTAAACAAAAAAGAACTGATAAAAAAAGAGCTTGGTTGTTAATGAACATTTCAGTTTTTAAAATAAAATACTATTTTCAAAATACTTCAGTCTAGGAACAAATTATTTTGACAGACAAGTAAATTGGTTCTTGGAAGTTTATAAGAGTCCCTCGTGGGATTTATGGCTGGATTGCTCCATCCTCCTAGTTTCTCTGCTTGGCTGAACTGTATATCCCATCGTACACTGTATATCCCATCCTGTGCCATGACCTTCCCTCTTAAAAAGGAAAGCTATCTTGCCTCAAAGGAGATGAAATCTGCAGAGTGTAGCTTATGGAAAGTAACATTGATCTGTAACAGATTCACAAGACTATGGCATTGTGTTGGAGTTTTTCAACAAACAAACCAAACAAAAATAGCTTTGTAAAGACTGCATTCACAGGCAGTGAAGAATGTGACTGGGTGAGTTCAAAAGATACCGTAGACCAATGTAAATCTTTCTGTTACTAATTGCCTCGTCCCTCTTTCCTTCCTGTACCTTCTTTCTTATTCTCCAAAACTACAAGTTCCTAGTAAAATAGCTTTGTAAAGACTCAACTTTCTATCAAAAGCAGGTTTGGATGGAAACCTCCTGTTTTTTTCAGAGTGGTTGTTTACGTTCATTGCTGCTTCTACAGGAATGCTCGGGCAACCTGTTTCACACTCCATATGGGCACCTCTTCTTGGAATGTTTTTGATCTTCCTACTCTTTTTTATGAAAGTCTTGCACCCTCTGTCAAGTATGGAAACAGAATTACCATGTGACCAGTTAACATCAGGAATGACTGAAGAACGGTGGAAAACAGGGTGAAATGAATAGCTTGCAGATAGGGCACCAAATGAATCTCATCTTTGAAAGAGTTCATAATAATGAATGTATTTATTAAAATTGAAGTTGGCTTGAATGTTCTTTTCACAGAAGAAAACAAAAGGCTTAATTACCAGATAAACTACTGGCTGCAAGGAACAACCTACTTTCCACACTGACTGAATTGTGTTCAGACAAGATGTTAAGTTAGTTCAGAAAGTAGATTTGGTATTTTATTTCCAAGTGCCACCAAGTCACAAAGGTTAATAAAACCTTTCTCTCCCTCTCTGCATTCCATGAGATTTGACATGTATGGGTTTTGCAGGCATGGTTTAAGGACATTTAGTTTGCCAGTTCTGAGAGAGGACTCGTACATCACGGTGTCCAAATAGAAGTCAAACATAGTGAGTGCATTTTGCTCCTCTCAAACAAACAGTACTTGAGGTATTATGATGTTTTTAACATCTGTTTTTCCAGCAGAAAGAAAGGCAACAAAAGAAGAATGATGATCTATAACCTGCTGAGAATTTTGGGGTTTTGGCACTCAAAATTACCCTTTATTTACTTATTTATGTTTAATTGCAGAAGAATTTTAGAACAAGGTTATTGTTTTAGCTGAAAAGTCTGGTTTTAAAACCCAGTTAGCCATGAGTCAAATTCTTTGCTCTTTAAATTTGCAGATGGCTTTTTTATGCTCAGAATAGCTCTGAAGCTGTACTTTTTTTTGTTTGTTTCATTTTACCGTAATTTTATGGATGATTCAAAATGCTGGTGCCTATATGAAATTGCCTTCTTGAGCTCAGTGTTAGAGGGAACACAAATTTCTAAACAGTGTAAAATAATTTCACGTTAAAGAATGATGACTGTGCCATTTTTTCTTGTAAGTAAAATTAGAAAGAAAAATCAGTCCTGAATAATATTTTTTGTGGCTTCCTGGGAGTCCAAAAGCTGAAAAATGGGTTACTGAAGGATGAATACTGTGTGTCTGAAAAGCAAAGATGGGGCTTACTACCAGTTCCCTGAGAAGTTGTATACCAGCAATTCAGAAAAACTGGGTTTGGCTGTATCCCATGAAGGTTTCCCTTCTCTCAGATGATAATTTTCCCAGCAGAAGAATCCCCTATGTGCAAAATATCAGTTGACTTTTAGGTAGAAACAAAAATTACTATACTTTTTGTTCCAACTTGTGTGGACTGAGAGAGGAGAAGGGGAAGGTGGAAAGGTCCTCCTGGTGTATCTAATTTTTGGAGGGTTTACTCTGGCTTTGGGAATGAACTGAAGCCTCTAGCTGTGTTTCACACTGTGATTAGAATAGGGTGGGAGAGGATCATTTCTTCAGCATAAAGAATGGAGATGAAAGAAAGCATGTTTTCATTTTTTCTTCCAACATATTTTTTGCTAACCAAATCACTCCCTATCTTCATTTAAGAAAATGTAAATATATTTATGAAAATCTTTTCTGTAAAAAACCCTGTCTCCCATGAGGGATACTATCCAGAAGAAGTTTGACTTGTTCTATTTATAGCGTGGTTGAAACCTGTAACATGTATTTCAAATCAACCTAATCAGAAGGTGAGAAGGTCTCAGCTCATTCCTGAGCAACATTTTGCCATTCATCAATAACATATATAATATTCACTGTTTAATTAGTAATGAGGTAATATATGAGGTAGTTCCTAAGAGCCTGAAACAAAAGCACATGCTTAATTCTGGTAATAGTTTCTACTCCCAAGAATCCTCTATAATGCATATTGTTTCTTGTAATGAATCCTCGTATAGGCAAGCAAAAAATGTATCATGTATTTTCCTTTTATTCCAAATTGATACTGGATTTCAGGCAATTTCATATATGAAAATATATTTTTACATACATAACTCTGTGTGTGTATACGTGTGTGTGTTTTGAATAAAAAAATTAAGCTGATAGAAAATAATGGCAAGACCTTAGCCTGAATGTGAGATCCCAGAATAGCAAACCAGGTATTTCTGTGTATTTCTGGCAATAACTGTGTATAAGAGAGATTGATTGCAGTGAGGAAGCATATTGCACTTTCCATTTTACAGGGCTTATATAAAATACGAGTGAAAAGGGATTTTTAAAGTTATGAAAGCTATTTTGCCTGCATCTTATCAAAGTAAAGGGAATGGTAACATCCAAAGAAACATGTGTAAATGCTTCCACAACATTTATTTCAATTGTCATGCAATGAAATAACTCTTCCACAATAGCATTTGCTCTCCATGCCAACATGCTGCACTTCAAGGCAAAAGATTTATAATCCCACAGGTATTCTGTTTTAACTAAGTGTTATACAGAGCTCATTTTATGGCCTAATATTCTGAGTTAACTTGGATAACCAGCTTTGCTTTTCTTTGAATGTTCTTTGCCTGAATATTACTCTTCAGCCTTATAGGCTCGATACTCAACTTGTTGAGTTCAGGCCTTTTCAGATCCTGCACCTGGCACAGAGCCACCCCTCAATGCAAATTAGAATAGCTACAGGGCTGCTTTATCTTGTGCCAGTTGGAAGGGCTCCTGCAGGACAGCTCGTATAGTACTGGCTTCTCAGCATGCAGCACATCATGCCATGGCTCTGCTTGCTTTGGACTTTCCTCTTCTCCTGAGGTAGGGAGAGCTCTGTGCTTACCAGCATGGCAACAGTTGCCAATCCAGGCAACTCTGAATCTGTGTGGCACCACCAGGGTGCCCCAAAAGGATGCTAGTGTCAGGTATTGATCTGGTACTGGGTTTTCCACGGCATGCACTGCAGTAACACGCTCTCTCCTGATGAAAGATGCCATTGAGTATAACTGCTTGTGGCACTCACGAAAATTGTGCTCTTATCTTAGCATCATGGATTCTCACTTTTCATTTACTCTCTCATGCAACAAGTTGATGCTGCTGCTAATCTTTTAATGAAACATCAAGGTTCATAATTCTCACTGCATCCTCAGGCAACATGGAAACTGAATAAGGTACAGATCAGATTTTACAGACGTGTTTCTTTTTGAATTCTGTGGGCCCCTGAACAAGGAAAAAAATAGTGTTGGTGCTATACTGTTTTTGTTTTGGATTAATTTAATTTTTGTTTACATGTTTGTGAAAATTCAGTTCTGTAAAATTTTGGCTGAAGTCTTCAGAGTTGGAAACATTACTGGGGTACCTCACAGGAACTGCAGTACTGCAAGACTACCTGGTTGAGCTGCATGTCTGAAAACAGGCACACTTTGTCTTGGTTTTCTTTCCTTCTGCACAAAGCTTAGATCTTTAGCAGGTGTAAATTGGCACGTTTCAGGTAGGGTCAGTGAAGCTAGGTCAGTTTTCAGCTGCAGGCCTATCCAACAACTTGCTCCCTACTGTAACTTTTTCAGTTCTTTGGGGGCAGTTAATTACTTTTAACAGAAACCTAAGCTTAACAGTAAAGAGCAAATAATTTGGTTGTTTATTTGCTGAGCTGAAGGTTTTAGGCAGTAACTTAGCACTAAAGTTGCACTGCAGAAACAGTTTCATTTCTTCTCTTGCATGGAGCAGTTATCCACACATTTTTTCCTGATCTAAACATTAATGAAAATGTCTGACTTCAGTAATGAATCAGTTTTTACCAGTGGATCCAAAAGCTTTTTCATCATCCGCTTGCATTACTATTATAATGCTGCAAATTATGGGTTGCTCAAAGCTGTTGTGACTTGTGTATGTCCCAGTAGTCTGTGTTCTGCAATGTAATTATGAAGGCACCAGAAAACTACATGACTAGGAATTTCAGAAGGCCTTCCCAAGCTGCATGTCCCAGTGCTGCTTAAATTGTGCCTACATCCTCCTGGTTCTTGGCAAAGACCAAACAATAATGCCAGCACAGTCCTTATCACTTGTCTACTGTAATTTGTTTGTTTTCATGCATATACTTTCCTCCTTCTTCTTGCTTGCTTTTTCATTGACTGCATACATCATCCCTGCAATTTTTACTGGCTGCACAGAGAAACTCATATGGTTTTCATTTTTGCAAAGTATTACTTTACTTTAAAGCATTTTGCAAATGAGTAGGTGGAGGGGGGATTGATGTCAAATCTAAATGGCAATTTGAGAAACTTAAATGATTTATGTCAGTCATACACCTGGACAGCTGAACAGGTTTTAAAATAAGGAGGTGGTGTTGGAAGAACCAATCAAAATAATTTGTATCATCTTTTCATTGGGTTCTATAATGCCGATAAGGAAGACAAGTTGATAGACTATGAGGATTCAGGATACCTGGGTTCACAGGATACCTGTGAAGCTGAAATGACATTTCAGTATTGGGAAGAAGCATTTATGGCAGAATAAACAGCACAGGATGATTGTATGTTAGAAAGCAGACTGTTATGTCCACATCTAAATAGTCATAGCTATCTTTGTATGACTATGGACTTTATTACCGAAATAAAATTTCTCCTTCCTTTAGTGTTCAGGAAAGTAGTTAGGTCAGTTATTAAAATCATTTATTTACATGCACAACAAGTATATTCTGCAACAAACAAGTAAACATGCATCAGTTGCCTTGAAAATACACACCATCACAATATCCTGCAGAGCACTCGGAAGAGTCATGAAGACTCTGTTTTAAACTGATTTCAGTTTCAAATCATGACTGCAGGTTTTCTTACGGATGGTCCTCTTCTTACAGGCAGATCACTCTCTGTCTTTAGGAAAGAATATAAAACCACGGCTTCAGTGTTTTAATGTTTGTGTGGAGCCTGTTGTGACACCTAAAAATCTGCAATCAGATTTCTAAAAATTCTTTGCCCCAAGTAGCCATCCTTAGTCCAGGGCACTGGACAGGAAACCTTCTCTAATAAGACTTCTTCACATGACCACAGGTGTAGTAGGATTTCCCTGCTTGATGAGTCAATGGCCAGATGCAGTGGTAGATTCAGTGTAAGAAGCACAGAAAAAGTATTCTGCAGCTAGGAGGAGAAGGAGGATGAGACACAACTCCTTGTTGGGTGTTCATTGCAGTGCATCCCCAATCTCTGGCTTTGGTTTCAGTATTACATGTGTTCACTGCGCATAATGTCTGAGTAGAGGGATTATTGTGCAGGCAGATCTGTCCTTTGCAGCTGCAAAATAGCCCAAAGAAATCTAATAGCACTGTTTGTGGCACAAGGTAAGCACTAGTAGCAAAATCTTGCCTTAGGCAAGAGGTTCTTCAGAGACGAGTTCTAATTTCGTTGCACCAGCATAAACCAGGTGCTCCCCTGATGTCAGTGGGACCAGCCTCTTCTCTTACTGAGGGACTGGAATTCAATCCAAACTGTTCCTGATTTGCTGATGGTGAAGTACTTGCACCACCACATATGGGAAGGCTGTTGTGAGCTCCATCTCCATGACAGCCTGCAAGGCTAGCTGCTGAAGAAGGGTTTTCCAGCATGCCAGGTGCAGGTTTCACATCTTTACTAGCCACCTTTCCCAATAGATAGTGTTTGGATTACAGCTGTCTCCTAGCCTTCTCTGAAATCCTAGGCATCTTTTCCACTTCCTATAGAGAGAAAAAAGACGAACTATGTATTTTTCTCACTCTTGCATTAAAGTGGGTCTCAAGATTTAGTCTTTATTTGGTTGCATAAAGCTAGAAGTATAATACTATTTTCTATGCATGTGTGTGTGTGCACATGATATGGGAGAGGTTTTCCTTGCTAGTGCCAGGAGATGTAAACCGGGGTATATTACCCATGAGCTGCTATAGATGAAAGCAGAAGATAGAAGCTGTGGACTTCCATGTGGAAAGTAGATGGCAGAAACACATTACCAATGGCTAGTTTTGATGTAAGCAGTAGAATTAAGATTCAAATTTCAAGACCACAGCCTTTTAGTGCATTTGGGTTTTTTTAAATTTAAATGTGAGGACTGCAATGTCCCTCAAGAGTGGCTTGTTTTGACCTGCTTCCATGTTAGTACAATACCTGTGCAAAGGTCAAAGGCATCTAGAAAGTTATAGAAACAGAGCTTTAAATGATCCCTTCTTACCCTTCTATGTTCTGGAGAAAATACTCAATGGTCTCAAAGGTATGTCAGTGTAGTGCATGACAAACATACCTGCAGGCAACTTAATTATATTTGATGGTAGTTAAATCACTGAGCATTCTCTAAAGAATGCAAAGGATTAGTGGCAGCACTGAGTGCCTCCAGAAAGACAAGCACATATCAGAGGAGCTTTCATCACTGCACAGATTAAAGAAATCAAATTTCATTGCTTCTTGTTAATTGTTTTTCCATAACAAACAATGTCATATTCAGGAGGTGGGTCAGGAGGCCTGTTGCAGTCCATTTTCTGCATTTGCATACATGCCATGATTCTGAGGAAAGCAAAGCAGCTCTTAAAATGAATTACCACTTACTGATATTTCATAAAATTAAATGAAAGCAGATTAACAGAGGAAGAGAAGGTACTTAAAGATTTACTGCAATGACTGTGGAGACTAAACTGTGACCACTGAATCACACACCTCCTTCTTTCATGTCTTTTGTTAGCTAGGAAATATCCTTAGCTAGTGTAAATCAAAAATAGCTCTTTCAGCTTCAGTGAAGCCTCCACTGCCATTTCACACCAGTTACTGATATGACCTACTAGTCTCTTCAAAGCTCAGATGGTGCACCAAGTATAGGTGGATGAGAACTGAACAAACAAACTGCAAGCCCACTATGTGAAATACTGAAATACAGACAGTGAATGTGCTTGGTCAGCTTTCCTTGCAGAAATAAATAACATTTTTGGAAGCACCCACAGAATTGACAAGGGAGTCACTTAGGTTGTCTTCTCACAACTCATCACATTAGTTCAGTGGTGAAGAAGAAAGTGCTTCTCTCCTTGGTCTCCACCTCACAGAACATGTATCCTCCATCCCAGTTCCACATAACTGTAGCTTTAACAGGTCTACATGCTCCATTTACTCTCAGCTGAACAGCTGGTACCCAATTACAATACAAACAGATACATGCTCATTGCACTGCCAGCATGCTCTTTGCTTAGATGCCCTGAATCCAATGAGGTAAGTCTGGTAGACCTCCATGTGGGATGCAGCCCGCAGCTCACGAGCTCTCTGAGTTGTGTGGTCTTTCTTTGCTGAGTCAGTTACATCCCTAAAGGCAGCTGCTACACCCAAATTCATATAGGGAGCTGCTGTCTGGAGTTAACTAGGTACTTTTATTAAAACACTACCTGTCAAAAGCAGAGCAGTGCTTGTTGACATCCATTTTTGTTATCTGTGCTGAGAGGTACACCCTGTAGGTTTAAAAGAATATCTTTCCCTGTTTTTGCTGGCTGCCTTGTAGCCCCAGTCAGTGTCCTGGTTTTCAGGGGGTACGTTTGCTTTTGGATTTGTTTTGAATGTGTTTTTACTTGCTCCAGTGTATTTGTTTTAGCCCAGCTCAGGAACGGGAACATTCTGAACATAGTCTTGTTTGCTATTCTGCTCCCTGAGGACTCTGGAGAGGCTGACTCAAAACCAAGTGAGATAATGTTTCTTCTTTTTTTCTGGGCTCTCTTTTGGGTTTGGTTTTGTTTTGCTCAAAAATGATTGCTCTGTAAAAGAGACCAATTGAAAACAGCATCAAGTAAAGCATTCTTTTTATGGAATTGGTAGAGTGTGATGATAAAATCTTCTCTTCCTTAGCCCCTTTTGGTATCTAGAGACTGGTGATGACTGGAGGACCTTCTATCTCCATGTCCATCTGATGTGTGGACACTGTGGCATTTGTTTAGATAGGGGAACTACATTTGAAGAATTCAGTGGGATCTACAAAATGACAAAATATACATTGAGAAGATTGATCTTGACTTCCTTAGATAAGCCACACTTTTGGCTGGTGCATATCAGTCTGTCTTCACTGGACAAACAGCAGAGAAACAGCAGAAACAGCATTGCCACCTCTCAAGAACTCCATGGGAAGATTTTGTCTGGAGCTGGAAACCATGTAGTAGTGACATGTAAAGATAAGGTCTCAAGGATTTAAGCCTTCCCTGGGAAAGATAAATTTTAATTAGTTGCCTAGACTTTTTTTCACCTTCTGATGCTGGAGATTCAAGTTTCACATCTGTCCACCTTTCTCACCATTACCTAATGCCACATGAAGGAAGAGAGGAGGAAAGCATTAAGAGGCAGCATTTTCCCTTACTGTAACAGTTGTCCTGAAAGGGTCCCAGTCACAGATGTATTCTTTTGCTCACAAAACTTAGGGAAAAGGGAGAAGGGGGCAGAGACTCTAGTGGTTTGAGTGGAGTAGGACCAAACTGCAGACAGGGATGGGGATGCAGGATATTAGGTACACACAACTGGGGGGAAGCCGGGCACATGAGACTGAGGAGGTGAACACTGCCATACAAGCAATAGGATCATGTAAGAGATGGTAATTTATCTAATTTTCCTATGAAAGAAAAAGGCATAGGTTATGTTTGAGGGTGACAAGAGCTCTTGCAGTATCTGTGTGTCAAAACCAACATTTTAAATTTGTTGTTAGAGTGAGCAAGACTCCCTGCAATATATGCACATGCCGGCCGCTCTTGGATGCACAGGAATGTCATGGTGTTAGAAGGCAGGAATGTAAAAAGCTAAAAAGAGACAGGAAACAATGCCTGTCATCTAAAAGGCTCAAGATCTGATTCCTGGGTTTTTCTGCTCTCTTCAGAGAACTTAAGTGGTGTTTTCAGGCCCCTAAAGTGAGAAGCACTGCAGATCCATCCCACTGAAAAGCCATCTCCACGTCCCAAGTGACCCACCCAGTTTTCCCTTCAGTGACAGTGCCACCATCAGGCTCCACCACTCTTTCACTAGACTGCAAAGCAAACACCTTGTGGAAAACTGACCCTTAGGAAATAGGAGGGAATAATAAATGTAGACATAAGAATCAGGACAAGTCTGAGGAAATAGTTGTCCAGAAACATCACTGAAACTAGTGGAAACCAAACATGCATGTAGAGCTCTTTTCTGGAAAGATGGTGATTGAAAACAAACAAACAAAAAACACAGAAAGTTGACACTATGATCATCCAAAGAAATGGTGGATGTGTGCTGGGTTGGTTTTTTTTACCTAATCTGGCTTAGTCTGGCTTTTAAAAAGATTTTTTTTCCCTGCAATAATTGCAGAGCATATTGCATCCTGTCGAACTCTTAATCCTTTGCATTTCACTCTTAAGATTGCTGGAAAGCTACATTCTTTAACCTCTAGACTGGGCAAAAAAGAAAGCAAGCCATGAAAATCATAAAATCATTAGAGCTTGTCCCTCAGCTGACCACACAGGCTGTCCTCACTGGGGAGATAACAGCATAACAGCTCTTACTTGCAACTAACAAATGGAAAAGGGTACTTCTTCCTCAGGTTTTGTTTGGTTATTGTTTTTTAACTGGGATGTCTTACTCCCACATCAGATTCCAGAAAATGAAATTAGATCAGAAAAGGCATGGAAAATTTTGCAAGAAAATAAGTGCAATCTAAATGAATGTAAAGCTTAACTTAATTTTATTGTAATTTAAGAAATTACATGGTTATTCATGAAATGCATTGTTTTCCATTTCTAACTGTGGTGGGATATACAGTTTGTTTCCATTGGTGTTTGAAGCTGTGGGGAGATGGTGAATTATTCCCCCTGCATGCTAACTTCATCATAAAGAATTGTTGAATTTGATCTGCTACATATGGCATGGTATTGGTTTTGAGACTCTATAATTTCTTTCACTTCACACTGACATCCCAGAGATCAGAATGTGACTCAGCTCTTTCATGTTTGCTAATTCAAAAGATGGGATTCATTACATAGTTTTCTGTCCTTCAGCTGTTGGGGACATGATGCAGAGTTCATTTCATGTGATTTTCCACTACTGCACATTCAGTATCACCAGTTATACCTGTGGAAACAGACATAAAATCCTAGGACTATGGAGTTAAAATCACTTCACACCAGTTGAAATGACAAGGATTACTCTGAGGCAGGAAAATTCATTTTGGAAAAGATTTTAAGATTTTAAAATGTGATTTCTGCAACACAGTAAATCTTCAGAAATTCTCAGAAATGACTGACAATTTGGGTTAAACATAATAACCTGAAACTTAGGTTTGTAAAACACTTTTATATTTAAGTAGTTTGAGTGATAGCTACACGGTGCACGTCAGATGCCCAGCACAACATTGGCATTGGTGAGCTCATGCTTTTTCCAAAGACGTAAACGTATAGATGGCAAGCACAAAGAAGCAGGAACCCTGAACTGCAACTGCAAATACCTTGACTGAATATTTCCTTTGTTGATTTAGATTGAATACGGAACCAAAGGGCAGGATGTACAATAACTCTTTTGCCAGTGACATGTGATACTGCTAAGGCATGGCGCTGGTTTTGGAAGGTATCAATAGCAATACGCTCACAAAAAAAAAAAAAAAAAAGGAGAGAGAGAAAAAGACGTGGAGGAGAAATGCACTGTCTCTCTCTGCAACCAAAGAAGTGCAAAAACAAAAAAACAAATGGCCACTCATCCTGTGGTTTACAGCAGCATACCTCTGAGTGATTAATGAATTTCTTTCAGTGTAACAGCCAGAATAAAATAGTTGGGAGGTTGTGGCTCGCCTTGACTCACAGCTGAATATGATTTTTTTTTTGGCAAAACAACAAAAAATGTTTTGTGTTGACTCAAAATATTACATGAAATTGAAATGAAATTCCTCCCCTCTCCATTTCTTCTGCACTGTAAAAAATGATGAGACTAATTTGAAATGCATCTTGTTTATGAAGATACTAAACCCAAAGTATGCCTGGCTGTGAAAAAACCTCAGCGGCAGACACAGAACTAAAAATTAAATTTTATGCATCGGAGGTCCAAGCCAAGGGACTGGGCAAGTTTCAATAGCGCCTCATCAACTAAATCTTAAAGTAGTGTAACAAATATGAAACATTACAGAGAAGTTACTTTTACTAACCCCTTCAATTTTCCTATGAAAACAGTAAAACAATCTAGTAAGAAAGCTTGGAAGAGCATGATTTTGAATGGGAAAAAGCAGACTGAGTGTTCTACTAAGTCTTACATCAACTTTTTCTGCCCTCTGCAGAGGCACAGCCAGATATCTGGACAAAACTCTCTTTACTTTGTCAAACATGTGAAAAAAAAAATCCTGTAATGTATACATTAACCACCTTGCATGATACAAAACAGGGATTTGCTCTTCTGTGTGAGATTGTTACAGTATGTGTTACCTAATCAGGCCACAGTGCTGTAGGGACTTCAGATGGTGATGGTGTTAGATCCTTTCCAGCTGAGAAGCATGAAATAGTTTTACTTCCTCAGGAACAAAGTGCTTTTGCTTCGCCAAAGTAAAAAAGAGGTGCGTTTGTGTGTGAGGCACTACACAGTGATAGACAGGAGGGAAAGACAGATGGTCAAAACGTAATTTCAACTAATTTGAAAGACACATGGAAAACAATAGTACTTGATGAATGCTAAAGAGTGCAGGTGTTTCATTTGTTTTTTCTTACTTTCTGGCTGCTCTTATTTCAGTGCCAGTTTAAGTTCTTGCTATGATAATCATGATTATAGGACTGGATAATCTCTACGGACCATTGCATAGTGTTGTAGAGGCATTGTGAAAGGGAAACTATGTTATACCGATGGTAACAGGGTTGACTGCACCTGGGTAAAATATTTATTTTTCTTAAAGCTAAGGATTAATTTTTTTTTCTATTTCATTAAGAACTTTGATTTTCTCAAATAACTGGATTTGTACTGCTCTAAATTTATTCTGTCTCAATTATAAAAGACATTGGCATTCATTTAAAAAAGAATCTTTGACCAACACCTAGCTTTTACTTACAATCCAAACATTTTTTAATTTCTTTGACTATTAATTCTATGTGTATTTAAGTGTCAGCTACAAAGGAAAAAAGCTCAAGCTCAAAAATAGAAGGAAGACAAATGCCTAAGTTTAGACACTTTCAGATGCTATTTTAGACACAGTGTTCAGATATTATCATGAACTGTTTTGATTTCACTCAGTCTGCTATTTCTGGCAATACAAGTTTTTGCTTGAAAACTTAGTCCTCCTCAACTTTGACTGCTTGTTAGAATGTTATAGTCTCTGCATGTAAGCCCTTCACTAATTGTCCTGTGTTTCAGTCAGTGTATTGATCATGCTTAAATATTGTTTCTGAAGAATGAAACAGGAGGAATGTGGTTCCTACTGTGTGATGTGACAAGCCGAAGCTGACTCTGCAAGTTGGAGCTTGAAAGCAAAGTGGTGGGCAAGGAGCCAGACCGTTCTCCACTGCAAACTCTGATTCTGTGTGTACGCATGTGAGCAAATCTATGCTGTAGTGGTCACTTCGAGCTCTGCACACTTGGTAGCTGAGTGTTTGTCATGCCTCAAAGGATGCTGTTTTTCTTAGAAGCAGGAAGCTCTTGACTGCTATGAAACATGCCCCTTTGTCTAAATTTATGCACCCAAAACTGAGATTTTCCTCCTCCCTGCTACTCACCTCAGAATACTTTGGCCCAAATCCTTGCAACTAGAAAGCTCCCACAGAACAAGGCAGGCACAGTGGCATCAGAGGAGGTAAATTGCCAAGTGGAATTGCATTGCTTTGAGACAGTCAGATGAGCAGTCCCAAGAAACTGCAATGTTTCTCACTAATAGGCAATTCCCAAAATATGGATGATATCGGGAAGTATCAGTTTTATGATATGCCAAGGGAGCTGAAGAGGCAGTGTTTCCTTCTGGGGTGAATTTTCAAAAGCAATCAGAAATCACTTAATTCTACTCTGACTGATACTTTTCTGGAATATATTAACTGCTCTGAGAATAGAACAAAGTCAGAAGTGAATGTTTCTGAAAAATCTCATACACTGTGTTCTTTAACAAGATGGAAATTCTACATCACTGGAGAAGGAGCAAACAATATAGGAAATGTTAAAGCAACAGATATATTCATTCTTCTTGGAACATACATGTTTTCAAACCTGAACCAGGAACAATGTACACCATGATCTATAGTATAATAATTATTTTTTTGGTAATAAACCCATCAGTATAAAATAAGCATATTGGGCCACCTAGCTGATTTTACAAAGAGAAGATCTCATCTGTTTAGCAATGGTTACTCCTCTAATATATGGCAATTTGTTCTGTTCAAATGCAGATGCCTTACTGAAAAGAATACAAACCCCATGAGTGTTTTTTTCAAATTCGTTTGTGAAACGCATAATTTTCATCATGATATCTTCTGCAAAATCTGGGATAAAAAAATTGTTTCTTAGTCTTACTTTTTTTTAAATTATTTTAAGCTATGGAAATACGTTCTTAATAAAACCAATCAACTAAAAGGAAAAAAAAAACCAACCTATTGTGCAAGTATGTTAAAACCAGGTCAGTTCTGAGCAAACACATGCTTGTTTTAAACCGAGCCCAGTTTGGCTGGGAGATGCAAATACCATGTGTTGGATGTGTTTTGTGTAATGTGGATATAAAATCAGATGAAACACAGAAGTGGTAATTAAGCTTGAGATTCTTCTCATTTTTAATTTATATACTTGTGGTCTGCAGACTACCATTGGTATCCATGGCCATAGTCAACATGACCATATTGGCTTGTTAGTGCTTTTAATTAATATTTGACTGGAAGTATGAGTGTTGTTCAGTAAGCATCCTGCTGGGTGACAGTGGTTTGTGGTGCCGAAAGTTTGAGGACTGCTGGTTTAAATCTGTATCTTTTGACTGTTTATTCATAATGGAGTCAACACATCTTTGTGATGCCAAAGACTAAGCAGAGTTTTGGCATCCAGGCTGAAGAGGAAAACAGTTGTTAGTGTTGCTAAGTTTGGCTTCCAACAGGCAAAAGAAATACGAAGATGTGAAGCTGGTGAAGGCAAATATAATTCATGACAGTACTATTTAGAGGAGAGGAGAAATTTGGGGTTGGGAGGTGGTCTGTGTTTGTTCTTTCATACAAATCATTAACCTCAGCCTCAGGCCAGAAATTTTGTAATTGTAATTTTACAAATCTGTACTGCAAGATCGAAACAGTAAAAAATAACAGGAGCATCAGAGTTTTTAGGGGCAGCACACATGATCTACTTACTCGTAGTTGTAGACCAAAGAAGGAGCAGAGAAGAGCTGTGGGACTTAGACTCATCTTCCAGAGACAGCTGGGGCTGATAAAATCAAGCATTTGAAACAGTAGCTATAGACCTAGCCTGAAGTCTTTTGCTTTGGTGGCTCACTGCACAATTGCATGGAAAGGAAGGTTTTAAGTGATTATGTGCACAAAGCCAGGTATCAGCTTTACCGCTACCAAAAAACTTTTTAGTTAAATACAGGTATAAACTATAGTTTCTCCAGTACTGGAAACCCTGAAGATCAGGATAAGAAAATAACTGTGTGCTTGGCTATAGCTGATCCTGTCTCTGGGCAGGACAAGTAAAGAGGTCACCTGTGATGTTAGAGCTGGACTGTTCACTGCTCTCTATATACTTAGTTTTTGTTAGGTCTGAATCAGGCTTTCTCTGTGGAATACCTCTTAGGAAAGAAAACCAAAAACCAGCAAGACAGGCAAAGGAAGGGAAAATTTTCCTTCACTATTTTTTTTTTCTTTTTTTTGTGGGTGTTTTGGGTTTGTGTGGCAGTTTTAGTAGTGGGAGAGGGGCTGCAGGGGTGGCTCCTGTGAGAAGCTGCCAGAAGATTCCCCGGCTCTAAGTCAGACCCGACTCTGGCCCAGGCCAATCCAATCAGCAATGGTGGTAGCACCTCTGGGAGAACAGATTTAAGAAGTGGAACCTGCAGTGAGTGGTGGGATTGGAATGTGAGAGGAACATCTCTGCAGACAGCAAGGTCAGTGAGGAAGGAGGGGGAGGAGGTACACCGGAGGAGGGGATGCCCCTGCAGCCCGTGGTGAGACAGCAGGCTGTCCCCCCTCAGCCCATGGAGGGGAGCGGGGGAGCAGATGCCCACCTGCAGCCTGGGGAGGACCCCATGCTGGAGAAGGTGAATACCCCCGAAGATGGCCGTGACTCCATGGGAAAGCCCACGCTGGAGCAGTGTGTGACTGAAGGACTGCAGCCTGTGGAAAGGACCCACGCTGGAAAAGTTCATGAAGGACTACAGCCCATGGGAAGGACTCACGCTGGAGAAGTTTGTGAAGGACTGTCTCCTGTGGGTGGGACCCCACACTGGAGCAGGGGAAGAGTGAGGAGTCCTTCCCCTGAGGAGGAAGGAGCAGCAGAGATAACGTGTGATGAGCTGACCTCAACCCCCATTCCCCATCCCCCTGCATTGCTGGGGGGAAGGAGGGAGACAAAACCAGGAGTGGAATTGAGCCGGGAAGGAGGGAGAGGTGGGGGGAAGGTGTGTTAAGATTTGGTTTCACTTCCCATTATCTTTGTTTTGATTTGATTGGTAGTAAATTAAATTGATTTTGGTTTTTTTCCCAAGTTGAGCTTGTCTTTTGCCCATGACTGTAAGTGGTGAGTGATCCCTCCCTGTCTTTGTCTCAATTGATGAGCTTTTCTTTATATTTTCTCCTCTTCATTCAACCAGGGCCGAGGGGGAGGAGTGTGTGAGCAGCTTCCTGGTGTTTTGTTACCGGCTGGGCTTAAACCATGGCAGTGGGGTGGAAAAATAAGAAGGTGAATTTAAAAAAAAGAGAAAAAAAAAGGAGGATTGGACAAAACCAAATCTCTTTATTAAAAACAAGTCCTCTGCCAGAACTATGCTCTAAAGCACCTGGGCCATCTTTGTTCTCCCAATATAATTACATGACTTCTTAATTTCCAGTTAACTCTGAGAGTGGAAACATCTTAGTGAAGTCAGATGGACTGCCACAGGATGTTCCTCATCATTCCTACAAAAAAGACCTCTCCATTTCTGTCACAAACTGTTTGAATCAGCAGCTGGCTATACCCACATAAACCAATCCGCAGGGGTATTCTGACATGTGCATGACACTGTTCATAGTGCATGAGATAAAATCCCCAGTGTGAAAGACTTTGCCAGAAGTAGGATGATAAAAGCCATCTGTTTTCACAAGTGTTTCTTCACTGAGCTTACTTACCAAGGCTTCAAATATTCCTTCTTTGATGGAGGTTTATTGAAGGAGAAGCAATGAGGGCTTTTGAGTCTTGGTGGGAGATATATGTAAACTAATATATGTAATAATGTGTACGAGTACCTGGTGGGAAGGTGTAAAGAAGGCAGAGCCAGATCCTTCTCAGTGGTGCCCAGTGGAGGACAAGAGGCAATGGGCACAAACCAAAATACAGAAAATTCCGCTTAAATATAAGAAAACCTGCCCACCCGGTTAAACAGAAGAAGAGGTTGCCCAGTGAGGCTGCAGAGCCTCCATCCATGGAGATATTCAAAACCAGACTGAACACAGCCCTCAGCAGCCTGCTGTACTGATCCTGCTTGGGCAGGGGTTTGGACTAGGTGATCGCCAGAGGTCCCTTCCAGTCTCATCCACACACTGGTTTGCTGAAATATGCAGGATTCCAGGATCATATTTTAACAAGCTGTTATTGCTCTGCACCCGTCTCTGAAAACAACAGAAATTGTGCTGTTCCCAACTTGGTTTTAAATCTGGTTCTGAGGGTCCTGGATGCAAAGTCAACATCTCTGAAACCGAGCCGTAATATGCAGGTTTTTTTCTGGTTTTAAACTACTTGTCTTTAGATTTCAGGTTATTCCAGATGCTTTCAGTGCCAGAATCATGCACTGCCCCACCAGATATCTTGTTTGCATTCCTCTTCCTTTCTGAAAATGTCAAGACTTAACAGCACAGGCACAGTAATCATATCTGTGGAATGCATTACTATTATTATTTCAGCAGCACACTGCTTAACAGTAGTATTCTACTGTAGTCTTCCCCTCTTTGTCTAAAGGCAGGTTATATAGAAATACCACAAAAATACATATAATATTTGTTAGGTTAGGGAAAAATTTAAATGTGAATATACCATTGCAATTTTTTTGGACAGTATTCTGTTTTCATGTAAATATTTATTATAAGAAAAGCAATAAATACCAGTTACCATGTGCATTAATTATCTGGACATGGATCTAGGTTATTCTGTGAATTTGACCTGTTTAGAATAGTAAAAGCTTACCAAAGGTGAAGAAGTAACACCAATCATCATGAGGTTAGGTCTGAGTAAATAAAAGCTGATTCTGTTACCACATTTCTCCTTTTTTCCCCTTTCTATTTCTACCAAGTTTTATGATTTTGGAGAGGTACAGCTCACAGAAAACCCAGCTTTGAGCTGTTTGAAACCTGTGAATAAGCATCTAAAAAGATGGCTGGTTATCTCAGATGAACCTACACACATTTTTGTGGCTAAGACAACACCTATCTACTGTAAGGAAGTGTTTTGTCAAACACTGAAGCCTGTTTCAGGAGCTGTGAAATAATTTCAACATAAACAGGTATCTACTAGATTTCATGCGCTAAGAAAGTCCTTCTGATTCAGAGCAGTAGATTTTCTTAGCAAAATACCTTGATGCTAGATTTCTCAAGCTGACCTCATGTTTTAAAGCCATCAGCTCTCACATGCTATTTCACATAAAGTCAAGCTTTCCAGGGAGCATAGCATCCTACCAGTTTAAAAATGTTTCATGATAAGCTGACCCACTCACATACATACTGGTGCCAAGGCAGCCCTGGATCTCTGAATGGTCTGGACCACCCCCACATCCCCGAGTGAGCCAACGGATGGATTCCCGACCCAAACAGTACAAAGCAGGAAGAAGCTACAACTAATCCCATCCTTACCTTGGCACTAGTGGCCTTCAGTAATTACAGCTGATTATTGCATTGTTTGAAAAAACATAACCCTTTTATGTCTGCTGGAAATTAAGACACATATTTGTTTTTTTAATATTGTTTCCTATAGGGTACAGTGTAAGGACAGTGCTAAGAAATCTCGTCTTGCTAGAAGATTCAAGTCAGCTTTATCACTGAGTGTAAAACAGAAATCATTACAATTTTGGCTGGACTGAAAGCTTTTTGGATACTAATCTTCTAAAATGTATAAATCTAACGCGATCTATTGCTGGGTAGTGGTTCAGGTTTTCTTCATTTGAGAATTTCCATAAGAAACAACAGAGCTAAAGTTTTGGTACTGATCTGGGAATATGCAACTCCTAGACTGTAATGCTGAACACATTAGGAAGTCACTTAGTGCCTTTGTGCAAATTTCTCAGAGGTGTGCAGTGCAGCAAGTCTAGAGGTTTTGTCACTGTGAGCAGGAGAGTTAAGTGATGCCCAGCTTCTGTTACCTTGGTAAGGAGCAGGAGTTGCCCAAAACTGAAGATTTAGGAGTCACTGTTGCTCATTTTCCTCCATAGCAATGGAAAGCAAAGGAACTGGAGAGGTAAGACATCCAGATACATTGCTAGTGCTATTCGTTCTGCCCAGTGCTATGGTGATATAAACCACTCTGTTGATGCAAATTATTATTATTCCTTTTTCTTAAAATAATTTGGAACTTATGATTAACTAATATTATGTTGATCAATCTAAGTCCCACAATTTCTGCTGCTATTCTCTCTACCTCACACACAAATCCTAGCTGAAGTGTTCACACTGCTTTCTAATTTGCAGTCTACTTCTCTGGCTAGGACTTCTTGTGTCCTACAACTGCATAATAGAAGGATTCAATATTGGCCACAAAGTTGTGCTGTAGCTTGTAGACTTATAAAAGTTAGTATGTAAAATAAAATGCTTGCTTTCCTTAGTTATTAAAAAAGGGGGTCATAAACTAAATTTAATCAGATGCAATGTGGACTTCCCTGAACATGTAAAGAACCTCTCTTTTAAAAAGTGACAAATCAGAGAGAAGACCGGATTAATTTCAATTTCTTCTAATTAGATTCTTATCATTGTTAAATATGAGACAACACTGTGACCACTTGCCTTTCAGCATCATAGCAGTTGTCTTGTGCACCCTTGGGAGAAATTTTTGCCTGACTTACCTGACACAGAGAAACCTCTAAAGCTTTCCTGGAACGCAAACACACAGCCAACTACCCTGCCTCCCTCTCCCCCATTTATCCTCTGCCTCCTTCCTTGCCCTGCAGCCCTTCCCATCTGCCCCCTCCCCCTCCATTTTCTACAACCCAGCTGTGAATCACTTACAGATTCTGTTTTCCAAGTAGGTTTTGATACATGTTGCATAAGCGTAGTTGACAAAGTAATAGGCATGGTAATTGAATTATGAGAAGGATGGTAGATGACAGCCTGAGATTACCACATCCAGTGACATCACCTGTCTGGATTAGGTGGGGGCTTAGACTCATTTCTTGTTCTTATGAAATATTGTGATTATCTGATTTGTGACACAAGGTAAATAACTGGAGTGCAAACAGTAGTAACTAGCAGGCCTAGAAAAGAAATTGTGCAGAAACAGTCTTATGAGATATGGTTTCATTTAGTTTTCAGACTGAACACATTGTTTTAACAAAAGGGTGGTTTTTTCATTGTTGTTTCCTCTCTCTTTTAAGAAACAATATCAAAATTACGCCCCCAGACGAGGAGATTTTATTTCCAGGGTTTTTTTTTGGTTGTGGGTTTTTTGGAGATTTTTGGCCAAAATGACAAGCTTGATTAAATAAATAAAATAAGTTATTAAAAAATAACTGCTTTTGCCATGCCTTACTGGTTGCCTGCTTTCCCAAAGGCCTGCCACTCTCCTGCAGGGCAAGGCTCCCCAGCTGGACTTTGCTTTCCAGATGGGTTATGGCAAGAGCACAGAGTGACACCACCACCACCACTGCCCCCACCCCCGCTCACCAGCAGATCATACCATGGAAGTCCTCACCCCAGCCTGCAGGGCAGAAGGGAGAGGGGAGCAGGAGGAGGCTGGGGATAGCTCTCAGGAGACGTCACAGCCACATTCCCAGCCAAAATATTTGTGTATTGGCCAAAACGGTCGTGCTTTGGGCTCCTCTGCAGCGAGTCAGAGATTTTCTAGGCAAAGAATCAGTGGCCCAGATCCAGCCCTGCAGTTATATTTGTGCTTCACTTCACTGCACAACAGTATGTCTTTAAACTTAAGGGCTTGAAATTAATTATGTGCAAAACTGTTTGTGTTTGGGAGGATTTAGATTGTCATGATGGGAAAAATTAATTGTAGATAGCAGAAGCCTTAGAAACGTCCAGATCCACCCATATGATAACAAATCACAGACATTAACTATGAATTTTCAATGTCATTGCAGCAATAAGAGAAGGCATTGTTCAGATTGTGGTCACTTGATAAATCATGCCAGAGCTTTCAATAATGCTAAGTGTCTGTCCAGAGACTATCATTATGGTAAACAGTACAAAACTGGACAGCTACAATGCTTCATTCCTTTCCTATGTCACAGCCACTTAATCCTTGCCAATAAATGTGTTTTCTTTTTTCATAATCTTATATTGCTTAGCCTCAAACTGGAAGCCTCTTCTCCACATATTTCAGCACATAGAATTTATATCATCAGATTAATTCCACGAGCTGGCCAAGTTTGATGCATTTCAGGTATTGCAATGCCTAATGAGCCCTTGGGGAGAGAGAATAGCTTGCCAGGTGGCATAGAGAGTCAAGAGACAGAGGGAGGGAAAAGTTCCTAAAAGGAAAGAGTAGCTTTTGCAGACCTGTTAAAGTACATGTTGTCACTACACCTATCTCCGTACTTCCTGGTCCTGGCCAGGTTAGGAAACAAGAACTACAAGAGCAAAACACTCCCTCCCACCTTTGTGTCCTCTGTTTTGGGATCAAAGCAATGATCTGAATCAACGATGTCTCTTGAGTGAGTAAGACTTCTGGTTTAAAGGAGAGGACCAGAGTTTAGTTCCCAGTCGAGAGCAGTTTACTAAATTTTTTTAGTTCCTCTTTAACTCCAAAATGAGCTGAGATTTTAATGAGTGAGGCAGCGCTGACTAATGATGAAATGAAAAAAAAAAACTTAAAGCACTTGAACATTTTCATAAAAAGTGACGGTACTTGGCTTGCTGCCCCATGCAGCCTTGTCCTGTCCTCCATCTCCTGCTGCTAGAGTAAAGGTGCAGCTGTTCTTCACAACCTTAAAAAAATTGCCAGGGTTCCTCCTGTGTTACACCTTTCATGACTTCCACTTAACTTTGTAAAGGGCAGGAAAATGGCTAGTCATCTGGTCCACTGAGGAAATACACATTCAAATCATCCCCATGGGATCAGCTACATGTCACCAGTGACAAATATTAATAAATTAGATGCAAGGTCTAAAATTTGGTCCTAGGTTGAAAGTATTCATCCAAATACTGAACTGAATTTGGGGCAGTATTAAAGAGATTGGCAGCTGCTTTCTTGATAGGACTTTGACAGAGAACATGGCGGGGTGGCAAAGGCTTTTTGTTAATGGGTTTCAATTCAGTGTCCTTACTGCCTGTAAGCTATCATCAATAATTTAGCTACTTATATTATTCTGTCAGGTTTAGTAACTACTGCAACAGAAGGTAAGGTTTTGGAAGACAGACTATTCAAAGGACTAGTACTCAATTTTTTTGAACTATAGGATTCAATTTGAAAAAGGAGCTGTCCATAGAACATAGAAACAGGTGTAATCATTTTCTTTCTCAGTTGATATACAGAAGAAAATATATTCCTCCAAATATTTTTTTTTTCACTGAAAGAGATGAAAGATCAGCAAAGCACAGAGAACAGCTAGATTAGCTAAAATGAGCTTATCTTGCAATGGATCAGTGATTTGAACAAGGATTGGCCTTTCTAATGATTATTATTTGTAAGTAATAATCCCACATATTTTAGTTCCAAGGTTCTTTGTGGTGTAAAGTCTGTTTAATCTCACGCTTGCTGTTATCTGAACAAAACTTAACAGACTTGGAGACAAAGTTATGAAAAGCTTTGCCAGAACAGAGGAGGAAGGACATATTTATAACTTATGTGTATAAACCATATATATTTGTATGTATATATAAATATAGTAAACTTCACACTCAGTGGCTTTGATTCACTCTCCTTTATATTCTATGCATTTGCATTTAATATATAGTTTCTTCACTGAGTAACTCAGAATGTAATGTTATCCACCGAAGAGCAAAAATGAAGCTACTACTATTTTTAGTACTTTAAAACCATGGATGCAATTTTGCTGTATGCATGAAAGTGAAAAAATCTTTTGCGGTAATTGCCTGCCCAAATGAGCTTGTGTGACTCTTGGCGCTTGTTAGGTCAGACCCATACTCCTGAAGCTAAGGGGAGGGAGTCCCAAAGTCATTTCGTGTCTTTCTTCACAGGGCTGAGCTTTGGGCTTGCACCTTCAGCCTCACTAAACCGAGGAAGAGAAACTCTCCTTAAGAGGACGCTGAGGTAGCTGTTCTGCCAGTGCCGGATCTTGACAACCAGCTGGCCTGGCAAGCCTCTGCCAGACCAGACCCTGCTTCTGTTTGCAACTTCAGATGCTAGAGGCTCGCAAAGCATCACCAGCAGAAGCGAGCAAGTCCATAAATGCACCAGGGGAATTTTACATTGTCTTTACCTTTACAAAATCCCAGAGGAGAAGATAGTTCTTCTACTTATGCATTGCTTGTTGTAAGGACTTGGAAAATGTTTCCAATACTTCTCCATTTTCTGGCAGGATTAATTTACAAGATAAAATGGAAGCTTTTTCCCTCCATTGTCATCAAGTGGTTGTGGCTGATTGCATTGTCTCTCTCTGTAAGGTGCAAACCTAACTTGCCTGGTTGAGGAAAACACATCTCACATTGTAAGGGTCAGATTTTTCCAGTGTCCAGCAATTTGTGCAGCGATCAATGAAACCACAATATGGGGCAAAATCATGACTAATCCTTTTCAGTATTATTTTCATGCAGTCTGATTCTGCTTTATATTTTTATGTGAGCAATATTTTAGCAAGTAATGACAGTAGTTAGCAGAGATCTTTGCAAAACAGCAATTTCTATTCCATAGAAGTTCCATGGTTGTGAGAAAAAAATAGTAGGATATTGAACATACTAAAAAAAATTACTTTGCAAGTTTTATTTTTAGGAAGATGCCAATTTCAAAAAAAGTTGCAAATTTGAATGGTCACAATAATCCCTCTACAAATATAATTACAAAATTATGAAATGCCTTCTGGATATGAAATAGAATATCTATGACTGAGACTGAAGTATTTCTAGAAACCAACATTATCCATGAAAAAGAGATTAGTTGAGGTGAAAACCTGTATCATGAGGATCTTTTTTTAAGTATTATTAAATTTCATGCAGGCTTAAGTGTGACCTTACAAAAACTTCCATGTCTGCTCCTGTAAGGCTGATCTGCATGAGTGTATATGGAAAATGAACATCTAAGGCATGCGAACAATGCCAAAGTAAATTTGTTGAGACAAAAATAAATAAGAAATATTTTCTTACTAAATTTCTTGATCAGGGAAATTAAGAGTTTTAGTAATTTCTGGCAATTTTATGTATTTCCATGGCTGAAAATCAAAAGACTGATATAAAGAAGTGAACTACTGTGTCTTGGCAGTCATATTTTAGCACTCAGAGTTACTCTTGGTTTCTTTTTCATGGTCTTTCAGAGATTCAAGTGGAGCAACTGAGATGCCTGGAAAAGTCAACATAGGTAAATTACACTGCACTTTAATCACATCATCACTATAAAGAATTGAATCTGACGGATCACGATCACACGGGACCAAAGTCCTTCTTTTGCTTTAAACGCAGCTGAACTCCCCTCTGCAGAAGTTGTGAGGGAGGAATAAATCTGCAGTTCATTGCACTGCTGGCCGTGCGGTGTCCCAGCCCCATCCCAGAGCATGGCTCATCCTCCCCAGCACCAGCACACTGCGCTGGACTCGGCACTGGGAGCTGGACGGGAGAGGGCTGTGCTAGGAAGAGGGGACTGGCTATTCACCTGTCAAGGGTATTTCCATTTCATAATCCTTGAGTCACACAGAGAGGAGGACTTCCCTGAAAAGTGTGCCACTGCCAGCACAGCCACCGTATGAACTGGTCCAGACTGATACAATCAAAGGGAATGGAAAGAAAACAGAATGTGACAACTCAAACATGTGCTTGGCAACCCCAGCAATGCAACAACCAGTAAAAGATGATGAGTATTACACTGGCTGGCAATTATTTATTTATTTATTTATTTGTTACATTTGAATGAAAATTGAACAACCCCCTTAAACCTTCTGACTAAGGAACCAGTGGCCTTTTCAAGCAAATTGTTACCACACTGCTTTCTCTTCTTTTGAAAGTCTATATGGACAGATAAACTGAGAATAGAACAACCACATCTGACTTAAAGCCCAACATACAAATTATTACCACTGCGATCATCTCATTTCCCCTGGACTAGCATTAGGCCAGGAGCCAAATGCTTTGAAAACTCTGTTTTTGTTAAAGACTGAACTTAGAGAAAAAACAACCTTGAAGCACTGTGTTTCTGAGGTATAGTAAATATAGGGCTATATATAAAATTTCACTTGGTAAGGTCTTGGGCACTGCTAGTGTTTAGATTTTGCTGCGGCTTGAAGTCTGGAAAAAAATCAAGTCCTCATAGTGTTGCACACAGAACATGAAGAGATTGATAGCTGTTTCTTGTCAAAAGAACAAGTGAATTCAATGAAGAATGAGCAGGAAGGGAAAAAAATGATTTTCCTTGAGGACCTATTTACACTATTGGCAGAGCAAGCCATGCAACATGCATCCTGGCACCATGGGCAGGTCCAGAGCAATAGAAAGCATCTGGATGCCAGCCTAAATGCTTTTTTCTTACTGTGGCCTTCTTTTTCATGCAGACAAGAAGAAATTCAGAAAGACCAAGTACAAGTTGTTGGCTGGAGCATTCCTGCGTACTGCCTGTAGCTTTCGAGAGTGCACAGACCAAGCCCATTATGAAGGCTGGGGTTAAGGACCCCAAAGAAGGGATGGGAGAGCACTTAGATGGGAAGCTTCAAACACAGCAGGACTCCCAGCCACAGGGGAATGAATCTCTCAGGATCTCTAGTAATGGTTCCTCTCCAACGTAAACATCTCTGCAGGAGAAGCAAGGATGAATGCTGTGTATATGTGAGAAAAAGGTAGAAAATTCTGGGAGGAAACTAAGACATTCCAAGAAATTAAGCAAATGCATTTATTTCACTTGAAAGGAACTGCATATCTCATGTCTCTGCTTCACTGTGAATTTCTCTTCCACCTGTTTTTAGTGTTAAATCAATGAAGATAACAAAGGCCAGATTTTCAGCTCTTCCACAGCACAGGACCACACACAGCTGTAGGACTTAATTAGCTGGTGGACTTTTATCTTCTTGAAACTGTTTTGTTTTGTTTTGTTTGTTTTGTTTTGTTTTGTGGTAGCAGCCATTTGACTTCTGTCATCACCTTTGAGAGGGAATGAGTCCTCCAGAGACTACAACATGAAATATGACCCAAAGTTAGGATTTTCAAAGTAGAAAAATTCCCATCCTATAAGGATTTCTGTACAGGCCACAGACCCAAACAGAGATTTCTGTAGCATATGGTCTCAAGCAGTAGAGGCATTTTTTATTAAATTGTCATCTTTATATTTAGATCAATTTTGCAGAAAGGAAGAACAATCTGGTTTTTTTTATAGTGTTTGGAATATAGTTTAATTAAAAAAAAAGAAAGAGAAGGAAAACAAGAACACTAAAAAGAAATAAGTAAGAATGAAGGAGGCAAAATCCTCATCCTCTGTTAGGTCCAATTGCTGCGAGAAAAATTAGTTGCTTGCTATAGCTGATTATAACAGCTTGTGAACATACTGCTTGCTTGTTTTGGCAAAGTGTCTGTGACTACAGACTTCAAAGTGCAGCTGTTCTCTTGTCCATTGAGAAGCTGCAGTGGGGAAGGCTCCTGACATAGGACACAAGGCTGCAAAGGGGGGAGGAAAAAAAAAAAAAAAAAGAGCTAAAGAAAGAAGGTGATGGGTTCTTATCATCCTCTGGTGATTATTTCTCTGGAGACCAGTAGCTAGAGAACTCTGTCCTTCCATTTGCTTTCAAATGGTCATGTATTTAATTCAAACACCTCTTTTCTTTTTTCATTCGTAATTTATTTGCAAATGTGCCCTGTTATTTAGTGTCTAGCCTGTACCATGTGAACTGCTTTGACGGGAATATGTATAATCACATGATATATTTCTATTTCAAAATGAGCTGAGGCAGGCTCCCAGAATCGGCTTTCTCGGGAGAGTATTTCTGGATGTGGACTGGAACCTGGTGTTTTGCTGAAACTCGACACAACTGGCTTTGAATTCACCATTGGGATGAATGCTCCTGTCAGCAATGCTGCTCAGTGAAAAAGTCACAGAAAGCCAAAACAAAAGGGGTGTGAACATAAAAAAAGGACACTCATTTGAAAGTGTGAATGAATATTAACAAACCTGAGGCAGCTTTTCCACAAAACTCTGAGCCTGCAGACCAGGAGGGAGCTTCACTTTTGCATTGTCATTACCTTAAAAGTGTGTTGTATTCCCTTTGGAAACATGCAAACACAGCAAAATACATGTTACTTCCATTTTCATTAAAATCCCAGTGGTCAGCATTCAGGAAATTTTTCTTGTCTGGCTTAGCCTAATTCCAGATTTTTATTCATTATACATTTATCACAGCAAACGAGTCTGAAACAGTTACCCAATGCAATAATATTTCATTATTTTTCCATAACAAATTAAAGGATATTAATCATTGCTCATAAAATAAATATTTCTGAAAGTTCTTGTTGAGAAACATTCCTTGTCCTGAATAGCCCCATCTGTTGTTCATTTCTGTTGTCCTGCCTGATCGGGATCTCCCCTGGCTCGTGTTAGCAGAGCAGATGTGCACCAGGGCTTGTGAAATTGGTTGCTGTGAATTGAAATGCCACCCACCCTGCAGAGCCTGGGCTTGACAGGCAGGGACTGTAAGCACAGCCCAGAGTGTGCAGTTTTTGAGGGCTGGCACCTGCAGAGTCCGCGCAGTGTCAGTGCAAAACCAGCATCAATAGAGATGTCAGGGATTGCACCTCTTGGAGAAAGGTGTTGGGAGGTGTGCACGCGTGCTGCTCTGCTGGGGAGTGATTGGCTGCAGCTAACAGCTCTTTATTTGACTCCAGTAACAGGCCTGCTTAATTTGCTTAAAGGACTCTGGAGGCTTCCCTCTCCCAAAGGCATTGGACGTTGGAGAATGGACTTTGGCAATGCTAATTAATACCTTCTAAAGTCATACCTCCTGGCTTTCACAGATAACCCAAGTAGTTCTGGAAAGACATATGGTAATTCACCAACTCTCAGCCTCTCTGAATATCATGCACCAACCTCTGTGCAAAGCTTCGCGCCAGCTTCTGTGCAGTTGCAATTGTTGCTGCACAAGTATTTGCTATGTAGATTGCATCAGTCAAAATGCTCCTTCTATATCTAATTATTCTTCTCCCTTATCACCAATCAGGAATGCCAATTAGTATCAGGAGTAGAAAAGGAAGGGATAAGATCTCTGAGTGAGCAGTTTCCCAGCAATTAATAGCAGGCAAATTGCCATCTGTCAAGCACCTGTTGGTTTCCTGGTAATAAATTAGGGAATATCTGAGATATGTGGCAAAGGAACAGAGAAATAAAAGGGTAAAAGAGAGGGAATATGCATGCAGGTCATGTCCCAACATGGAAGAAAGATTTAAGGGGCAAAAGGAAATTAACTTTTCAGGGCTGGAACCTGGGGAGTTCCAGAAAACTCTGGGTAGGTTGGTCTGACATGTAGGTTTTCTTGTTTTCATGCATTGCGTGAATTTGAAATGATTGAGTTCGTGTCAAAGGTTTGGGTTACTTGGATTAAACTCATACTTACCCATGTACAGGCAAGGCTGGTATCACAGATGGGACCCGTCATATTTCTGCATCACTATGTCCAACAAAAATATTTACTCAGCAAAGGAGGCATTTATGGATGTCTTTCAGCATCTCATCAGGGCCTGCTGCTGTCAAACCAAAATGTTTGCCAATGAGCAGCAATAGCACAGGCAAGTGATTCAGATGGACTGCTGAATTTATCTGCCCTGCAAAAAAGCCCATACCACAGTGGTCATTTCATAGAAAATGTTTTCCCCTTGACCCTCAACCTCAGCAGGACAGGTACGGAACAGAGTATCAGAGTTCGCCTTTTTTGCCTTTCCTTACCCTTGAGGGACCACCTAGCCCATGATGGTTTTGGCATAGTGTAAGACTACCTTATGTTTGGCAGCTATGAAACGGGGGATCATCGCTCAGAGCAAGACAGGAGGCTGAAGGATATGTGGGCTTATCCTTACCATCTTCAAGTAATTTTTTTTTCCCACTTTCTTTCAAGTTCTTTCTCAGCCACCAGTGATTAGAGAAAACTGTTGGTGACTTCAGTCACCCACCTTAAACACTGATCCTGTATGTGTCTTCCTGACACTGCTTTTGAGGTGCTTTCTCATTAGGAACTTGTCCAACACTTCCCTGATCCAACTATGGCTCTCTGTTAAGCAAGCATAAATCAATTTCTGATGATAAGAGTTACTGGTGACTTTGGCTGCACTCAGAATTGACTAGGAATTTCATGTGGGGCATGGAGCAAGAGCATTTCAGATTCATACACTCATAGATAGATAGCAAAATGATCCTGGCCAGTGATTAATGAGCGCTCTGAGCTAAGTTCTGTAGCTACGCGAACTCTTTAATGTAATACTGACTCAACTATCTATCACGTAGGAAGTGCTTGCAAAGGAGGGGCAGGGATCTGTGCCCTTCTTTGAGGACTCATCAATCAACTTTAGCAACACAGAGGCTTAACCAGAACATGTCAAGCAGGTCTTGCTTTAAACCCCAAACCTCTTAAAGAAATATTTACTGCAAAAGGTGATTCACTACCTTCTGCTTTAGAAATTACTGAATAATCATCACAAATAGCTCTAACTGCACTGCCAAAAATCAGACATAAGTACTTGAAAGATGGGTATTATCCAAACTGAGCAGGCAAAGCTACAGAGCCCTTGTAAACAACAGGTTGACAGCAGCAACTAGTCCCAACCAACGGGGGAAAGCCTGGTTGACTCTCTTTAGCCCAGCACTTTTTGCATATCAGATGTCAAACATCATTGGTCTATATCATTGGTCTGCAGCATCCAGATTTGTCTTTGTTTGCTTAGGTACTCCATGCAGCAGTATCTTCTGGTTGTGTGGTAGGCCACAGATGAAAAAGAGGGGATATGCCTCCACCTGCTCCTCACACCACAATGCTTTGCCAAACTCAGACCATGAAGCGGCATCAGCATTTCCTGGCTATGAGGAACCATCCGTCTCACACACTTTCCCTCCTACCTTGGGAACCTACTTCACATCACCTCCACTCTGCCGCATCTGCTTGCCAGCCAATATTTCTTTTCCTAGAGCCTAATCAGGAGGTAAGCAATATAAAGTCCCCAAATTGTCCAGCCAAACATGTAGGGGAATGCTTGCCTGAAGGCTGTTGTTATACCTCAGGAAAATTTAAGCTAGTGGATAAAGCGTATTTACTCTCCTGCCTCTCCTAGAAATGCGTATCTTTTCAAAAGTAGCAAATACTATCAGTTGTTGGGATTTTTCCTTCTTTTCCCGGAAAAACACTTTCTGAGAAAATAAATCTTTTATGAAGTTGTTTTCCAGTTGTGAGGTACACTGATACCACATCAGGTGGGAGGTATGGTCTTGTTTTTCAGCCAGGTTTTGTAATAAGTGGTTACTTTCCCTCACTCTGATGCAAGCTACTAATTACTAAACATATACACCTGTTTTCCTTTTGATACAGAGCTGCAGTAGCAAGCTACGATGAAATTTATTAAGCTTGGGTAGCTGTAAAGAACTATGAAAAGATGAAAAAGAAATACCTATAGAATAAAGATGTGCTAAAAGGTGAATGACAATTCACATGGAGATAAAGATAAGCAGAAAAGATGAGAAGGAAATCTGTCTCCCCACCTTATGCAAATTTACAAGATTTTGAAACATTTATTTTTCCAAAGACTGGAATGAAAATCTCAAAAAATTCTGCAAGCTGCAAATCAGCAGAAGTTGTTATCTAGACCAAATCAGTTTTCTTTATATGACATAAAATCCACTAAAATAATGACCTAAATCAACATATATTTTTGTACAAAAATCTTTGCATATCTGTAACAAATTCTCTATGAGTACCCAAGCACATTTCTCAACATGCATTTCATCAAAGAGATAAAGATATGCTATTGTCTTTATTTTATAGAACAGAAAACTTCAGTATTGGAACCCTTTTCTGCTTGTGTAACTGAAATGAGATATATATTTATTTTTTCTTTTGTATTGTGTATGGCCTTATAAAAGTGAGAAACTTCTGGATGTTCCCCTTACTTCAGCATCTCTGAAAATTTGATGTTAGGGACCCATTATGATCAGTTTTACCCTAAGCTAGTCCCCTTGAAGGGGGTGGTAATACAATAAAATAAATTAATCCCATGGACTTTAGAGCTTGAGGTCAGCTATCAAGCCATCGTGCTCTTCTAAGCAGCAAGAAGTTTGGCTGAAAACCTAGGAGTGAATATCTCTTTCCTCACTATTAATCAACTCAGCCTGGTGGTTTTCCAAGCACTTCATCCAATACTTGGACACATTTGTTCATCACATGAGGTGGCTGGGCAGAATTATGCCTACCCTCATTTTTTAAAAGAAATGTCCAGATTTTAGTAAAATGCAATATACTAACATGTAAGTTTCTGTAATAATTTAGAATGCTTTTTGATTTTTGGCTGTATAAAACCGTGCTGATTTGGAGGAAATAGCCTGTTAGTTACAGGCTTAGTTAGTTACAGATTTAGCTAGATTTCAGCTAGTTACCTTTTCAGAGGTTGAACCTCTTGGGAGATAGGTAACAAAAATACAAAGGAGATACAAACTATGACAATGACACAATGAAAGGATTTTTAAGGCAGGGGAATTGACTTTGATGGACAGGATAGCAAAAAGTTACAGTGGACATTGTTCCCTTAAGTGACCCAAGCTATTTGTACATGTTGCTACAGAGGTTGTCTTTCCTTATCTTTGTGAAACACCACAGATATAAAACCAGTGACTGTTTAACATTGAAAAATAATGGGCTAGCATTTTAAGCCTTTTATAAAACTAACTCACAGAGGCCTGGTGACATCAAGGGACTGTGAAACAGGCAAAACTGCTAAGTGCGGTGTTTTTGCTGCAGGACATATGGCCAGGGAAGAAAAGGGGCATGGCAAAGCTCCATTGGATTTGAGAAACGGACTTCACGTTTACTTTGAAGTCCTGGGAGATAGGGGGGTGGAAGATCAAGCACTAAAAACTTCCGACACTCAGTTTCACCTGAGACTTGGAATCATCAGTGATAATTTAATCAGAGAGGAATGTTAATTAAGGCTTCAGGCCCTACGTATAGACGCTAATTAATTGCATGTGTTGATTAGCATTTTGCTGTATTGAACACGGAGCAGCCTGGCAAAGTTCTACCCGGAAATGCCATGTGTAAGGTAATTCAGGTCTGTTGGATGCAGGGCTGCGGATGGGCATTACGGTGGCTCTGATTTAAATAAGCTGGTTCTGCTCCCTAGGAACTGGACCCGGATGAGCATGCTTATTCCTGGCACATGTGCTGCATGCTAGGAAACAGGAATGCCAAATAAAAGAGGAAAAGTGAGCCCACAGCAGAGGGGAAGGAAACATTGGTTTCTAACTGCCCATTAGCAAACACCACGAGTGATTTGCACATCTTGGCAGGCAGAGTTAAAAGTATCCCTGTGGATGTTTGTGTGGTTTAAACCTGGAACTAAAACTACCTGATGGCCTGATATTGGCCAAAGCAGAACACCTGTGCCCTGCCTGCCCCTGCCTACATGCTCGTACCATGTCCTGCTGGCCACTGCTGTCCTAATGCCAGGAGGGCCACCAGCAGCAGGTGACCCCATTGTTTCTGTAGGACTGAACTTCTGCCAGTCTAGTGCTTCAAGACACCTTGCAGCTGTGTGAAGTAATACACCCACATCATTCCAATGGGCAAAGTGGGCACAAGAAGCAGGTCTAGCTAGCTGCTAGATTGTCTTCTTTGCGTTGTCCACCTGCACTCGCACATTTACCTTGACCTGCTACTGTGTGTATACTGGTAGATGCAGCCCCATTTAATTAACTATTTAGGTATTGGGTGGAGAGTGGTGAAAGCAGAGAAGTCCTGGGTCCCAGCTCTCAAGGGAGCGGCTGTCACACTGCAGTTAGTTTGGCTTTTTGGAGACACTTACTCGCAATGTCTGTCTTTTTAACACTGTCTTGCTGAAGTGGATCGTAACCATCAATTGCTTGGCTCTGTAAAATCATTTGGCTTATTAAGGTGTCTCAGGATTAAAACTTGCCAAGATTCAGACACACTAGCATTTCTGTTGAATTCCAGGGAATTACTGAAGTGTAGGAACTTGAAAGTGCTCTCAGGAACCGGCAGCATTTACGACTGAACTAAAGATAAAAAAAGCTCAATTCTTTAAAAATGTCTACCAAAGCTGTAGAGGAACACAACAAGAGGTTGGCTAAATTGAACTAAAGTTGGATAATTAATTTCAGAAGAAATAAAAATCACTACAGATCATTACCTCAAGTTTCAAATAAATTACAAGCCTCTGAGATTAGAGAGATCTGGTTATGTTTATGATTAGTTGTGTCAGTCCCATGGGTCACTATCTATAACAGTTTGGGAAACAACCAGAAGACCATCAGTATGTCTGTTGAGGGAACATAACATTAGTAACACCTCTAGCACTCCCTTTGTGAATTACAACAATTAATTAAAAAAACCTACAGTCTAATAGTAGTATTTCTTCTGCTTGATTAAACAAACACTAGTGATGCCATGAACACCAGTGATCTCATGACCTTCCCAATCCTAGGACAAAACCAGGGGAGTTCAGCTGTAGAAGAGTTGATGAACTTTCAGACAGTCACTGTAAGCCGGTTCATAAAATCTTGGGATTTCCTCATTGTCGATTAAAGCCATTAGTAGGTTCTTTATCCACAAACAGATTATCTGCCTCAGGTTCTTGTTTAGTCAATCACAGTAATACAGATATGACAAAAAAAATGTGTAGGTAACTGATCTCTAACTCTAGAGTTGAATTTCTCAAGTTTGCCTATAGCAAGGGTTGGTTTTTTACCACCCACACATTGCTTTGCTTACATGAAATAAAAATCTGACAAGCTTTCAAAAAGCTCCACCTCTGATTCTCTTGCTGTTAATCTCGTCATTGTTAACACAAAATGGCTGCTTGCCGAGGCCAACAACTTTGTGTTTCACTTTGTTCAGGGCCACACCTGCTTAACCACTAGTAAAACAACTAGTTAAAAAATAATAAAAAGTTATTAAATGCATGTTTCATATGTGGTGATAGGTATGGAAGGACAGGTTCAGCTTTTTTCCCCCATTCTCAGGTGAAAATTCTAACGTTTTTAGCTTACAAATGTTGTCATACATAAAACTTCACATCTGTGCTTTTTCTCCTGTTCAACTGTTGTTTTTTTTTCCAGTGGAAATGTGGATTGATTGACATTTTTAGGGGGAAATTGGCCAGAAATAAGTAATAGAAGAGTATGGAGTTACATGAAGGAGAACTTTCAGAAACTTCTCACATGAAAATATGAATCAAGATTATCTTCATGTCTGTAGGCCAGCATGCTCAGTACTCAACATCCATTCCTTTACTTTTCCCCACTAATTTATCTGTTAGTCCAGAATCTTGAATCATCCCCATTACTTGATTACTTGCGGGTGTATTTCAATCCCTATGGGAAGTTTGTATTTCCACTCTCCTGACACAGAATAAAAAATGTTCAGGGATAAAGAAGTACACTGTGAGTAAGTAAAAAAACCCCAAACAGCACCTTCTCTAAAGAACAAGAAATTTCTCAAGGCTAGAGGGTCACTCTCATTTCCAGTAAAGTTTAACTGTGTTCAAAGTGAAATATTGCAGCTTTGAGAAAATGCTGTGTATTCATTCTTCCTTCAGGAAATGCCAATGTGTGGTGTCTGCTGATGACATATTTCGAGTTCATGACCTGTAAAGGACTTCAGTGGCCAAAAAAAAGGTCTTTGCTCCTTTTACTGGCCAGGCATCAAAATCACCAACATATACCTATGCCTCCTAGCAATGTCATTCAGTTACTAAAACATGTGTATGTGTGTTTGCCTTCCTTTTAAAGGGTTATGACTTGCTTTTTCTGTACCAGTTTGCTTCACTTCTTCCTTCAGCTGTCCGCTGCAAAATGCAACTGTTGAATTCCACCTTAATTTTTCCTGGTGCAACTTACAAGTAAGAAGGTTGAAAGCATTTCGGGCAGTGTTGAGGAAATAAGTTGTTGGTCAGTATGTGGAAAACATAGGAGCAGGTAGAGCAGTGATACGTTCCAAATCAGGCTCATATCTCTGTGGGAACTGAGCTGGAAAATTTTCTGTGCTAATTCCTAGGGATATTATCCAAACACATGCCTTAATGCTGCCAACAGAAAACGAAAGACTACGTGAAGATCTCATATATATGCAGCAAGACAGATGGAGGTTAGGTAACACACTGATATGCTGTGGAATTAAATCATTAGCTGGAAATCAGGAGCCTTATTAATCACTGTCACACAGTCATGCTGCTGAACTGCACAGGCAACGTGCTGGCTGCAGGTCTGTGGGCTTGTCCTTTCCTCCCTCTCCGCTATCCTACAGCTAGAGCACACAGGCATGGGGCACTCTAGCTCTGCAGTGCCAGAGGCAGGCTGGGAGCAGTGGGGTGAGTCCTGGAGATGCAGCTGCCCTTCAGCACTCCGCATCTCCAAACACTCTTCTGTGGGCCTGGAGGCCTCCCACAAGCTTAGCATCCAGTAGCTCCTGTGTAACCACTTACCTGAAGGTCACAAAAAGAAATACTTTCCTCACATGGAGTTTGCTATGCCCTTAGCACATACACACAGCAAGCTAGAGGTCTGCCTGACTTCCCCATGCTCAAAGTCAGTGGCAAGAACAGTTTGATGGCCACAGCAGTACTAGCACCTCTGGAAAGGTAGTACGTGATGCTGCAATACACTTAGGACTTCTCTGCACATGAAAAGGGCAGTTAGGGACTAAATCAGGTGTCTCACACGTCTTGCTGAAACACCTGACATGCTGGGGAGCACCCACCAAAAAAAAAAAAGGTGTCCTTTGGAGAGTTTAAAATGGAAACTGCTGCAGAGGAACAGAGCATCTTTAGCATATTGCCAAGATGCGTTTTTTTCTGGTAAAATAATAGATCTGTGGAAAGTTAAGACATGAGTGCTTGACTGTAACAGTTTTTATCGTATTATTTTGAATGGAAGGTCCAAATGGCAAGAAGTCCTTTACTAGCTCACAATCCATCGCCAGGACAGGCACAACAGAGAGGCAAGGAGCGAGGCAACAGGATGTGGGTCGCAAATACCATGTAGATTACAGATGGGAGCTGAGGAAAGAAAGGAGGATTTGACTGCAGTGGGGACTATCAGTAGCTATTTTTCTAAGAGTGTCAATGAGGAGAAATACAGCAGATGAAAGGCAAGGTCAGCTATGGAAAGACAGTATGAAAGGAATACAGGTCTGGGATTGGAAGGAACAAGTGGAGAAAGAGGGAGGGGAAGGGAAGGAGCCAAACAGGCAAAGGATAGAGAAAGCTTTGGTGCAGGCTTTTTACTGGAAAGGAATGAGTGGAGAAGTGAGAGATCTGAAAACTTAACTTTTCCTCCATTTGCTCAAGTCAGTAACACTGCAGGTATATTACCCATAACTTTGGAGCTGCTCCAAGTTGTCATGTCTTCTCTGGGTCTTCTGATCCCTGATTACTGGGCAGACATTTTCCACCACCCTATGCAACAGAAGCTCTCTGGCTGGCCTGTTTAGAGGCAACATTTCTGTGTACTTTACAACCTGCTTATGTAGCTCTGGGCCCTTGACCCCATGGCCCAAGAAATGAATAAGCTGTGGTCATTGTAGAGCACCATTATGAAACCCTGTAAGTGCATTTGCTTTTCTTTGTCACTCAGGAATAACTGGGGGAGCATATGTGTTTGTTCAGAATCTGGTGCAGTTTAGAAAAATTCTCTGTTTGGGAGGTTCTGGAGGTAAAATTAAACCATTTTGAACTGTTTCATTTTTGTGTCAGTTTACATAGCCTGACATGCAGATGGAACTTGTTCCATGATGCAGTTTATAGTCAGGTGCAAAGCCAGTAGAAATAAACTGAGGGCACTGCAGGTGGCTGAGCGCCTTGCTGAAGTACAGAGCAGCCACTGAGTTTACAACAGCAACTAACTGGAGACTGATGCCCTTAGAAACCTAAAGGAGACACTAATTGCACTCTACTGGGGAGACATTTAACATGCTAAGCCACTTATCTTTTCTAATTATTCTTGATCTGTTTGCTCTTTATTAAAAAAGCATGTCTCTACAGGTGAGTGCTACTTTGCTTCTATTTCTGCACCATCTTGTTCAAAAGCATGCAAATGGGTTTGTCCTGTGGGACTTGCAGCCATGGTGTCTGCAGCTATGTTTTTGCTGTGATTCTGGGAGGTTGTCCACAGCAGCTCAGGGTGTATGATGTCTCAGGTTGGCAGCTGCCCCTTTGCTTGGAGACCAGACAATCACTGTGCACACAAGTCTGTATCTTCTGCACTCTCCAACAGGAATATTTCTTCTGTTCGTTTGTCTCTTGCCTTCCTCTAAAGTAAGTCTTTCCAGACCAGTTTGGTAATGTTTGTTCTTTCGGCATGGAAACACATAACAACAACTCATTTTACATATGGGCAAAGTGGTCAGGTGGGAAAGAAGATATAAACAGAACTTTCTTCAAAGCATTTCTTGGGAGACAGAGGCAGTATTTGCAGACTGCATGTTTCATGAAAAATAAGGGCAAGCTTGTATGAGATTTGCAACTTAAAGAAGAGTATGGTTCAGCTATGCAACTCAGCTGAGTGCTTCTCGAATGCTTCTTCAAATTGAATGAGCTCTGAGTCACCTGTATTAGTGGTGTACACATGTTCAGCAGACCTGGATTATTTGTAGTAGTCAAGGACACAGTTCTTGGGACCTTGTCAGGAGCCAGGTGTACAAACATTTCCAGCCCTGTTTCCTGCCCCCACCCATGACAGTGTGTGAGACTCCTAGCAGAACTGGTGAAACTTTGCTTTTCTCCCCACATCCCCCCAAAACCTGTTAACTGATGGAAACACTATCACAAGATGTGGCATGAATAATGTCTGTTGTGGTGAAATTTTCAGATTTTTGAAGACCTAAAATTAATGTATTTTTAATTAATACATTTGGGGGCTCTTTTTCTTTTTCTTTTTTTTTTAATCTAAACACTTTCAGTGTAGAATTGTTTTCATAGAAGTCTATAACCAAAAGAATGAGCTGTAAATAACCAAAGGGAAAAAAAACGTAAATAACCAAAAGAATCATCCTACATTTCACTCTATTAATAAACCTGTTTCTTGGATGTCCTTTCAGATCAGTCCTTCTGGTTGGCATGAAAATGTAACCTGATTGTTTATGGAGTGAAACGTATTCAGCCAATGAGTACCCTATCACCAGCAACTGCAACCTCTTGAAGATGATGTAATGTACTCTATGGAAAAAGTTTGAGAACATTCAAGTTTTTCAGCGGAAGCCAAAGCTATTGCGCTGTGCAGAGTTTTGAGATATTTAGGCACATTTGTGAAGGAGTTTTATAGTAGCCTTATTGCTGTGAGATTATAGACAAAGGGTCTTCTATCTGAACACATCAGGTTATTTAGGTATTGACTGTGTTTCTATTTCAGATTATACAGTATGACCTCATCTTTAAAATCTTCTCTTTCTTTTTCATGACTAAGTTAATCTGACAAAAACATAACTCAAAAGTTGAATGAGAAATATACAGAATAAAACCCAAAACAATAAAACACACTTCTAGCTTTTTGATGTCTGAGGCAACATTTAGTTAATACATTAATGTGCTTCTTACTACTTGTTACTATTTGCTTCCAAAATACAAAATGTTGTCATTGTATATTAGATCTTTATTGTCTCAGAAAAGAAAGGCCTTGGTTGAAAATTTAAACTATTTTTACACATTTTTATGCTATTTTAAAACTTTACTTGAAGTTGTGATAGAAACACTTTTAATACACGATACGTTCTTTTAAATCAAGACTTATACAGAATATAAATATATACAGGATTAGTCAAGATGAAAACCAGAGATTTTTCATTGAAATTAATCTGATTTTTTTTAAACATGGTCATTGATACAATGTCACAGTGAACGGACTCATTTTCTGTGAACACATAATTTTTTTATGCACATCTAGCCAGCTGCTATTAGGAGCTCATGATCTGATCTAAGCCCTCATTGCAAAGGGCAGTAAATCAACTGTTTACAGATGAGAAGGCATATATAAACAAAAATAATCAGAGCTCTGGTCTTTGCAAGGGAGCCTCCAAAATGATCCAACATGAAAACTGGTCTCTGCTTTCTACTGTCTATACCAAGAGCCCTCAGGTTATCAGGGTATTAAACACAAGGCAGCTTGCAGATCAGCAGAACCTAGAATCTTTCCTTCCCTTGCAAAAATAGTGGTTGTAGACTTCAGCAAATACACGGAGAAGAGCAGAGATGTTGTGCAGCTCCTGGTGGGGAACAGCACTGCCCAGCACAGGGTATGCTTGCACAGCCTGGCCCACACCCCTCTGTTAGGCAGGTGCCAGCTCCTGGAGAGAAAGGCAGGGGCTCACTCTAACCAGTTACTAAACTGGAAACTGGATGGTCTCATGAACTTTGCATTACATTTAGCCTCGGTGAGTTGGACAAATGCTCGGTGCTCTCTGCTTTTTAATCTCTTTCCTGCACATTCCCAAAAGGCACATACTTGGCTCATTAAATTCCCTGCGAAATGTGGAGTATAGCACAGAGTGCCTGCAGACAGGCAGGTCTCCCCCATGCTTGCTGTTGAAATAAGCAAAAAGGGTTACAGCAATGCTGAGGATAAAGTATTGTTTTTTTCTTTTTATGACATTTTCTTTCCTTTTGACATGTCATAAGCGGCAAGAGAAAGTAAAGCATTTTTTCCAGCTTCTTTTGTCTGATATAAAATTGCTTTTTCTTGGCTTTCTGCATATATTCATATCTTAACTTTCAGAGGGAAAGTACAAAAGAAAATCAGTGTAGAAAAGGAAAAAAGAAAAAAAAAAGAAAAGAAAAAAGACACACTCCCCCAAATCAACTCCACATATAGCCATAACGGGATATTATTAACAATTATCTCTGCTGTAAGGTGGGAAATTAACTTGGCATTAACATAGTTTTTTTAACACTTTTGAAGGAAGTGTAAGACTGTAATTCTGTGCAGTCATGCTGGAGGGGGAGATATTGGGAACTCTGATCTGTCAGCGTGGCAGGCCTCCAGCAGAGAGCTCTGCAGAGAGCCAGGTGCCACAGGGGGAGACGATGTTATCACCTATGGCTCCAAGAAGCTGCTGTACATGGCATGGAGGCCACAGGGAGTGCCTAGTCTTTTGCTGGAGACACTGCCTTAGGCAGAGATAACTTGTAGGAAGATGCACATGCTTGTTTCCTTCTGAAGAAGCAGGTTTCCTTCTGAAGGAGTAGCTATGTGATATACAAAGTGCTCTCGCTGCAGACCTCTTGAATTGTATGGCACTGCACAGAGAGGAGTGATCCTGGTTTCTTCCAACAGACACTGGTGCACTAGTCTTATTTGCTTGTAGATATATAAAACAAACAAATCACACACAGCCCCCCCAAAAAATCCCCAAGCAGCTGCTTTACAAACAACTTATTTTTTTCATTTGTGCCTCCAAAGGAGAATTGGCAGAAATATTGCTGTAGTTCATTGATTGTAAGATTTTTGGCTAAGTAAGATATAAATTTTGGCATCTAAATTCTTAGTAAAATACCCAAATAAACAGACAATTTTCCCAATAGTGTTAAGTAATCAGTGGTACGACTAGAGGTCAGCAGGGATAACCAGTTGCTTATGAGCACACATTTGAAATCAGGTCACAGTATTTTGAAGCTTGAAGTTGGGAAACTAACTGTTAATATCTTCTGTGAATGTCAGGAATACATTCTGTGTAATGGCAAGATTAAAGAAATAAAACCTGAAATGATAATTAGCCAGTAATTGCAAGCTTTGACCAAAGTCTTCCTTCACTTGGTCAGAGAAGATGAAAGGAGGAACATTTTGAATTCTGCAACTATAATTACACTTCTGGCTTGGGAAGGGTTGCTCATGGGAAGTAAATCCACAACTTGAGATGAGTGTTAGCTGTGGGGGAATGTTCATTGGTGGTGAAAAAGGTTCATTTGATGGTAAACACTGAACTGACTCAAGTGAGGCTGTATCTAGAAGGTCCCATGTTGTCTGGGTCAAAATAAGTATCTGATTTGCAATAGTTGAATTAAGCCATGAAATTGAAAAGTCTTGCTTCCTGCTTCTAAAATCTAAATATAGCAGTGTGAAAATGTTTAGTACTACTGGAAACACTGTGCTTCTGATACATTGATTTTCCAGACTCTGTTGATCAGGTAAAATAGGCACTGAATGCATGGTTTCTCTCTTTCTGATGCACACATTAGTACACATCTAGAAATTTGGAAAGTCAAAGTATTGTATTTATTGGATAGTAGGAAAATTTCCAGTGATGACCTAAGCAACTGCTGGTTTTCCTCCATTACACACAACAAACATTTCTGTTGTGTTTAACAAGTTTGATTGATTAGGTAAAACAATGTCCTTTTGCAGAATCATTGCTCCCAGATGGAGGCTTTTACTGTTTACCTCATAAACCTTTTTCTTTCTCTTTCTGTGCTTCATTTTTCCCCAAAGATTTATAACTAAGTTATAAAATCAATTTGGGAAGAATTTTGGTTGATTGATTTTTGGCCCCAGCAAAAAATAACACAAGGTTTACTATTATCAGCTACAGTATGCACTCTCCAATAGATTAAAACAATATCCATTTGCAATCATAGAAATGTGAGATTAAGAGGATCTTAAAGGAATAGTTCTTCATGTCACTTCCCTTGCCAATGCAGGATTATTCCCTGCAGTATGTATTTGATAAAATGAAATTTAAGAAACTATTAGAAAGTGAGGATATGTTAGTGGCCTAATCATCATAGTCAAAATATTTAGATTCCACCACTTGACAGTCTTGGCAAGGTTATGTCAAGCTGTAACCTATCTTAGATAGATAAACAGACTGCAATACATACTGAATTTGGATGACATCTTCAGCTGGTGAAACTCCATGCAATTCACAATCTGGCTTTCTACCATTTTTTATGTTTTGGGAGTGTCTGTTTAAAATGGTGTGCTAGACTTGTAAGGTGGTTGTGGTCTGAAAATTATTCTGGTGATGCTGAGGAGAAAAACAGTCCACATATCACTGGTATATAGCAGTTTCTTCCCTTTTGCTAAAAATGAAGTTTGAGGCGTGGTGTGAGTATGTTAAGGAAACAGGCTTCTAAAACACATTGTTGCTGTAGTCTGACAACTTTTTTGGGAAAAGCAAACAATGTCTGAGATGTAGTTAAAAACCTATTCTTGTATGGTGATCATACTGCTTTTACTGTGTGCATTAATGTTGCTAGACAGAGAGGAATCCTTACTTCAAGTTACAAATAATTAACTTACAGAAAGTCTGCTTCCCCAAGAAAAATAAATGCACAGTCCCTTGGACTGAACAGAGTTCCCTGTGGTTGGGATGTTTTACTCCTCAGCCTTAAATAGTAAGTTGATTTCTTCAGGGACAGTATCTTTAATGATGGGAGACATCTGGGAACGTTTTATTCAAGGTCTGTATATGGGGAACAAATTGATAGATATCATTGGCTTATATTCTCTTATTCTTATGACTTCACTTTCTTCCGTCACATGCATGGCACAAGAATATCTAGATATTGAGGGTCATATCAGTTTCTTCCTTCACTTCCTCTTCTGCTGGGCATTCAGTAGTCTGAATACAGAATTTAACAACAGCAAAGCCAACGACAGCTCAGATATAAGGACAAAATAGGGGTCAAGCAGGAAAGAAAGAGATAGGACTGAAACCTCTTCAACTGTGTTGCACTAAGCAGTTGATTTAGGAGGTCAGCAACCAGGCTTGAGTGCATGTTTCAGTCTACCGGTGATAACCCTATTGCCCTATTGCTCTTTCTGTACTCATCCATGAGAGTTTGGAGCCCTTATTCAGCTACCATGAAGAGATCCGTGCAGCTTTGTAGCAAAAGCCTGGGCTTACCTCAGGTTGAGAAGAGAGCATGGAGCATTTGCACTTAGAGAGTGGCTGAAGCACAGCTGTAGTTTCTGTTATAGTGTAAGCATGAGAAGAGGGCTCTGTCAAAAGCAAATTTTTGGTCCAGATCAGGTTATAATCACTCCCTTGTAGAGTGCCTTGTTGGCTGTTGCCTGCCTCAGTTTCCTCCCAGAGGAAATTCCTTGGCACATAATTGCTATAACACAAATCACCCTGAATGGCTTGAGCTTGACTATGCTAGATAGCATCCCTGAAAACTGTGCAGAGCCTCCTGCGGTGCCTCTTGCAACCTGTATATTTAGTGACAAGAGGAAAAAACTGGAGAAGGAGAGTGATAAGGTTAGGCTGGATCTTGTTGCTTCTTCCTTTTACTTGCACAAGCTAGAAGAAGGTATTGCCAGATTAGGCAAAAGTGTAGGCAGTTTCTTAATGATGTGAGCTGTATACCCAAACTTCCATAGGGCAAGAACCCCAGTCCCAAATGTTTACCTTAGTGTGTTTTCCAGGGATCCCACAGATCCTGTGTAAAATAAGTGAACAGACAATTGGAAAAGGCACGGGCATGCTGCTGGATCCTGGCTTATACACATTCAGCACTTTTCCTCGCAGCTGCAGTTCAGATTACCGAGGAGCTTCTTGCCCTAGCCCAGCCCTGCTGTGGAGGTGGCCTTAACATGGAAATCATGTCTGAGCTACTATTGAGCCCCAGGCATTTCAGGCCACTGTACAGTTGGTGTTAGCACAGCACCTTCCTCTCAGAGCCCTAATCTGCTGAGGGCAGCCTGTTGGGGGATATTCTTGCCAATGGGGCTGAGAAGGCACAAGGGTGACGGCATCGTTTGGGGCCCAGGGTGGAGGGAGAAGCTTCACTGAGCTTAAAAGAAAAGCTTACATCAAGCTGACCAAGAAAGAAAAGTGAAAGAGGGAATGTGGAAATCCATTTTTAGAAGTGACCTTACCACAGTTTATAATGGGCGTCCTGGGTTTTCCTCTGAGTCATGGAGTAGTCAAAAGCTGCTTTATACAGCGCGTGTCCTCGGCAGTCTCTGTGGAGCTTCCCTTGGCTTCAGACAGTTAAATCAAATCTCGGCCCAGCATGTGTAGTGCATTCTTGTGGTCATCTCTGCATTCACGTATTGCCACAAAATATTTAACAGAGGTGCCAGCTGTCTACTGGAAGGTGCCGTAACTGTGTGTATCCACCTGCTGGGATTTAGAGTTGACACAGATGATCATCAGCCTGTTACAGACACTAGTCCCCAGTGAACAGCTCCAGTTTTCCACCTCCTAAATGTTTCTCTGCAGAGATGGAATGATCCGTTTCAACAGGGCTCTCTGGCTTACGATCAAGAATGGTTTAAAGTTACAGTATGCTTCTTCTTTTATCAATTTTTTCCTTACCAGGATATAACAGTAGCTTAATGTTTAAACTGGTATTAAAAGAAAAAAAAAAAAGACAGAAAAAAAGGATAGGAGATCTAAATATTTTTTAAATGAAAATAGTGTACCCTAAGTGTCAGTGCTCCTTTATTAATAAACTTAATTCTGTTTATTAACATATGTGGCTTACAAGTATAAAAGTCACTGCTCTCTAACTGGTCATGCTGCTAAACTAAGCACATGAAGAGTCCTCCGCAACAGTGATGAATAAATCGTAATTTTCAAGACCGAAGCTGATGGCTCTGTAACTAGGCACAAGCAGCCTGTGTGCTATTTAGCAGCTCTCTGGGTGACAGGCTTGTTTTCAGTTTGTCATGGAAGGGGGTAGGTGGCCTGCTGCGCCCAGGGAATCCTGACATGCAGAAATAGGAGCAGATTTTCAAATGAAATAGCTAAATTCATATGCAAAAGTCACTGAAGGGTGTTTAAGGAAACTATTTCACGTGTGTCATGCCTTGGCAGAGAAGTAACTAGTTAAATCCCAACTGAACACTTAACCCCTTTGAAAAAATCCCATGTTTTTATTCTCCTTCATCCTTTGAACTTCATAAAAGTGTTTCACCTTTGGGTATGCTTTTGGTGAGGAGGTGACTAAGAATGTATGGGGGATGGTGCCATGGAGGTGAGTAGCATATTGAGTAGATGTAGAGGGTAAGCCTGGGACAGGCTCAGCTACATTTTCAGTAGCGCTTCCTCCCTCCAAGTTATGCCGTTCTTCTTGGAAAGAGCTTCTGAGTCTTCCTTGCAGGCTTTGGTGTCTCTGATGAAAGTGGAGCCTTTGTATAGCAGCTTTTGTGTTCCTAAGGTCTTGAAACCAGGAAACAATTGCTTTTTCTGCACTGAGATTACTCCAGCTTCAGGGCAGGGGAGACTAAAGGAAATTTTGCGAGATTTCCCTGAATGACCTACCAGACAATCCCTCTGGTTTCAGATCTGAATCAGACATATTGGATTTTCATCAAAACAGAGGTCAGCAGGTGAATACTTCTGCTGGAGGGAGAAATCAGGCCTCATGCCTGTGGGTCGTAGGTGATTACCTCATGTACTTTTAGCAGTTGCTTGAAACGGTTTCTCCCATGAATGATGATATTGTGATAAGGTACAGTAGCAAACAGGGTTTCTGTTTACACTTCTCTAGAGAGAGGACCAATGCTGCAGTGTAAATTTGAGAAAATAAGGTATGTGTTTATATTGCCTTACTGCTTAAATATTTGGTAGCATATATAATAAAATCTATTTTCCTAAAGCTGTGAAGCTTGACGTGTATATTTGTTTGAACTTTTGGGACATTTCTACTATAATCCCTCAAAACAATACAAGTGCATTCAAAAGACTATGACTCCCTTGATTGGTAGAGTTATTCAGAGTTCAAGCAGGAACAACCCAAATCTGTTTTGCAATGCCATACTATAATGATTCCTTTGCTGTGTGACAGGGGGTGAGAGGATAAAGTAGTGCTGAATCTTAAAAATTCAATGTCTGACTTGAACACAAAATAATGGACACTCAGGAAACAGCTTTTCTCTAGGGGTGTGGTTTTCTTAAAAGTTGTGTGGTTTCTCATCAAATATTCACAGTACTGAGCTCAATGTGTAAGTGTCCTGTGACACAGCATTCAGATGTAGGGGGAAGAAAGTGGTTTGAAAATAGCATCCAGTATCTTTGGAAGCTCTTCAGGACTTGACCCTGAGGTGGCTGTATGTTTTTAAAGCACAGCATATTTCTTCAAAAGAAGAATCAGAGCAACTGCATCTGTGTTGAGTTTTTATTTTATTTTTTAAAATTCTTTCTTTTGCTGAGTCTCATTTTGGTTTTGGGTTTCAACTTGGGTTGACTACTCTGACTTTGAAGCCCCGAGGTGTTCTCCTTGTGTGTCATGGAAGAAACTGGATGTGGGTAAGGCATAGAAGAACATCATCCATTGAGGGATATTCATGCTAGGTCTAGGCATTTCTGTAGTTAACTATGGAGAGCGGTGGGCTCCGTTGACCCTCTAGGGAGCCAAAGGAGGCACCCAATGCTCACTGGTGTGCGCACATCCTGGGCAGAATCAACAGTGCCCTGTATGTTTGCAAGCCAGCTTCCAGGGAACTACATTCCCAGGGTAGAAGATCCATGCCACTCCTCTTACCAAACACAGTGGTACGGTGAGGTTTCAACATTGTGGAGAGGGATTAAAATGGGAATCAGACCTTTGCTGTATCTCCTTGTGGGGAGACTTCCAAAATCTGTGTGAAGATGTGATGCTAACCAGGCGTGCAGAGGTACCAGAACAAGCCTGCACACAGGCTGGGAAAGAGAATAAATTATCCCAAGTAAGGCTTTGTGCTAAGACAAATGTATAAGCTCTGGCCCCTGAGCTAGGTCAGAGTAAGATACTCCAGCAAAGCCCAGGCACTAAGACAGTAAAATCAAATCTTTACCCACTGGATTGCACAACACCAACAGCTGTGGATTAGGGAAACAGAAGGCTAGCAAAGTTTTTGGTTTTTTTTCTTTGCATTCCTCTGTTTTCAATGGTCGGGGGCGTGGGGGGCATAGATTCCTTTTTGTTGGGGGGGGTTCTTGTTATTTTAATCTTGTCTAGAACACTACCCCTTTTCTAAAATCTGAAATCAAGAGGAAACTTATCAGAAAAGTCTAAGCCTTTTCAGGAAAGTCAGAACTGTTTTTTTGAAATAAAAGTTCTGGGAAATGTCCATTTGTTCCCCTTAAAAATTTTTTTCTGAAATCTTACTGAACAATTTTAGTTTGCTTCATGGATTCATTTATTTAATTTCTGCATTTTGTTCAATATATTACACAGTAAAAATCAAGATAAATATATACTTGTAAAATTAAACAAAAAATAACAGAAACAGAGGAAGTTTTCATGTTGTTGAAGAAAAGCTGTTTTCATATGCCTTAATGAAAGAAACACATTAAAACAGGGTTTTGTTGAAATTACTGTCTTTTTCCTTAATATATTTTTGGGTCAAAAATGAAATATTTTGATGGAAAAAAATTTCCCTCCAAAACATGACATCCATTGAGTTACCTGAAACCATTACTCCATTTTTATAAGGAGAAGGGAAGCAAAACATGGCTTTCTACTGCCAGCAGGGATTTCTGTGCCTTTAGATTCACATTTTAATCATGTGTTGAATTAAATCAGAGTGAAGATAACCTATCATTCCTCCTGATAGTGAAAGAAAAATGAAAGGACTAATTAAACAAATAGCAGCAGAAAGCTATATTGCATGAAGGCACACCAGTGTGTATATACATATATGTGTTGGGAAAATGGTCTGACTGGTCTTAATAACTTTTTCATTGCTCATTGCAACAGTTTGGGAAAGGCTGTTAGACCTGAAGTTACCTATTGCTTATACTTGAAAGGACAAGTGAGAGATACGATTCCAACACACACAGCTGAGCAAGGATGAAGTGCTAGTTTAGTAGGCTGACACAGTATGTGGTGTGGGTGAGTGTCACAGCATTATAGCTACTCCTTCACAAAACAGGGATCAGATATACTGCATTGGACAATGCTAGTGGGGAACTGCCCTCTTGGCTTATCTCATCTTTAAACCCACTGCATAGAGCCTAGGTGAATAGAGTGGTCCTGAAAATAGCACTGCCCTGGGCAGAAACCTTCTTGCACTTGAAGTATGATCTGCTGTCTGCTGAAGGAAGACTTCTGTGGGTTTTCTGGCCTTTAAGTCAGGCTATTGGAGAGGGTTTGTAGAACAAGAAAATGGAAAATTCTAGAGACTGTTTTTCAAACTACAGCCAAATTGTTGGCCACAACAAGTTAAAATTATTGACCAATCTGCAGCCACATCTTTGCTCATTAACTCAAGCTAAGTTATGAGTTTTAGCTTCAGAGGAGCATTCTCCACATCTCTGGAAGGAAACGGGAGACCTGGTTACCTGGGATATGGAGAAGGTTGAGGTACACAATGACCTTTTTTCCTCTGTCTTCACTGGCAAGTGCTCCAGCCAAATTACAGGAGGCAAAAGCAGGGACTAGGAGAATGAAGAACCACCCACCTTAGGAGAAGATCAGGTTCAAGACCACCTAAGGAACCTGAAGTTGCACAAGTCCATGGGACCTCATGAGATGCATCCGAGGGTCCTGAGGGAACTGGTGGATGAAGTGGTTAAGCCACTATCCATCATATTTGAGAAGTCATGGCAGTCTGTGGAAGCTTCCACTGACTGGAAAAGGGGTAACAACCTCCTTTTTTAAAAAGGGGAAAAAGGAAGACTCAAGGAACTACAGGCCAATCAGTCTCACGTCTGTGTCTGGCAAGGTCATGGAGTGGATACTCCTGGAAACTATGCTGAGGCATATATAGGAAACTATGTTAAGGCACCTCCAATAAGGAGGTGATTGGTGACAACTGACATGGCTTTGCTAAGGGCAAATCGTGCCTGACAAATTTGGTGGCCTTCTATGATGGAGTAACAGCACTGCTGGATAAGGGAAGAGCAACGGTCATCATCTACCTGGACTTGTGCAAAGCATTCTACACTGTCCCGCATGACATCCCTGTCTCTAAATTGGAAAGACATGGATTTGATGAATGGACCACTCAGTTGATAAGAACTGGATGGATGGTCACACTTAAAGAGTTGTGGTCAATGGCTGGATGTCCAAGTGCAGAGCAGTGACGTGTGGTGTTCCTCAGGTGTCAGTATTGGGACCAGCGCTGTTTAACATCTTTGTTGGGGACAAGGACAGTGGGATTGAGTGCACCCTCAGCAAGTTTCCAAGACACCAAGCTGTGTGGTGCGGTTGACACACTGGAGGGAAGGGATGCCACCCAAAGGGACCTTGACAGGCTTGAGAGGTGGGCCCATGAGAACTTCATGAAGTTCATCAAGGCCAAGTGCAAGGTCCTGCACATGGGTCGGGGCAATCCCAAGCACAAATAACAGGGTGGGCAATGAGTGGATTGAGAGCAGCCCTGTGGAGAAGGACTTGGGGGTGTTGATTGAGGAGAAGCTCAGCATGATGCAGCAATTTGCACTTGCAGCCCAGAAAGCCAACCATACCCTGGGCTGCATCAAAAGAAGTGTGACCAGTAGGTTGAGGGAGGTGACTCTCCCCCTCTGCTCCGCTCTCATGAGACCCCACCTGGAGTACTGTGTTCAGCTCTGGGACCCCAAACATAAGAAGGACATGGACCTGTTGGAGAGAGTCCAGAGGAGGGCCGTGAAGATGATCAGAGGGCTGGAGCACCTCTCCTATAAAGACAGGCTGAGGGATTTGGTGTTGTTCAGCCTGGAGAAGAGAAGGCCCCAGGGAGACCTTCTGGTGGCTTTCTGGTACCTAAAGGGGGCCTACAAGAAAGCTGGAGAGGGACTTGTACAAGGGCATGGAGTGATAGGTCAATGGGTAATGGCTTTAAACTGAAAGAGGGTAGATTTGGATTAGAGGTAAGGAAGAAGTTCTTCACTATGAGGGTGGTGAGGCACTGGAACAGGTTGCCCAGAGAAGTTGTGGATGCCCCCTCCCTGGAAGTGTTCAAGGCCAGACTGGATGGGGCTTTGAGCAACCTGGTCCAGTGGAACGTGTCCCTGCCCATGTCAGGGGGCTTGGAACCAGATGATCTTTAAGGTCCGTTCCAACCCAAACGGTACTATGATTCTATGAGTCTAACAAGGCTAGTGGATTAATTTGGTGTTGCATCCATCTACTGGAAGAAGATCACCATTGAGGAACCTACTGTATCTAAAAGGAAGGGATTTCTGAGAGCACAACAAAGCATGTAGAAATGTTGCATCATGAGCAACTCATAGGAGTGGTGTTCCTCTCATTTTTTTTGGCCCCAGTTTGAGTTTTGCATGAAGAGAACACTTAATCCTTCTGGAAAGGGACTGTAAGAGTTGCAACATCCAGCTAAGGCTTTCATTGTGTGAAAGAAAACTCGCTCTAAGGCATAAAGAGGAGAGCAAATTCAAATAATGTTTGTGGCATTACCCAGACCTGAACTGCTACAAAAGAGAGTAAGAATTACTACTGTGAGGTTTGCATCTTCTTCTACAAAAATAGTCTACCTTCTTCTCTTTATGTGGAGGGCTAAATACTTCATAAATGCCTTATGAAGCCATTTCCTATTCTCTTCTATGAGAATAGGTCAGTCAGACTAAGTCCCACTTGCACAAAGTACAGCTTACCTGGCTCTGTACATGTAAGGGGTGCTTGGGAGCAGAATTACATGTAGGTTGGCTGCAGTTCCAGACTGGTGTTGATGTAATAGCAATGTGATAATGAATGAGGCCAGGTGGTCTCGGTAGCACTGAGGTGTCCAAATAGCTCTGCATTTCCTTCCTGACACCTGGTGAAGTCTGATGGTGCTATTTGCTTTCCTTATAGTTTTATTACCATCAAATAACAGAAGCCACATAGGCCTCCTAGGGAGTTTTTATGACAGAATAAATCAGAACGAGGGGAAGACTCCAAATACCATAGGGGAGGAGGGCGGATATGTAGCCCAGCTCCTTTTCTTGCTGTTGGAAACACACAGCTATTATCTCCAGGTATGTGGGAGTGTGTCACACTAAATCAGGTTCCAGCATACTGGTGTGTTCACGAGTTCATATATTTTTTGACATTACCAATCCTCAACTAACATAAGTTCATGAGAAACATCTGGTTGGGTTACCTAATACTAATATTGATTCTGGCCTCACCCTGACTGCACAGAACGGAGGAATTTCTTATTCCATTTGTTTCTTTTTCGTGAACACGGTAGTGTATATATTTGCTTTCTTTTCCCTCCCCTCCACCAACCAAGCCTGAGAAGCAACCAGTGAACTATGTTTCTTTCTTTCCCTTTATCTTACTGTAGGCATGTATGTCCATAGTAGCTGCAACGTGAGCTCTCACTGACCCAAGCCAGTAGGTTAAAGAAGAAGAAAAACAAAACAAGACAAAAACAAAACCCCAAACACATTTGCCCTGCTCAGGCATTTGGAGGGTGAGGGAGGGAGTATTGATTTTTGAGGTCCTTTAATTTAAAGGGCACATAGTGTCAGCTTTGGTAAAGTGAGGGTTTAAAGGAAATGGTAGCCAAATGACATGATCTGTATTTTTCAGAGAGGGGGAGACAGGTAGATAAAAGAGAAGAGGAAGCCATTGTTGAAGCATGGGGGTGATCAAGACAAATGCAAGTTGCTAGAGCACAGGTGCCCAAAGCTTCAGAAAGGAAGCACATGGCACTGCTGCACTTGAAGCCCCATCCCATGACTATCCCAGTCAATCCATGACAGCTCTCCTGACTCAGTGACCAGTACAGTCCCTAAGCTCTTGTTTCATGCAACAGGGACTGAGCTCACAGTCTGGCACAAGGGATGTCTGCTCTTGTTGTGAAACAGTGTTCAACTTCAAATGTCAAATGATGAGGTAATCCTCATTCACAGTTGTTTATTTTACCTTTGAAGGGAGGAGGGGAGGAAGACATTAAATAACTTCTATAAAAATTGTCATATACTTAGCAAAAGGTTTCACTGCTCCTCTTTCCTAATGCTAAGTTAATTTTTTTTAAAGATTTTACAATAATCTCAAAAGAAAAGCAATTTTATGTCATTAAAATCTCAATGTAATACGTTGTTTATTATGAACTTGAGGTATCTACTGCTAAGTACTTCATATTCACATTCATTGTAAAATCTCTGCTACATTTTTCAGGCAGTATGAAGAAATCTTACTGTAAAACACACAGATACTATGGTTTTTCTTTGGGACCAGCCAGAGGGAAAAAAAAAAAAGAAAAAAAAAACCAAACCAGAGAAGAAGGGGTTTATGTAAGCACAGATTGCTTACAAAGAGAAATGGATATTATTTTCTAGACCTAACAGTGCCATTAGTTGAAAGGTATAAAAGACCCACTCAGAAAGTTCCCATTTTCCAGCTAGCAGAAAGCTTTTAGTCTCTCTTGTATGGCCCAGAGATTTTATTTTGTGAAATTACAAGTCCAGGATAGCAACCTGATACAACTTTATCAATACTTTTAAAAAAAGCAAATAACATTTCTTAAAAATTTTAGAAGTTGTGTAAAAAAGTGTTGTGTTTGTTCCCAAGGAGAAACGTAAAAAATCCCCAAGAATGAAGAGGTGGCAGGAGGAAAAAGACATGCACAGATAAAATCGCTAAAACATAAATGTGAAATAGCTGTCTTCCCCCTACACTAAGGACTGGACTGGGGAACTCAGAATTAAAAACTTAATGGGCTATTGCTTGCAAGCAAGAAAATCCCTTAGCAGGACTGTCACAGACTCCTACTCTCTGTAGGTCAGGTGAACCTCTAAAACACTCATTGGTGTACAAGGGAACATGTTTCTATATTATTCTCAGGCTAATAAAACCATGTGAAGAAAGTGGAAGCGTAATTGCTGTGAGTTTGGAGAAAAAAGACAGTGAGTTTGGGAACAAAAGACAGCTGGGGAACAAAAACAGTGAGTTTGGGGACAAAATACAGCCCTCCTTTGTCAAGTGAAAAAAAGATTGCCCTATCTACAGCATTGGATAAATGAGTTCAGAGAGACTTGGAGACCTGCCAAGGCAAAGAGTGGTGATGCTAGGAAATAAATTGGGTTTTCATGTTTTTTAATTTAACGAACTTAACCAGAAGCCTCATTTTTAACCTAGGATGAAGGCAAGGTCTGCAAAACACAGAGCCAGAATATATCAGAAACACAACTTGCAAGTAAAGCTGATAAAGGTTAAGAGATATATGTCTGCATTTAAAGTTTTACAATAGAAATTTATACATATATATATATACACACACACATACATACACATATATATACACACACTAGATACACACAAACACACTTAATTCAGAGGTGTGGGTTTTCAAAAACAGGGTATGAGAAATGTCTTACATGACTCTTTGGAAAAACATGACTGTTTAACTGATAAATGGAACTGATTTTTTAAAAAAGTATACTTTCTCTGGAACACAGAGGAGCAGCATTGCTGACCAGTCTCAAGCATTAGGTTTGTATAAAAGGAAGGGTTTCACTGCATATCTTCACTGTTACCTCACACAACAGCTCAGGTCATTTCTGGAAGTAACTCAACATGAATGACAGATATTGCTTATGTTTCTGACTGTTGTAAGTTTCAGTATGTTTACAGGGCCATTAAAACTGACCAAGCTTTTGGGGGGAAAACTCATTTAAATTTGGCAGGGACAGACAAACCAAGTAAACCTGTTGTAATCTTGACTGCAACTCAACCTACCTGGTGTTAAGCTGAAGAAATTTTAAGTTTGCAATTTGTGCATACATCATTCCTAGTTAATTCCAGGTGTATATAGCCCCTGGCTGTGCTGAGGAGCTACTGCTGAAGAACCAGAGCTAACAACTGTTATAGAGCACATAGGTGGACAGAGATGCAATTTAAGCTACTGTCAGATTCCCCAGATTTCCTGTCTTTTCTTTGTATGAAGGACTCACCTTCCAGCCCCTCTGATAGTTCAAAAAGGGAAATAATAATTAAATCATTTCCTTCTCTTGCCTCTAAGGATCAGATTCCAGTTCTCTGATGGAGGTTTGCCTTTCTTCTGCTAGCCCCTTTCCACAGGGACATCATACCTGTCATATGATCAACAGGGACATCAAACCATCCTTTTCATTCAGTGTAACACTGCCCTGTCAAAAGAAGTTTTGTATCTAGGAGGGATGGATTGGTGGCACAGCTTTGGAAGAGACGATGAAGTACTGTATGGAAACATTTTACAGGATAATTCTGAACTTCCCATGTGGACCTGTTTTCAAGATACTTGTTTATCTACCACCCTGGTACTGGCCATTTTTAACAAGATTGCTATGCTTGCCCCTCCCAAAACTTGAATTATGGAGGGATCATTCCTGCCTCCATAGTTAAGAAGATGGATCTTCCCCTTTTGCTCAGAGAATGTTTTTATTTTCATGAGCAGCTGTGATTTGTCCCCAGTTTTCTAATACCAAAAAAAAAAAAAAAAAAAGTCTAAATGCAGGCATTTTTGTCAACCTTACTGTTATAAAGCTGTAATTGTTATATTATGCAAGCTAATAAAATAGGCCCAATTCCTTTAAAATCCAAAAGTCAGGCTGTTAATCAGTGTGAGGCATATATGAATTACTTTATTTCTCCTCATACAATTGCCGAGACCTGTGAGTTCCTCCTCACAGATCCAGCTGGAAGGAGGATATCTTCAGGGATATCTTTATCCCCCTGCAATAATTCAAATGATTATTAGAACATTACTGATACAAGGGAAATTACTTCCAAGTAAGGTTATTAGCATAAATCAGGACAGTTGTTATAACTGCAATCTGTCCAAAATCTATACAGCAAGACTAGGAACGCAGAGGCATAATGTGCTCTTGAATAGAAGAGACAAACAAGATATATGAAAATGTATGGCTTTCATCTATTGTACTGAAATTTCTGTATGCTCTGTGCACTGTTTTCAAATTCACATGATTTCCTCTTTTTTCTTAGATTCCTCACCACTAATCCTATGCCATAGCTAAAGCAAAGTTTGTGGAGCAAGTCAGAGGAGTAAATCTGATATAATGCTAGCATATAATGAAGGCAGGAGTATAAATTACATTTAGCAAAACTCCTAAAATTTAGTCACTATTGTTTTGATTTATCTGTCCCCTCTTTTATTGTTGTTTAATATAACTGATTTTCAGAGACTATTTAGCTGATAAAAATATTTACAGAGAATATTGAAGCACTTGAAATAAAACTTGTGTTTATTCAAAAATCCTTTAATAGTGGGGAGAGATGTAACCACAGCCATGCTCAAAAAAGACCGCAAATCCCGTGTTTTCAGCACCACAGAAAATTATGCACAGCAGGCAGAAAACAACACAGGCTTTTTTGACTTCTTACCAGGGGTAACTACAATAGGAACAAAATTGCATATATTTATATCTACACATATATAATTGAAGAAGCCTATGTGAAAGCTAGAAAAAATTTGTCTACATTGTTTAGCAAGGAAGTGTTTTCTAGAGGGTAGCTTTAGTGGACTTGTTTGCAGCACTGCAGCTATGTAAATTTATATATTTTCCTCTAAATGTAATATTAAATTAAAGGTCTCTGTGGAAGCTCAGAATAGTTCATGTAGGTTTTGTGGTTATGCTGGTGCTCATGCTTTTTAATTCAGACAATGTGTACATTGAAAGGCGTAGCAACAGAGAAGCACTGAAGAACAGACATGTGGCTCTTTCAGAGCAGAATACCATAGCTATCTTGCTTTACATTTTCTTTCCAACATAGAATTTAATCACATTTCTCCATGTGTTTGCATACACAACGGACAAAGCCTGTTAATATTGCTAAGACAATGGGGGATCTATGACATGTCTTGAGCTAATAACCTTATTAGCAGAGAGGTTAACATTTTAGAGAGCTTCTGTCTGTGTTTCTGTAGCCATCCAAACATGACAAGAATATTGCCAACTATGAGCATGGTGATTAATTTTATCAGCAGACAGAAGGCCAGAAAGGACCAGAGACATAAATGCAGTCATTGGTCACAGGAAAAAAAAGCTGAATGTTCTTTCCAAGTGTTATTTTTTGTTACTGTGTACAAACAGGTACAAAAGTTGGGGCAGCATTAGTTCTATCTTTAAACACTTCCCAATCTATTTCAGGAATTTTTACATTATTTTTCAAACCTGAAAATATAAGGGAGCAAAGACAGTGCTTGAAAGCTTGAAAGGGTGTGTTTCAAAGGTAAAGCTGAACCAGATTGAATGTTACTTCACCGATAGGTCATCATGGCTTAGGTGGTTTACAGCAAAACCCTCTTTTGCACTTGCTTCTGAGTGATGGCATAGCTGCATCTAAACAAAATGATCTTAATTTTAAACTATCCTACTCCCAAGGGAAAGCATACAAATTTAGTCCCTTGATCTATAGGTCCAACCCATTGTTCAGGCTGTATCTTAGTCCAGTGCGTATTTTTCCCAAAGCTGGTAATTCACATGGAAGTGTCCTCCAGTCTCTTCATTTTACCTGTGTTGGCCTCCTGACATCTTCCAGCATCCTAAGTGTATGCTCTATTCACTGAACTTGATTGGATTTCACTTAAATATATATATTTCTTAATTACCTAGATTGCCTGAAAAGGATTCTTTATTTGATAGTCTGCAATTCCCAGATATCTTTGAAGGGATTGAGTGGCCTGTAAGTGAAGAGAGGACAAAAAGCACTGTCAGCTCCTGGTATGCTGGTCTGAACATTATTGTGTATTCACACCCACTCAGGCAGGAAAAGGGTAAAGAAAAGGAAAAAGAATGGTGAAGTATGTAACAACTAGCCATTTGATCCAGATTGTACTCTAAAAAGCAAGGATCTTCAAGTATCTTGCTGTTAGAAACAAAGAGGAAAGGAAGCATGAGCATGTGAAGAAGGCTGCTAAAGGGCATCAGCCTATCAGCTTTCTGAAACATGAAACTTTCAGCACTTTGCAGAGAGACAGCATTTCAAGTATTGGACAGAGGTTTTCATTCTCCAGTAAGGAAAAATAGAGTCTTTTTGAAGCTAGACATGCAAATAAATGTACCTATTTCCTCAGTTGTATGACATTTTCTTAACAGTTTTAATGAAGTTGCTGTTAATTTGAGAAAACATGCTAACCATAATCCACCCCCCCCAAAAAAAAACCCCAACAATTGGTAAAGTCAGATTAATAAAACCTGAAAAAATAATAATACAAGTTTTGTTCACTCTTATTATAGGGACTTAAAGAAGCAAATCTGTCTCGGGACATAATAGGAAGATAATAGCAAACTTTCCATGCTCGGTATCAAGAAAGTGAAATATTTAACTAGAGGGCTGTTTATTTAAAAAGCTACATTCCACCTACTGCTTTTTTTTTCACTGGTTTATAGGGGTTTTTTTCCCCATGAATAATTTTATGCGTGTTTCCAAAGCACATGCAATGTGCAGCAAAGAACGATCTGTCAATTTTGTATGGAATATTGTTCCTTACCTTTTCTATTGTATGAGTTAAACAGCCCAAGGAAGCATGCTCTATTCACCTGCAGCTCCATGTCTCTGTTTGCATATGAGTGCCTGTATTTTTGACCACAAAACCCTCATTAAGATTTCCCCCCTGCACTGGAAACTATGAAATTCTTAATTTTGGTATGCAGGTAATTTTGTGGCAATGAACCCATGAATCTGGAAGGCAGCAGAGGGTGGGGAGTTGCACGAGATTTTAATTTTGAGACTACTCTACTATATAGAGATAAAAGGAGAAAAAATAGTTTTAATAATCTCATTGTTTGTAGAATAGATAACTTATATCAGTGTAAAAATTGTCACTCAATGTATTTATAAAAGAGTCTCAGTTTGTGTTAACTGTCTACAATGTAATACTAATATTTCTTTGCTTTTTATTGGGAAGACTTCAATGGTTTGGTTTTTAGGATGATAGTAATTTGGACTGTAGCTTATTATTAATTATATTCTGTTGGTTAGGTGCTTTTTTGGATGGTTCCTTTGCGACAAGCTAGACAGTATTTTTTCTGTTAGTCGATGAAGAGATTTGTATTTCATAAATCACCTCTCCTAAAATTTTGCCTTGCCTATGGATCTGAAATTTACTTTCAGAAAATATAGACTCCTCCTCAGGAAATTATTGTCATCAAGTGGTCATTTTAAAATCAGTTAAGTGACTTGTGCTTAAAGACAAGCATGTGCTCAAACACTTTACTGGCCCCTAAGGGACTGATATATACTTTTCTTTTGTGTTCAGAAAACAAAAATACTAAAGAAAACAAACAGATCAATATAAAGTTCCTTCAGTGGCTCTGAGGATGCAAAGCTGCGCTTCTCTCCATGATATTCCCAAATGGCATAAGCTAGTCTTAGTGACCACAAACACCTTGGCATTATTTGGCATTTCACTACTAACGTAATAATGGGACCTAGATATCAAGGATAGATAGCAAGATTTTCCAGTGACATACCTGGCCCAAATTAAGTTCTCCACTGAATGCATTTTATTCCTGCTTAATTCAGTCAAGGCTGTGTTTTTTGAAAAGTTGTCCTTTGATTCAAACTCAGATTGCTGGGATGGATTCCAGGGGCCTGAGCTGGGCCAGAAAACAGTGCCTTCTGCTATATGCTCTAGCACCCCTTCCCTCTCCATCCACTAAAGAAGAGAAAAAGAAAAGAATCTCTGAAATTGTTAACATATGAAAGATAACAACCCTGAGCCAAACCCTCAATCTAGTTCTTTCTTTGTTAATTATAAAGCAACAGAATAACTGGCACAAGTATCTTGGCGAAACATGCAAACTGTAACTCCTATGATAGATGATGTTCTTATACCAGCCAATACACTCATATGGCCTGTTTCCTTCCTGCTAGATCTCCCTTTTTGCAATAAGCATGTCCTTTATCCAAAGTGCATTGTTAACATTAAACATATTTTTATGATATCCACATGACCAAGAATAATTAGCAGTGTATCCCAAGGGGGTAAATGCTAGAATTTATTTCTGTTTATTATATCACTACTTTTTTTACAACTGTTTCATCATTACAAAGTATAATTTGTTTAAAAATATTTAGGGAAGTTCTGGATCGCTGTTGCAATCAATATAAGGCAACATTATGGAAGCAAATCATTTATTTGCTTCAAAGAATAAGAGATTTAGCTTTTCCAGACTGGGGTCCTTCTGGGTTATGGTTTGTCAATTTTTTTTTTTCCTCTAGCCATCATTGACCAGTATACAAGAGTGCATGAAAAGTAGCAGCATTCCTGAGAAATCCCATCTGCATTATTGCTGTACTAGCACTTGGAGAAGTGGGTTTTATGTTCTGTGGTTGGAATCAGCCACAGGCGTGGTTTTGGGGTATGTGAATTTACGAGTATTTCTGAAACAGTGGAATGCTATAAAAATAAACAAAACCAAAAAAAGGCCTGGAAGTTGAATTTACCATTGTATGAAATAACACTTGAAGCTCTGTTTTGTGTTTTGTGCAAGACTGACTTTTTCAGAGCTCTCTGGGCTGAGCTATAGTTGATGAGATATAGACAGCATGCTTTGAATAACAGATGAAAGAACAAACCATGCTTCCCTTGCTTCTTGTCTGTGCTGGAGTTAGGATTTAGTGTCTCAGTCAATTACTGATTATTTTGGAAGTGAGGGAAGTAGAAATGAGTCTAGGTTCTTAAATACTTTGAAAATTAATTAAAGCCCTCTTTTTTGATGGAGAATCTGATTCAGTAGGGAGATTTGACAGCCTGCTCTCCAGGGTAACTCAGGTTTTACACTACTGATCCCATACCTCTCTTTTCTGTACACTATTACAAAACAAACCCTGACCTTTGTCTTCCATTAACAGAGCTGTGTCTTTCCTTCTGAGCAGAGCTGACATTTTACTGTCCCCTACTTTCCTATGCAACACAGTCCCAACCTATTGATCTAGTTCCATGAATACACAGTGTTAGACCCTGAATGTTGTGAACGTTGTGAATGAAATAAAGTTTTCTTTATGCTGGGGGTTGCCCTTAAGGGTGTGACCATTCTCACTGGGCTGTCATGTGAGCTTTAAGTAGTGGATCTAGCCAGCAGAGGAGCTACTCCTTCTCAGTAAGTTCACCCTTGTGATCTGAGCAGTGTCAACAGTAGAGAAATGAGGAGTCTAGCTCCATCTTAATTTTCTTTTTTTCTTTCAAAAGCCAGAGCAGCCCCTGCTGTGTCTTAGAGCCGACTAACTCCATACATCCGACCAGCAATAGGAATGAATGAGTGGTCCGAGACCAATACATTCTGCCCACAGTTACTCCTGGGACCTGTATTGCCCTTTTTCCCCCATACTTTCACGCATGACAGAAATCTTACATGAGAAAACAGCAGCAAAAGCAGGCTGGGGCCAGTGCAGCTGCTGTAAGGCACTGTGAATATTGCCTCAAGTGGCAAACCTCTTTCCTTGTACTTAATGCATGGGAGTAAGGAAAACGGATAGAAGCACATACAAGCTCATGTGTGGCAAGTGGCCCTCATAGAAGCCCTTCAACCCATCTATTACAGTCCACACTTCTGCGTATCGGTCTGACACAGAGAATTCACATCCTGCTTCAAAAAAGCTGAAAAACTATCTGTGGGTGGGCTAGGCTCTATCCACTCTACCCATCTGCAAAAACGAAAGTTCAGGCTTCCACTAAGATACCTAGATTCTTGACTTCTCCTCTCCACAAAGCTCTGGAGTTGGCCTTAATTTGTATATGAATACCTGCCAGACAGGTGAAAGAATACTCTGAGTTTGTGAAGGGGCTCACACCTGTGCTGAAAAAAAAGAATGGTTGTCTATCTTGGAAATTTTTGTCATTACTTAATGAGTAACTGGTTTAGATTCTTAAGGAACACATTTCATGTTAAAAAAAAAAAAAAAAATTAAAAAAAACCCCAAACCCAAAACAAACAACAAAAAGCAAGCTCTCTTTATTGGAGAACAGCTGATGAGTATATTCTGGCTTCACTTTGCAGTGCAGACACAAAGGAATGGATGCATACTTGGAAGATGACAGAGGTCCCTCTGGTGTGGATGAAAAAGCCATATGGAAAATATTCTTTCTTCACGGCTTTAAATGAAACAACTTTATTTTCTGAAGCAATTGTAAGTGCTTAGCAGGTTCAGAGGATGTTTAGGGTGTATATATGAAGCACACATATATGTAAGGTGTTTTGAACTAGATTAAATTGGCTGCAGAAACACAAATGAAAATACAGCCCTCCTGGGTGCCACCAAGACTGTCTACGTTCCTAGAAAACGTGCGTTTGAATAGAATGGGAAGGCAGAAGAAATATCCAAAATCTGAAGAGAATCATCTTTCAGATCTTTAACAGAGGACTAGATTCAGACTGAGAACTACAGCCTCAGCCACTCCCAATTCCATCCCTTCTTTTGAAAGGGTTACAGCAATAATGCTATCAAAAGCATTTACAGGGCTGGGAAGCAGAGTATAAACCCAACCCCGGCCTTTGTGGAAGTCATTTTTTTCTTTTTATTCTTGTGGCAGTGCTTGGAAGCTGGGATGTAACTGAGTTGCTTGAAACATCCAGAGTCGAGAGAGGAAGTAGTGTAGCATGAAGATAAGAACAGGAACTTTCACCTCTGCTGTTGAGGGTACTATCAAAGTGTTGGCATTTGAAAGAAGAATAAAGAGTTAAAGAGCTCCAGAGGCAAATAAGAATTGTAGCACTGAAATGCTCAAATAAAAATCATTTAAGTTTGGTTTATTGGAGTTTTCTCTTTGATTGCTGCCCAGAGATTTTAAGGAAAAGCAGTGGGCCCCTCAGTCAGGAGGAAGAAAATAGAGTTGGAAAGGAAATCAGGAAGATCTGTAGTAGCAGGGAGTTTCATTAGGGGTTTTAAGGACATGGGAACTCCAGGGAGGGTGGGACATGGATTGACCAGACTTAAAGGTTAATATGCAGCAGACAGACTGCCACAATTGCTGGAGTGACAGTCAGGAATGGTACCAAATGAAGCTGAATATCTGATGGAATAGCAAAAATGAGACAACACAGTCAATTGTGAGCCATCCTTTTATGGACACAACTGTAACCAGGTTGAGCATTCAGCTTTGCTGAACTCTGTTGCTCAGGGTCTGCACACACTATCCCTATCAATTAAGTTCTTCAGTGAACCCCTATTATATGCTACAATAAAGTGGTTAGAAACTTATGGTCCTTCTCCAGAGCTTCATTTATCACTGTGGTGATGAGTCATCTTAATAGGATATAAGTGCAGAATGCCACCCACACAGAATTGTTGCATTTATAAAATGCTACAAGTGATTGTGTGAAATCTGGGAGGGAAAACATCCTTTAAGGTTCCTCTTTGGTTGCTATGAAGGACATCCCTGCTGTTGCAAGGCAGATTCCATTAAGAAAATGGAAAAGAGCTCTCCATAGGGAGACACTATGCTACTCTACCTACAGAGAGCCTACAGCTCTCTACAGTAGGGGTTGGGTTGGATCCCCATGAATTAGTCAGGGGTTGATACACTAGACTGTGACAAAAATGTAATCCTGCATTTCCTTTCGCTGTCTCTTCCCTTTTAAGCACAAAGAACCAGCATATAGCCCATGGAAATTCTATTACTTCTTTTCTTGCACTGGAACTATGGTAAGGGTGTTTACTTCAGGTTTTAGGCTTCTCTTCTAGTGTGGTTGTTTTTTAAATGGAGAGTTTAATCCACAGAGCAGTTCTGTCATCTCTGGCAAAGCCAAGCTTACAAACATGACACTTAAAGAGTTAATCCCAACAACAGCAGCAGAAGCCTGAAAATGAAATAGATTGCAAAGAAGTGGCACACACTTCTAACAGTATGAAGGTCTGAGTGGCTGACATGCTGTATGGTGCCTTTTCAGGAAACTTTTCCTGGAGGCTTCAGAAAAGGGCTCTGTTAAGACAAGTCTATGTTATTCACTTGAAATACTCCCTTGGAGAAACTAGAACAGTGTTATGTAAACACATCCACATGTATCCAGCAGTGCAGGAAAGCCTGATGAAATAGCTCTGAATAAATATATTGGAGCCAGTTACTGGTATTAGAGTAGAAGCTAAGGATCCCCGTGAGGGTCTGGTGCTTTCTGTCAAGTCTACAACTTGAACACAGAATTACTTTCCTAGTAGTTTTGTGGTCTTCCAAAAAAGCATTCAAGAAGGGATTTTGTGTGAGGCGTTGCATCTAGATCACTTTCAGTGCTGACAAATGGTATCCTCTATATCACTTACAGCTAGGAGGTGAAAGACTTACTTATGTGCCCAAAAATTCATTTGTTTTCTTCCAGTGATGGGAGTTGGCTAGTCAGATACCACCTCTCCTTGCAGACTTTCTGGGTTTGTTTTGGGGGTTTATCTACTTTACATTGTCACAGCTACAAAGAGTAGCACATTTGCAACATTCATGAACATATCTTAGCATGACAATGCAAGGAGTATTAGGAGAAAGGGAGATCATATCACATGAGCAAGGCAAGCCACCATGGCCCAGGGGCATATCAAACACTGAACCTAAGTTCTTTTTAGTACCCATGTATTACATTACCTCTTTGATCATTAGGCTTCATGAAACATTCCAGTGAGCTTCAAATATGGTTTCTGATATTAGTCTAATGGTAATGTTCCTAAAAGTGCCTAAAGGCCCAAGGTGCTGAGGCTTCAGGAAAACTTAAATGAATAGGTGTAAAATGTATTTGAATGTGCTATCTCTCAGCAACGAAATACAGACCTGAGTCACATACAGTTAACGGCTCAGAAGTCAGCTAACAACAGATCTTACCCAGTTTCTGAACAAAATCCTATGGGAGTTTAATTACTAAAAGGGCTAGAAGTTTTAACACAAGTCAGATGTTCTACAAATAGACATGCGTAACCAACCACAGATGGAGACAGTATGGTCTACTTGAGAACATCCATTTTAAGAGCAGAGAAAGAAGAGGTCTAGTCATGGTGATGCCATATTTTTTGTCACGGACAAGCTATTTTGCCTTTCTGTCTCCGCTGAGTACTTCCCTCAAGTATTCCCTGTTAGGACAGCTAGCTGTAACAGCCAGCAAAGGATGTTTGTTATTCCAGGAGTTTGAGACAACACAAGACCGTTGTGGTGACCCAATCTCACATCCTGCAACATGAGTCACACAGATGCCCGTGATTTCTCCAGCAACCTTCTTTTGGAGTTGGAGCACACCCTTTAGGTATACATCTAGCATGCCTCCCAAGCTTCTCAAGGACTCCAGCTGGAGACAGGATTTTACCCTGAATCTTCAAATAAGGATTTATCTAGCACAGGCACAGCATATGTTGGTCCAATGGTTAACCACCTTTCCTTAATAATGTAATTAATACTTCTTGTCTGAATTTGTCTAGCTTCACCTGTTGAATCTTGTTAGGCCTTTATCAGCTAGATTAAAGGACTATCTTTTATTAGAAGTCATGTCCTCTTTCACATAACTGGTGCTCAACTCATCCCTCAATATTCTTTTTACTGAACTACTTGTATCAGAACTCCTCTGTCTTTTCGTGTAAGCTAATGTGTTCATTACAACTGGAGTTCAGAGTTGATATTGATCTGGCAGTAACAGCTCTTCCACCTGTACATTGTCTGTTTGGCCTCTGATCTTGACTGTGATCTTTAGACACTCCACCCCAGCAATAATCAACAATCTAAGTGAACATTGAGACAATATTATTACTAGAACCCATGGCTGACAACCCCAGGATGTGCAGGGTAGATATGGCTGAATGAAACATTTTGGCATAGGGCTGAAATATATTGGGGTGAGATATCCCACCTTTGTTCAGAGGAAGGAGAGTACAGATTGTCTTTTTAAAGCCTGTGTGGTCCATGTTATTCATCTTTCTCAGTTGTGTCAAGCTATCCATTTGAGGAGTAATACATCAGATAAGTACAGACTATTTGTTTCTGGCATGCGCTCAGCTCCCTTGTAAAGCACAGCATACAAATTGTTTCCTTGTTGGAAGCCCTGGATCGCCCAGCAGTTTTATTTATTTTCAAGAAATACAAGTGGTAAGTGGCCAAGCACTTCCTCTGGGCACTTTGATCTTTTAGCTTTGAACAAAGAATTTTGGAAATCCATATAAGACACCAGAACTTGGGATTCTGGAGTAAGTAAGGAAGTCTTCACATGAAGCAAATACAGTCTAAAGTATCCTAAATGATGCTTACATCCACTTCCTTGTATATCATTCAATTTTCTTTTGCTGTAGCTTACTGGTGGAAAAAGAACTAGGAGAAGATTCCAAACAGTAGCAGATATCATAGTTCTTGCAGTGTCTGCTGGTTTTGGTGCAACTTTTATGTATGGAAGCATGTAATCAACAGGTCAGGCTAATGCCAAAGGAATGATGGTAGTTTATTCAGGTGCAGGAAATAACTTGGTTACTTTGAAGTACAGCTAACCACAAAAACCACTTTTAAGTAGTGAAGGGTTGTCTATTTTTTTTTAATGTTTCCTAAAATAAATCCTAAGTTTCAGTATCTTGTATATCATCTTTTCCTAAATCCTGGAATTTCAATAGTTATTGGAGAAGTTGTTTAGGCAGATTCTGGAGTGGCTTACATTGATTTCAGAGCCTAAAAGACTTGCCTGTCCAGCGGAATAGGATTTTTGTAGAACCTGAGGTATGTCAGTAATCAGAACTTAAAGAGAGAAAAAGAATAGAGAGGAGTTGTGACTTAACACAAAGATGTAGGCCTAGCTGCCCTATCCAGGAGGAAAGGAACAGTTTGAGATGCTCTACCTTTCTTCTTGTTCCTCTTTTCCTATAAGAACCATTTTTGGTATGACCGTTCATTGCCTTGTACCAACTGCAGATTATTATATCTGACTCTGCATTGTCTACATTTTCACCAATACCTGGCTCCATACACCAAGGAAATACATTCAGCTGCTGAGTATAGAACTCCAAGACATTGTCACTGGAGCAGTGCAGTTTTTTGTTCTGTGGGCCCTTAGTTAAGCTCAAAATAATCAAAACAGGTTTTATTTGTAGCTTTCTCTGTAATTTCTGTCTTACATCAGCATTTCAGCCTGAAGACAGCAGAAAAATTGCCATATACTGTGTCTGTCTATCTTTTTGTGTGTCAGTTTGCCCTCTTTGTATGACTTTCAGGACCCATTGGCCAATTTCAAGCCTACTTGACAAAGAGAGTAGAAAGTCTTGCAGATCCACAGTACTTAAAAATTTTATGAAGTTAGGCACCTGGACAGAGCAATCAAGTATGAGAAATGCTTCAAAGCTTCAGTAGGTAGTTGTACTTCTTAGGTGTCGGGAAAAAAAATCACAGAAGACAGTTTCCATACATAACCCAACTGCAGGAAAAACTTTAGCTAGAGCCTGTGTGTTACTAGACATCAGGAAATAAGCTGGGACTTGCATATGGGGAGGAGGCAAGATTTCATTAGCCCTGCTCAGGAGATGTTACTTTATATTAATCTGTTTCGTTTTACTTTTGATTTCTTTTTTTTCCCCAGAGGCCCCAGACTGAGATGAGGTATGTGTCTTGTCTACAAAGGAGTCCAAAAGAGTCCAGCTAGCCCTCAGTTTTGTAAGGATTCAGAGAATCCCTTATACTTCTCTAAACCTGTGAAAAAAAATTCAGCTTCTTTGTTAGGCAACTTTTCTTTAAATGAGTTTGGTTTAGATTAGGAGGAGGAATTGTTTGCCTAATTGAAATATGTCACTGGTTGTCATCACTATGTACTCTCACAGCTTGTTGAACTGGCATAAATCAGTCCTACTAAGGTTGGTAGGCACTTGATGAAGACACTTGCATGGCACCAATTGCACCCTTGTCCCCATTTTCACTCTGGCTTAATGGTACAAAGACTTAAGGTTGCTGGTAAGTGGCTAAGTGACTTTTGTTCTATGACAGCAATAGAGAAAGCTTGAGGCAGATGGTCACAGGTCAAACAAGCCTTCAGAGCAGTGGATCCTTTTAAACATCGCATCAACCTGCTCTTCTTTATGGCCTTCTACTTTCCTCCCTGTTTTGCATGTTGTCAGAGCTGTCCTGAAGCAAATATACAGATAATATAGAATTGCCAATAAATCAGTTAATATTGTTATGTGATTCAGCACATGAGCTGACATCTTCCTCTTTGTATTCATCAAGACACAGGCTATGTTCTGAAGTTCCTGCTTAGAAATGGGTCCATGTGTCCTGAACACCTCATAGAAAAGTTTGTTTTCTCACAGTTTATAGTAATCTCCATGGGCCAAAAAAACCTCAGTCCGGTTCCTGATACACATTATTTGCAAAACCTCTTTTTAACTGATAACTAAGTTTTGAGACAGTAAATTAATGGTTTTACTACTCATCTTCTTTCTGATCGGCAGCGGGGAAAAAGTTGGTGTCTATTTGCACACCTCCCACATGCCTGATTATGCTAGAACACTGAAACAGGACAAAAAAAATTTGCTTCATAAATTGTGTTGCAGGTCCATTGGGTAAAACGGATTATTTGGGAGAGAACCATAAGCAGAGAGATCAAGCGTAGGCTGTGACTCTGGCCCTCAGGAATTACAAAAGTGCTTCAATTGAAGAACCGTATTGGAGACAAAAAAAGAAGCAGTTTGAAATATGAGCTCTGAAATCTCCCATGTGCTCCATAAAACTGACCCTGTTGACTGTACACTATTGAAGACTAGGAGGCTTGTTTAGCACATATGCTACCCAGCACAATGGATTTGGGGCAAGCATTCCTGCAGTGCATGTGCTCAACAGGCACATTAATATATGCAGACACAAATACAAAAAGCCACTAGCATAATCTGGTACTCTACATCATGACTCTAAGCATGTAGAAGTCTGAAGTACCTTGCAGGATCTCTTCCCTTTGTCATCCCTAAATCACAACATTTTCTCTCTAAATACTGACAGAGAATTGCTTCTCTGAGAAGCTTTTCTTTTCCTAACCTGCTACAGAGATACTGCCATGGACTTCTACAGTCAGCTGCAGTTTCTTGCTTACCCAGGTGCATGTCTGGCAAGCTGCTGAGACCTATGTTGTCACCCCAAGGATTTTGTTTCTTTCAGTCCAGTCCAGAAGGGGAGAGACCTAGGTTTTGAGAACAGAGAGCTGTGTTAATTTCCCTATACCTGTAGCACAGCTGCACCAACTCTTTCTACCAAAATTCCTCTTCCTTGTTCCTTGCTAAAGGTCAAATAAGAGTGGCAGAGCAGAGAAAGCAAAGAAGATGAAACAGATCCTTACTTTATTGCCAGAATAGCTGGCAGATTAACTCTTGCTATTTCTTCTGTTATGAAGAACATACATTTCTAAAGCAAACTATTGTCTGACCGCCGGGCTCCATTAACACAGAAAAGCAAAGCACAGCTTAAAATCACATCTAGATACATGGGAAAAAGAAAGATCAAAATATAGCTGCAAGAAGATAAAAGAGCTACTGAAACTTGGGTTAGCATTTTGCAGAAAATGTGCACTCTATCATTTTGTGGGCAAGTATTCTTATGTGTTGCAGTTCTGAAGAAACACACTGGGAGTGGAAACAGACTCGGGTAATAACTGAGAATGACAGAGTCTTTCCTTATGCTGCTTATGGTGAAGGACTTTAAAGAGCTGCTTTCCAATTAAAATCATTAAAGCCAAAGAAGCTGAAAGCATTAGTGTAATTTACAGTTAATTCCAAAAATTTTCCCCTTAAAGAACGAAAAATAAACAAGAGTCCACCTGTTACCAGATTAGCCAAAAAAGCACAAGCTGCTTACTGTAATCTAAACCAGCTGAATGATAAGTCCTCAATCACTCCATTAGCTGACACTTTTGCTAAGGGAGCAAATATTTTTCCTGTCGCTGCTTACATTGCACTTAACAGGGGAATGTTGAGTTTGGAAGATGGGTTTAGGCTCCTTGCTTGTGGAATTCCAGTTTGTTCACACACCTCTTGCTTTGCACAGCATGGCCCTTTGTCCTCCTCTGGTAGTAGACTTACCAGATGCCTGTGGCAAAGTGCTCAGAGGCTGAAACATTCTGCTAGCAGACCTGGCTATGAAGCCAGCATTTCTGTTTCTGTCTAGGGAACTCTGCATTAAGCAGCTGAGACAAATGCAATGGATGTAATCATCTGATTCCTTTTGCATTGTTTGTCATGAATATGAAGTCTAACAGAAGAAAAAAAAATTATTAACAAAAAAGATTTGTAAACTATTCACTTCCTTAGACTCCCTAAGTACTGGTTTAAGTTTACTCAGTGTAAGTATGAACACTTCTGTGCCAGTGCAGGTTGGCAAAGCAACTGACAAAAAAAAAAAAAAAAAAAGGGAGGAAAGTTAGAGAATGGATACCATCTAGTGGTACCACCAATAAAATAGTGTATTTGGCAGCTGCTTCATTTGCCCATAACTGTCTTCCTTTTAGGGTACTAGTTCTTTGGTAGACCTCTTGGCCTTATTCATATTTGTTACTATCTTTCTGCAAGGATGGCCTTTTAGTTGGCAACTGCTGGGGAACACACAAGGCAGTGCTAGACTGAACCTTCAAGCTCCCAAACTGCTGTTATATGTTAATCTCTCAGACCCCCTCTGGAGAAGGTATACCTTCTTACGGCACTGAAAAATGGTGTGGAAGGGTATTACAGCCTCAGAAGAAGAGAATACACAGGCTTTGTTTTCAGTCAATGATCTAGTCCTTAGTGTTGAAGAGATGTATTTCAGCTGGCATGTCCCACCTCTCCTCCTTCCCACATGCCTGAGCACAGAGACTCAACCCATAGCTTGCCGAGATCAGTGAGGGCTTTTGCTTTGGCTACAAAGGGTTAATCTTCAGACTGATCACTGTAGGCTCTTATACTCTGAACCACCCGTTTGCTCTGAGTCCTTACTTCTGCAGAAGGGTGCAGTGCCTTTGATGACAAGATTTTCACCTGTCTGATGGATGGTGATGCAATCTGACCCTACATAGGCACCTTTAGGCAGTATTTTTCTTGCTGTCAGGCAGGGGATTGCAGAACATGCAGACATATGCAAATTAGCTCTTATCTAATTGGTCAGACAGTAGGAAGTCATAAAACTGCCTCACACTGCTGTCTTTTGCTGGATCTGTGGGATAGGGAGGGGTTCTGCCCTCTCTGCTACCCTGGCCATCTCACAGCACTGCATCATGCCCCTCTGTCAATAATACCAAGTGTGCTGTAAGTATGGTCCCAAAATGAATGGCAGATCCCCACCTCTGATCTCTGGGTGGAGATCAGGCTACTGGCAAGTAGAAGGAACTGTGAACACACCTGGTGTTCCTGAGTTTCTGACACTCGCCCCATCCTTTCTCATTATCTTTCTAAATAGAGGAAATTGTTGTGTTTTGAGCTCAGATTTAAATGTTATGTTGCTATGTTGGCTTGATTGGAGTTAAGGATTAGAAGGTAATGTGGGGTTTTTTCTTTAGGTTAATTTTGATTCTAATATTATGCTTTAGTTCCCTGCAATGTGTGAGGTCTCTGAGTTACTAGAAGAGCTCATCAATTTTTTTTCCATAGACATTTTTTATTTTTGTTAGATATTTTGGCTTTTTTTTTTTTAATCAAAAAACAAACTTTGCCAGTAATTTTGTATTAGTTTGGAAACATCACCCATCCCTGTGCTGCACAGATGCTTCCAAAGATGTGATTCGAGTTTGACTGAAAACGTTAATTTGGGGCTTTTGAAAATTATTGCTTTTATTGGAAATCAAATATTTTCTTATTCTATGATTGTTTTAATATTATTTTAAAAGTCTGGTTAAAGAAGCTACATTAAATTTTCACAATAGTCAGGAGTAAATCTTTGCATATTCTTTGTTTGTTTTTTCTAATTACACTTCTGGGAACCAGTTTTTCCTTTGTGGCTCTGCTCTGAAGAGCTATATGCCACTCTAGCAATCAGAGCTGTTAATCTGTAATCTCTGAAGTCTATGCAGACATACATTCGATGCCTGTCTTCCTTGCTCTCTACCATCAGTAAAGCTTGGCTGGAAGACACTGTCCCAGAACAGGAATTGTATGCTTTCATGTTAGAAGAGTTGAGAGAAGGACATGTTCTTCTAGAAGTCAAAATTACCAGAACTTTTTATAATGCTAAATGAGGATTTTGTTTCCAGTTTAGCCTGCAGCTGAGCTTGAACGTGTCTTCTCTTTCATTCAAGGCTGACCCACAATTCTTGGCCAAACCCTCAAAAAGTTTTATTCCTTCCAAAGGTCTTTAAGCTTTAATAACCTCTTTTCCTATTAAAGATGTTTTAAGTAACAAACTTAGCGTTACTGTTTAATTAGAAAATCCCTTTGGTGAAAAAAATGTTCAAAGACACTGAAGTGAAAGATTTTGCATTCACCTAAATGTGTACCTGTGGATAATTTTCTTGCTGACCTCAAGGCTTTTTGGACATAGTGAAAATCTCATTTTTGCCAACATTGTGCTCACTCTCCACTGTGCCTCTGACGTTTGTTAAAGGTGTGGACATTTGGCTGCTGCTCTCCTTGTCTCATCTTTAGCCACCTCAAAGGCCTGACATTTGCATCCAGTCTAACTGTGTGGTTTTATATGGCCATCTGCCAGACATAGGTATTTACACCAACCCCACTGATAATCATGATATGAAAATTATAAATATGGTTATTTTGTCTTCAAGAAATCTATCATCTTATGCCTCTGTCACATACCATAGAGTTTATCAATGGTGTCGCTCCTTGTCACCTCTCTTCTAGGGCCTCCTAAATGCTGATCCTATGCAGAGATGGTCTATACCTCCATCCCATTACAAAATCTTTTCTTCTGCTAACAGGATTCACCCTGATTCTGCAAAAAAGTCAAGTCTACCCTCAGTGATTGCTCCTTTAACCAGCTTCAACAGGCCAAGAAGGCAGAGGTGAACCCAGGCACTGCCAGGGTTGGATATTGTCATTAAATTCTCCAGGAGATGACTTGAGCCTGAAACCGAGCTTACTGAATAAAATCTTTACAAAATTTGACTATGTCATGGTAGCAGTGAGGAGCTGCAGAGAAGGGAGTGGGATGCACTGAAAAAATTAACCAATGGAAGATGCGCAAAGTATTAAACAAAAAGACGGACTTTCTCAAATTGTCAGGATGTACGAGATATTCAGGAGAACACAGAAAAGAAAAGTCCACAGGATTTAGAGAATGGTTTGGAAATATGTTCATAATATCTTTTCTGAAAATAAGTCACATATTTTAACTGAGAATAAGGGATGCGATAAAAGAAAAATTATTCTGAGAAAAAGATCACTTTTTTGGGGGGAATAGTAAATGGAGAAAAATTCTTATGAAAATATTTTACCAGTCATAACAAAACCTGGATAAACATATACACAGTGTTATACTAACCTGACACAAGATCCACAGTGTCCTGTGCAGACAACGGGTATGAATTATAATGTTGTTGTGTGAAGATACAACTTGATGAGATGAAAAATAGATTCGACCATGATTTTTCAACTTTCTGCTAAAGTTGTTGATACTGAAGACAGTTGAGAAGTAAAAATACCAACTGAGGCATGCTTGGCTTCTGCAACTGGTGGACTTCAGCAGATACAGAATTTCACCCTATCTGTCTTTACAAGCAAATGTTCAGGCTAAAAAAGATGGGAAAAATCTCTAGAAATTATCTAAAATTTGAAGGTTTTTTTAAAAGTACATGACTTTTAGACATTTTGACACCTATTGCTCTAATTACACCCAGTGTATCTTTTCTAAAAACTTTACATTAAAAAGGACTGTTTATATTCAAGAAAGCTTTTCCTATTTCTCAGAAGAAAAAATCTAAGGTGTATGACTACCACGTTACCAAGAATGCAACATTACTGAGCAGTGTTGAAGAAATAATATATGCAATATATTATTTTTTGTTTTATCTTTGGTTAACTTCAAGACTTACATGAATGGTAAAGTTTATAAAAGAAACAAACAAAAAACTCAATTAAGTCAGATTTATTAGAAGGATTTGTCTGTTTCTGCCTAAAGCAACTGTAGTCAGACAGCATCTATATTGGGTTTATAGATGCTCCATTTTACTGGACCCAGTGAGAGCAGAGACCAATGCTTCCTTATAATTTTGAAATTGGGAATATCTGGAGCTGCTTTTAGAAACAAAGGTGAAAGCACCAGTGTTCATTCCAGCTGCTTGCCTATATTTTCAAATGCCACTTTCCCTTTTTCCACAGATAGTGCTATGATATTACATGCTCTGGGAGATATGGCTTACTATAAAGCTTACTGAAGTTAGCGTGAGCTTTTCTTTGACCTCAGTGGGGATAAAATCTAGCAGATGCTCTCCATTTCCAGAATTTCTGGGTTGGCACCTTTCAGAAGGTCATAATTTACATTAAAGTTTTATAAGGAAAGGATTGTTTATTTGTTTGTTTGTCTTTCTTTTAACTTCAGCTCTAACTCATTGGGTTTGGGGCAAATATGATTTAAAGTTGGGTCTCCAAATAGATGCTTTTTTTTTTTTTCTTCATATTTCTGGCATGGCATGCAATTAAACTTTTTTTGCAGATGAAAAGGAATCCTCATTTCAAAATACTGGTCTGAAGCAGAACTGTAGTAAAAATACACTGGGCACACTTTTTCCTCCCTTAGAAAGCAAGCTCGGAAGATTATTCTGGAACCTATTGTATCTAAATATCAAATAAGTGTATCTTGTAAAACTTTTTGTATGCTGACAAGACTTAGCTAGAACGTGAGTGGATGCAAACTTAGTGTGAATGCAAAGATGTTAATAAATAGCTTGGATAACATGCAGAAAACCTGGTTTATTTCATACTCAGAAGATCACTTTTTTATGCATCTTGGAAGAATAAAAATAAATATTTAGGTAAAACTGCAATCCAAGTAAATCAGAATTACTTTTTGTATAAGTGGAGAGAGAACTGTGAGAGCATATACTGTCCTATCCATAGGGTTGCAGAAGACATGTGAATGCAGGAGATAAAATACATTGAAATAACCATCAGCTAGATTATTGGATAGATCTAAAAGGCAGATAAACCTACTGAATAGGCTGGCAATTTATATCTGATTCTGTATCTAATTGCTTATGAACAGTAGAAAAGTAGCAATACTAAAGTTTATCCTCCTTGCTCATATTAAATACATGTTCCTTGAAAATAGACTCTTTCCAAGAAAAAATATGAAGAATACAGAAAACCAGACTTTTATTTTACCAAGTTTAGTAAGGTAAAGTGAAAATTGAATTTGCTTTAAAAGTCCAACATTTCCACTTTAAAACAGATTTAAACAAGATCATACGTTAACATAAACTTTTGACCTACTCTGGTTCTCAGTAGAAAACTACTGTATGAGTTGCCCTGTTGGAACTGATATGAAGACTAAAGAAAGCTTGGAAAAATGCAACATTTTTGTATTGTAATAAAATGCCCAACTGCATTCAAATGAAATTCTGGAAAAACAGTTTCACTAAGATTTCATAATTTGACTTCAGGATATAGCTGTAATTTCCACACAATGAGTTTACCTCTTTTGAGCTTCTGGGTCTAATTTTTTTAGATTTTGAAATTACTTTTTAAAATCACATCTATTCATTCTATACATAGGATTATGGATGCATTTTAAATTTAAAAAAAGAGTCTTGATAATCAGAGAAAAAATTATTCTTTTTCACCATACTCCAAAATTTTTCTGTTTCCCACTACCAAGCCCCTGAGTTCTTGAATTTTTTTTCTTGGTTCTTCTTTGAGTTTTAAATGCAACTTTTAAATTCTGCTCACACATAACAAACATAAGAAGAGGGGGACAGGGTGACTGTGAAGCCTAAAAACTGACCGTAGCACTTTCTAAAAGCTTTCAGTTTCCAGGTGAGAACTTGTGGTTTAGCTATACCTATTTTATAAGTATGATGTGTTTATTTTTCCAAAGTGAAAATTTGGTGGCAACTTTCCAGTTGTTTGTATTCAGAGTTGCATATGAAGATCCGTTTTGTGGCAAAAATCAGTTAATTGGAAAGAAGGGAAAGTTTTAGAACAGCCACAGAACAATAGGCAACAGTCTAAGCAAGGAAAGGGGTTAAATACTGAATCACTGTGGATTTGGAGGAAAGAGAAATGCTGCATTTGAAATTACTTTCTTAATTGTCCCTAGTAGTTTTAATCCTACACTAGCAGCATGAAAGAGAGGTGCCTGACCATATGTTTTGCAATGAGGAAATGCCTATAATGATGTTAAAATGAACACACAGAAAGAGGTCTTCCAGCCAGCTGCTTTCTCCTTACATCACATAGAAGACCACAGCTGTGCAAAGGTAACATAAAAGATACCCCCTCACAATGGCCTTTCAACTCAAAAGTTATGTTTCCTGCAACAGCTGGGTATACTGGAACTGATCAGTGCTGGGAAGAGGCAGGTGGAAAGGGAAGTATAAGAGAAGGCAAAGGAAGACCAGTGCCCCTGGAGCCGCAGGGGAGGATCCCCCAGGCAGACTATGCAGCTCAGAGAAGTCCTCAGGGCTATATTTCTGCTTCTCTCCATCAGTCATAATGTTTGTGCTCTACCTCATTTCAAATATGGAAACAGTTATTTCTTAAATCACAGAGTTTCATAATGTGGCTGGAAATCGGGCTTGGCTAAAAGGCTTCTTTTACTTCAACAGCAATGACGACGTGTAGCTATTGCTGACCTGTTAGTTTGTTTTTAATTAGTTCCATTATTTATGCTTGGAGTAAGAGTGACCCAGATAGAAGTTTTGCACATGTAGAGCTGACCTAAATATTTCTGGTTTCTCACTCAGTGGAAACATAATGCTGTATTAGCAAACCAGTGTAATGCCATATGGAAGCTATTGTTTGTGTCTCCATTTTTCATTTTTGTGGGCTTGCTGAAGGATTCTCTTTTCTGTAATGCAACGTGTTGCTTCCTATAAGGTAATCTTGTGCTTTCACCTTGAGCTGCAAGGTGCTATGAAGGAGATATGATACTCATGGCTTTACAGAAGATGCATTTTTGCCTAGTAGAGGGGGAAGGAGGAGCATCAGGCATCCAAACAACATGGAGGCAGGGAGAATGGGAGGAATAAAATGTAATGCTAAAATTATTTAAGTGTTTTGTTAATTTCTGCAAATGGCAACTTTCAGTGTAGCGAAGATAAATATGGATTAGGTGGAATTTTTTTAGATCTTGGGAAGTTTCAAGTTTGGAAATATTTGGAAATTTTTTTTCTGCAAAACTTAATAAATGTAAAAAAGATTTTTTCACCCTCAACTAATTTGTAACTAAAAAAGTATGTTAAATCTGACACATTACAGAGACATCCATGTAATCTGTACAGAAATTCTACACAGAAAATGCCAGATAGAGAAACTGAATTTTACTTAGTGATACTGCAAACATTTCTATATGTAGATATGAAGAATTATGTCTCTGAAAGTTAGTGTGCTTATTCTTTTAGAAACACCACCGAAAAGTATGTGTTTATGAGACACCATTACCTCTCTGCCAAAATATGACAAGTCAACTTTCTTCTTGTAATTCTTCCTTAAGAGAAGAGATCACTGGCCTTGAATCTGAGCATCTTCTGTGCTGTTCCTGCATTCTTGAGGTAAGGGACAGTACAAAAGCATAATCTGCTGTTCAGACACCTGGACTGGGACGACAACACTGACTTGCAGGGGAAATCTCCAGAAATTTCTTTTAAAATAGATTAATAAGACAGAGCTCTGATCTTCTTGTGCAATGTAACAGTTTCTCCTATCACAGTTAAACTTTCTGGGTTGAAGTTGGCCATCACTGTTATGCTACCTCAAGTCTTTTTCCTTTAAAATGAAACAATATTGGTGTGTGCATCTCATGCCAATTTTAAATGAACAAAGTATCAACATGGCTGAGATTTTTAAAGGAAAGCTGATTGAGAATTGTCAGCAGTATAATAGGGACTCACATTAAGTCCAATTTTTGAGGTTGTAGATGAAGCACTGTATAAAATATGCTTAGTAGGGGTTGGTATTTAGAGTGAGTTTTTTGAAATCTCTATGGGATATTGTGATTATTTTGTTAATTAAAAAAGAATAATAGTAATTTTGTTTGTTATAATTGAATACTTATGTGTTGCTACTAGCTGAGAAAGAAAACTGAGTTGACTATTTCTGTTCTCCATTGTGATATGAAGGATAGAGATGGGTAGAAGATGATGATTCTACTTTTATGATAATTTTCAAGTGCTAAATTTAATTTATTCTCTTCTGGATCACAGAGGAAGCTTTCCAGGCCTCTTTGTGTGTGCATTTTAGCAGTTTTTCTATTTATGAGTTAGATTCAGATCCATAATCTAGAAATGTTCCTGCTGATTGATAAACTAGTTTAGTGTACTTAAATTAAATATTTTGGCTTCTACAAAAAACATATTTTAACAGAAGAACATTTCACCATATTTTTTCACTCTAGCATTGATAGATTTTTATACTATTTAGGAGAAGATCACAGCACAGATTGTCCTTGGTAGTGTTTGTTTTGGCCAAACCTGGCAGCTCATATGTGATATAGGCTTTAAGATTCAGTGGAGCAGATGCTGTTCGGTTAAATTATAATTAGAACTTGCCAAAATTTAACATTTAGGGATTGTTCACATTTTTTCATTATGCCAGTCCCAAATTCCAGTAGTCAGCACCACTTCAGGATAAAGAATTATACACATATTTTGGAGCAGACAGACACAACCATTCATTTCACAGTACTGGGTGTGTGTGTGGCACAGCGCCTGTTGGTCCAGGAGGCCCAAACCAAGATCCTCTGGACTTTCAGACTTTTGGGGATAAAACAAGAGCTTTGGTCTGAAGAGTTCTCACTAATGGGGCTCCCCAGAACCACTTGGTTCTCACAGGAGGAAGCCTAACACCTCTGCTAAGGTTGCGATTGTTTCCCAGCTTTGCAACAAAGCCCTGGTATGCTCCAGCGCTGTAAAGTAAAAAGCTCGAGGTATCTATCAGTCTCATGAATCCAGGTATGGCTACTGTGGGGACTCAGATTCTTCTTTACTGCAAATTCCCTTTGACTGGTTTTCCAAGAATATAACTCCAAGTTTTGATATAAATAATCAGACCAGCTCAAACAATAGCTGGGACTCGTTTTGGGTTTGTTTGTTATTGTTATTCTTGATCTTATTCTTTCTCATTCTTAATCTTATGATTATGTGTACTCCTATTAAAAATTGTTCAAGAGTTTCAGTACTGTTACCATTTAAAACTTGTAATAATACTTGCTTCTGTCAGGAACAGTTTTTTAGCTATCTAAAAAGAACCACAGCCACCACCAATATTGAAGAGCAGAATCTGACTCAAGGCACCATATATTCCCCAATACCTCAGTACTTCATCTGCTAAGCCTAAGAAATAATTTAACAAAGAACATGATTACTGATGTGAATGAACCAAAAATCTTCTCCCTGGTACATTTACAGATGTCACTGAAAAAATACCTATTTATTACCTATTGTTCTAGCTCATTGTATTGGATGTAAAGAGCCTTACCAGTGATGCAACACAAATCAACTGTTCATGTTTCCAAATGATATGATTTTAACTTTATCAGGGAATGACATTTTGGGAAAACTTGAAGAAAGCTGTAAGATGTCACCTGTTTTCAGTACTATTCTCTTTTGAATACTAATTCTTAGTAACAAACATTATCACTAAACCACTCTGACAATCCTAACAAAATTCTGGAAATAAGACAATGACTAAGAAAAAATGTGCAACTTAGTCTGACTTCCCTTCCTCACAAAGCCTTTTGCTGAGCTTCAGCATTTATTATTTTTAATACCTATTTCTATCCATCCATCCCTCCAGGTAGTGCACATATGTGTGCACAAGCACACTGATGGCTAGAAAATGGTGCCCTTTGGAATGAGTACCTACCACCCAGGCATCTGAGTTGGACAACATGGCATATGGTAGTGAATAAATTAGCTCTGGGTCAGCTCTAGAGGCAAGAAGCATCTGCTCACCCTGGCATGTTACTGCTCAAGGTGCAGAGGTGCTACCATACTGCCAGATGATTAATTTTGCATTATGGCCAGTGATTACTATTGCATTTCACCTGCTGTTACCGTTGCCATATGAAAAAAGAGGAGGATTCTGAAAAATTTTTTTCTTCTAGCATGATATACTGAAAAGAAAGCCTACGTATTATTAGCAACATCAATAAGTCAGTGACATCTATCTCCCTTTAATGGGACACAGACATGGCACCCCATGAAGATGCCCTTTGCGCTCTGTGACTGTGATTCTCCATTATTGCCACTGAAGGCACAGCAGTGAGCTGTGCTGCCAACCCCAGAGGCAAAGAGATAGAAAAAACAGCCTGCTCCTTCCTCTGTCTGCTTGCAGTTGATGCTCTTGTCCTACTGAAACAGTCATGCTTTTGTACAGAGTTGACATGAGCTCCCAGACATACTTATGCATCACACAGTCCTCTCTTGGTAATGACTCTCCAAGACCTGCATTTAGACAAATAGATTTGGGAGATAAATAGCTTGCTACATATAGCTCAACAGATACCACATGTTTAAAAAATCTCTTCTGATCTGAGAAGAGACTTCTTGTTTTTTACTTTGAAATCTGCCATATGACTGGGATGTCTTTGTTCAAAGCCTGATCCATTCAAGTAAGAAAATCCTGTGTTTCCATCCAAGGCTTTTAGGGTTTCAATTTAATTTATTAAATGATGGGTTTACACAGCTACACTGAAGAAAGTGCAGTTGAAATGGAAATGTGATTTGGAATTGTGGATTTCAGTGTCACACACTCAACAGTAAGATGCAAATATTTGTGTTATATTTCTGTGGTTAAATGAACTGCAATATGTGAAGCTGACTGCAAGAATCTTTGTCTTTTGGCAGCTGTGATTTTTTCAGTGCAGATGGACGCATGTCAGATGTGTCAAATATTTTTAAAAGACTAAACTAGTAAGGATTTGGAGGAGAAAATAGAACTTCCTAGTCTTCTCTGACTGAACTTTCAATACCTAAGTCATGTTCTTCTCTTTATTGTATACTTCCACAAGTGCAGTATAAAGAAACATAAAGGCAGAGGAAAAATACATCCACAAATAAAGAAACCCAAACATTTTTTAGCTGAACTCTGGCATTTCCATAGCAACATGCTGGATCTTATCAAAACCTTTTTTGAACAATTAAGACTGATGGCATGGATATTGAAACATATTTTATACATGTTTTAAAATGTATTTATTGAGGCAAATAACCTGAAAAATCAATCTAAGCTAGTAAATGTAAGGTTATAGATAAGAAAATCACTCGGCCAGCTTGGCTGGAAATTAAAGATTGTGCAATGTTGTTTTTTTCCTAAGGAGATGACATAAAACACATTATTTGCTGATATAAGTAGTCTTCAGCTATATCCATCCTTTGCTATTAGTTTGGCTGTATTCATCTAAACTAGATTGATTTCAAAATCTCACTGCAGATTGTATTCCCCATGCATAATAATTCACCTTGACAAGTTTTTGGCAGGAAAACAAACAAGCCATCCACAGCAATTGGGCAGCAAGTATTATTATTCATGATCCTAGGATGCTGACGGATTTTCTCCACAAAGACTGAAGAATTTCCAACCTGGTCCAAGTCATGTGATTATAAAAGTTTCATAAGGATGAAAATGGGTCATATAGCTTAGCCTAATATCTTCTGTCTTGCAGTGGTCAGTAGCTGGTGCCAAATAAAGAACACAGAGTAGAAAGAGCATGGGGTGGTACGTCCCAGAACAGCTGGACTGTGAAATTGGAATTCAGGGACCCCCTGAGCCAGAGGTAGTTCATCCGTGTTCAACAGTCCTTAAAAGATTTTTCTCCTATTAATTTAATGATCCTCCTTTTGAACCTGTGCAATATGTTGTCATCACTAATATACAGCAGCAAGACATTTCACAGCTTAACTGTGTTTTGTTTTAAGCACATTTTCTCTGGTTTTGAGACTAACATACATGGGTTTCATCTGATGTCCTTTAGCTTCACATAAAAAGAAACTGGAGTGACTGAATGGATTTTATAGACCTCTGTCATATACCATATGGTCTCCATCATCTTTGGTTTAGCTTGATGTGTTCTAGAGTACAGATCTGCTGCTTTTATGACAGGAATGGTTGTCTCCAGTGTTTCTCAGACCCCTTTCCATCTCCACTCCCCTGCTCTTTTCTTCACTCCATATTAACATGGAATCTCTTCAGTAATAGTAGTAGTTCATGGAAGATATCTTCTGAAAAAATGAACTTCATCTGACCCTTCAGATTCCATTACCTGCCTATAAAGCACAGACAGGCCTTGCAGGAACTGTTGTAAGCAGCTTTGTGCTAATCAGGAACTAGCAGATACCCTAGTAACCCTTGGAAAATATGTGAATAGGAAATGGACCAGATTTTGAGAGTTCTGTAGTATGAAGTTGTATTTCCTCATGTGATATTTACCACTGAGAGCAGACAGAAAGGAAAATCAGTGTTTCCTTCAGTAAGGAAGAAGAGAGCAATCTCAAGTGAGCAGCTTAAGACTCTCAGCCTTGTTTGCACTCAAGGCCAGCCACCAGGGTACCTCTGAAGTGCCAGAGATGCTGTAAGGAATTGTAGCATAAGTGAGTGTTACGTACCTATAAAGTAGAAGGTGTTTGGTTTGAAATGTGGCTTTGAATACTGTACTACCAAGCTGAAGAGCTTTGTGCTTACAGGCATTTGTGGCTACCTCTGACTAAAATATGTACCTCACTACTCAGCTAGTGGGAATAAACCTGCTTCCCTCTGTCCATGAGTCATTTTCAGTGAAAGCTGCCCATATATATGAAGTTATAGCTTGAGGAAGGAACTACTGGGTAACATATTATAAGCTGCATTATACAAGAAGCTGCAGTAAGTGATCATAATGATCAGATCAGAAAGCTTGTGCTACTTGAGGTCTACAGAGGTCTGCTTTTTCTTACTTGATGGATTTCTTCTGCTCAAGGTGATAAATTAATCTGGTTAGCCACCATGCTGCTTTTAGAAAAGCAATGATGTTTTGCAAAAAGTGGGTATCTCACAACATTTCCAATGAAGCATTTACTTTTTAGTCCTGGAAATGAGTGATTTACATAGAGCACATATAAGTGAGTCTGTATGGAGATCATGAGCATGATAATGGTCTTGTGCTACAAAGGATTTATTGACATCAATTTGAGAAGATTGAACCTTAGCTGAGTAATGTAATTATCTCATATTAAGTCTGATTTACCACATCACAGCATTACATCTATTGTAGTAAAATTGTTCATAAGGATCAAGAGGTATTTTTATGTGTTTTCTTTCTTTCCTTTTCCCTTTCCTTTTCCCTTTCCCTTTCCCTTTTACCTGACTGATAACTGTGCTGGACACTAGGTGCTTACCAATTCCCAGCAAATGTCCCTGTGTTCTCTCTCTGTCATGTTGTGCTAGAGGTGACTTTTATTTAGCAAGGCTTTATGCATAGGTCACAATGGTGACAGAAGGCAGTAGGCAAGGCAGGCACAGTTCATTTACAAATATCTTCTAAGACCAGATTCACAAAAGGACTAGTCTAGAGCTAGACTTAACCTTTAGATGCCTGTCTCCCCAGCTAGAGTTTGTAGCTCTGTGTTAAATTGGCACTGTGTTAGCCTCTCTGTAAGGAGATATGGGTGCCCAAGTATATCTGTAAAAACCTGGAGACTAAGCTGAAATCCAGCTGAAATGGGAAAGTAGTAAGATTTGAGGTACCTCATGCATTCTTCAGTGTCCTACTCAAGACCGTAGTGAAGCTCTGATTATAAATCTCCATACTAAAGTTTGTCGTAGCAGCAGGTGTGACCTGGGTGTCCTCATTGTAAAACATGTCCAGAGAGGGAGAAGGAAATCTTGATAGCCAACTCTGCTGAATTTCTTAGTAGTTGCGGGGCTTAATGAGGACACCAAAGATATGAGCATATATAATATGAGTAACATGAGTGTGATTGAAAGACATGTCCTCAGTCTCCTATCTCCTAGAATTATGTTCATTTACCCTCTTTCTATTTGTCAAGTAAACATCTAGTTGTTCTGTATAAAGAAGAGCAACTTCCAGTAGAGCAACTGGAAACTGCCTACCCCTCAAAAAGCTGACGTCTTGAGAAAAGTCATCTGGAAAGCCAAGCTGAAATTGGTTCAAGCACAGGAATAAACAGAAACTGTGTTCCCCATCTGATTTAATAGTCTACCTTGACATCATGGAGAGATATCTTAGTGTCAGTGGATTCAGGGACTGACACTCTAAGAGGTCAACACATACACACTGAGAGAGCACAATAGTGCAATCCTGCAAGGAAGATAAGTGAGGTTCATTTCAGCAGTCAATGCCAATGAGGTCTAGGTACCATTGCAAACACTAGGTGGACCTATGCACAGACTGGGTGTTAGCTACAGAAGCCATACATTTACTGTACACTTGGATAACTACAGGCTTAGAAATATTTATGGAACTCTTTATTTTAGTGTTGCCTTCTGATTTGCCTTGACTCTACCACATCTTCAAATATAATGCCTTAACAATGCATGAAGAGTGCTCTCAAGAGTACAGCTTTTTACAATGCAAATTGTCCTGTTAAACCAGTCAAAAGTATACTATAGGGAATAGTAATAAAGGTATTGTAAACTTATATGTTTTGTACAGATGGCAAAAGGAACAGTGATTATGCCTCTCTTAAAAAAAAGCCAGAACTTTTTTGCTAGAGGATAAGGATTCAAGATCAGTTTTTCTTCTAGATATCCAAGGATCACACATGAATATTGAATTCATGAAGGCTATTGCTGTTTTGCCTTTATAATTGCATATATGATATAGTTTTTCCTTCTATATGTCTTTCTAGGACTTTACATGTGCCTGAGGCAGAGTTATACAACAGGGAAGGGTAAATATAGAGCTGCAGCTGTGATGACTAGAGATAGATGCTACTTTCTCTTTTGGGCATTAATGATACATTTGCATAGTTACTAACCAATACTCCTAAAATGTGATTTTTGGCAAATGTTGACCTTTACTCCTACAAAACACACCTGTAGTACACATGCTGGTATTAACACAGAAGGAGACTAACAGATACATGGTGAAAACATACATAAAAAATTTGAAGCTAAAAAGATCATTGTAGAGAGAACACTGAAAACAAATATTCATGGATGTGTTAATAGTAGCAAAGAAACATCAAGTATCAGTAAGAACAATCAAACTATCAAAATGAGAATTTCTACTTGGACAGTGCTTAAAGCTGTCTGAAAAACACAGAGGAAAATCTTCCTAGTTCTCTTGACTCTTTCTGTCATTGTTCACTGAAACACATAAACAGTAGAGATAACTTACCCAGGTCTTCCATGTCTCCTTGTGTTTCTCCTGCATCCACTCTCATACCAATCAGAATTTTGTCTGCAAGTAAAACAAACTACTGTGCCACTTCAATGGTGTATTTGCTCAAGGTCCTGATCAGTGGCATGTTTTTTGCAGTTACTTGAGAGCAAGCTGTGAATTTGACAGCGAGCCGATCAGAGAGGAGGAACAAGTCTGCGTGTGTCTGTGACAGACAGGCAGGGAGAGGAGTGAGCTGTGAACAGCAAAGCCTGAATACTGGAGTTATGCTTGGCGCTTAGCAGGTTCCTGACAGCTCAGACCTTGACATTTTTAAATAATCAGGTTAATATGTGGACAACGCATAGTGGTTTTGTGGGAGCTTAATTCTGTGTACAACAGAAATATGTCTATAACTCCATAGTTTGCCAAAAGATTTAAGAGTGCTATTACAAACACGTAGTGCCTTTACATTCCTTTTAATTAATGGTCAACCACATCTGCACCTTTCTGTGCACAGTGCTGTGCAAATACAGAGAAAGTAATTGGCTTTTCCAATATTCATATGTAAAAGAAGATCTGAAAAAATTTCAGAAAGGCAGTTTTACATGCAAAAGAACATGGCCAGCAAGTGGAAGTCAGCAGAGCTAACTGATTTCAGTGTCGCTGTAAAAGTTGTAAGAGGAAATCCTAACGCAGAACCTCTTGACTATAGCTGTACTATTTCATTCAAATCCTTTTTTTCTAGAAGACAAATATCAACAGTAAAATGTATTCTTTTGTAAGCATTTTATATTTTCTAATCCTCTTTTGTTATGTTTCATACATATACCATGCACATAATTATCGCCTTTTTGCAATGTGAAATTTCTTGTAAAGTTTATTGAAAGCAGAATGAGTCTAGAGATTCAAAGGAATTGGTTATGAAACTATTTACAATGAAGTCACTATTCCAGAATGACTCCTTCTAGTTAATGTCTTTCACTAAAGCATAGAGGAAACAAAATACATCATATTTTAACAGTACTGTTACACTAAAGTTTTGTTGCCATGGAGACAAATACTGTGTAGATGAAGTCATAAATTCTCTAGGAGGTGCTAATAACTCAGTAGTGCTTAAAAACTTATTGAAAAAATCCACATTCTTGTAACATTTCAAAAGGGGTAACAATAAGCCATGAAAAATGCCAAAATGCAGAGCATGCTTTAATTGTTGCTAATGCTTAGCCTACTAAAATTTCTTTTTTATGTCTTGTTCCATGCACCCTTTGGTACCATAGCTGTGTTAGATGTAGCACAGGTCTTGGTATGAAAGTGATAGCTTACCTTGTGGCAGTAGCTGCCTCCACATGATGCCAATGATACCAAAGCAGAGGATGTTTCTTCTTGTTGATACTCATGTAGAGGATGTTTCTGTGTTAAGTACCCTCATGTAAAGCAAATATAGTAACTGAGGAAGAAAGCACTCTGTAACAAATGTGCAGTTTGCATATTTTAGCAATGCCTGACAAGAATGGAAGTGCTGAGGTTCTTTCAGAATACTCAAATCACTAGGAAGTACCACAAGCTGTGAAGAAATTTCTGCTATTTGCCCCAAACTCAAGATGCCCAAGAGGATGAACTATTTTTTCAGTCTAATAATTTATGCTTTTTGAGGTTAATAATGTAATTCATTGCTTTTATTTTGTTTGCCTGTTTTTGACAGAAAAGCAGATGTCCAAGTACCATGTGGCTGGATAGGGCCAGAGCACACCTGAAATCTAACAAATTGCTTCCTGAGATTTCTGACCTACCTACTCACACCTTACAGCGCTGTTCTGAATCACTTAAGTCTGATGGGACTTTTCCAGTAAAATTCACTGTGGCTTACATTGCATCTTATTGAAACAAGATCTGAAGCGGCTTCTTCTGAGTTCTCCGAGTACTGATTCCTCTGCTCAGGTCACTGGAATTATGATATTTGTTGCTGGCTAAGCCCCTTTCTGATCAGTGATGGGGATTATCACTTCTTACAAAAAAACCTTGCGAGGGCAAATTGCACCCTGCCAGATTCATGCGTCAGAAGGACACCCACATCTTTGTTGTCCCTCTCCTTCCAGGTAGGTTGTCTTATTTTACAGCAGTGGTGTACAACAGTCCCCAGTACTCTAAAGAAAACAACAAGATGTGTTTGCAAGTAAAACTAAGAGGTTGCGCTTGCTGACTGTGACCTTAAGAGTGCATTAGAGAAGCTAATTAAGTCATCTGTCTCCCATCTAATATCTGACATGGTGTGAAAAATATGTGTTCGCTCCTTGCAAGCTGTGGGAGTGTTCTGTTTTCAGTTTTGAACAGAAAGGTTTTCTACAACCCATTAAAAAACATGGTCTGATTTTAATAACTATTTTCTCTCATTATTCAACTTTTCTTTCAAGACTTGAATGTGTACCCTTTCTTTGCTTTTTTTGAGAAGGAGATACACAGATGGGCTCCAAATGTTGATACAGACAGTGAACACCCTGAAGGAAAAGCTAGCTGGCATTTGTTAGGAGTCTGACATTTTTACCTGAAAGTACGAGTCCTAACCTACAAGCAGAAGTTTCACATATGCAGTTTCTGCATTCAGTGGCATGAATGAAATGCAGATTATACAAATAAAAATGGTACTGTTGACATGTGATGAGTCAGACTGCTGCCAGCTAGGGTGTTGCTGATTTAAGAAATTCTGAAAGAAGTCTCTGGATTTACATTGCCATCACTGGCTGCATCTTGATGATGGTTCCAGAAACAATTCCAAGCTGCTGCTGTAGGTGTAGCTTTTGGCCACATCTTGGTGTGGTCTGGAGAGTGGGGGATCACCTGCTCCAGTCATCTACCCTACATCTTGTTTTTCATGGGAAGAAAAAAAAAAGAAACCATGCGCTGGTAAGAAATATTATGTGTTTTACCCAGGCATCTGATGTGAGAGGTTGAGGGGCAATGACCTTAGGGCTCAGCAGGCCATGTGTTTGCCATTAAGTATACACATAGCTCATATGGCTCCAGTTCTGACAGTCATCCTTGGTAATCAAGGTGCTTGACTTTGAGCAGGCCTTTCTCCCATTGAGGTCAGTGAGAAATAATCACTTCCTTAAATTTAATTGAGTGCTTTGTTGGTTAGAACTGGTATTTAAGTCTAGGTCAAAACACTTTTCTGAACTGGTGCCTGACAACAGAATATGACCTTGTAGGATAATAATGTCGGGTGCAATACAATTTGTCATTTTTTACTGCACTGTGGTAATACTCTGGTGGGTTTGCCCTGGTGCCATGATGCACGTCCTCCTCCTCTAGCTCCCCTGAGTGCTCCTCCTGCTGTTTCTCACTCCTGTGTACACTGCCACTGCCTGCCCAGCCTTTTCCTTTCCTCTCTGACCCTACTTAGTGGTGCCCAGTGAAAGGACAAGAGGCCATGGGCACAAACTGAAATACAGAAAATTGGACTTAAACATGAGAAAGCTCTTTTTTTAATTATGAGATTAGAGCAAGTTGCCCAGAAAGGTTGTGGAGTGTCCATCCTCAGAGATATTAAAAATCTGACTGGACATTGTCCTGCGCAACCTGCTTTAGCTGACCTTACTCTGCACAGATCTGTGTGTGGGGAGAGTGGACTAGATGGTCTCCAGAGGGACCTGTCAACATCAGCTATCCTGTGAGTCTCAGTGCTGGGCAAGACACTGCTTAACCTCATTGTTAATCACCTGGATGATGGGGCGGGATGCCTCCTCACCACATCTGGTGATGATGCAAAACTGGGAGAAGTGTCTGATACACCCGTTGGGTGTGCTGCCATTCAGAGGGACCTCAACAGGCTGGAGCACTGGCCCGAGAGGAACCTCATCATGATCTACAAAGGGAAATGTCCAGTCCTGCCCCTGGGAAGAAATAAACCCATGTACCCATCCAAAATTGGGGCCAACTGACTGGAAAGCATCTTGCCAGAAAAGGAGCTTGGGGTCCTGGTGGACAACAAGCTGACCGCGAGCCAGTGGTGTGCCCATGTGGAAAAAAAGGCCAACAGCCTCCAGGCTGCCTCAGAAGGAGCATTGCCAGCAGGCTGAGGGAGGTTTGGAGAGACCCCTGAAGTGCTGTGTCCAGTGCTGGGCTTCACAGAACAAGAGAGAAGGATCTGTAAGGAATAAAACAAGCAACTTCCTCACCTCTTTACTTGATTAGAAACTGTTTGGGGCAGGGTGGGGGCTGGGGTCAGGGAACACCCTTCCCTATCAGTTATTCAATTATTCCATTATTCAGTTCAGTTATTCAGTTATTCCCTTATTCCCTTTCTTCCTGCCTAACGGGGAAGAAGAAACTTTGTGATGTGTGAGAAAAAACTAAATCCAACAGCCTCAGCATATGAATGAAAGTGGATGCAGCCCCTGATTCTTGGAGCAATGTTGACCAACATTTTGGCAGGGACCAGTGGGGGGACAAGGTTTGCCTTCCTGCAGCACTCCTGGCCAAGGCATTCACAGAACATTTCAAACTCTTGGAATTAGGAGGTCTCTTACACTCAGCTGGGATTTTGGCTGAAAATATAAAGAAGATTTTAAAAAAGGAAAAAAACTAATATATTTAGTTCACATAAAGCAATATAATTAGAGGCCTCAGACCAGACCTTACCCAAATAGATTGAAAAGTCCTCCAGCTAGGCCCCACTGAAACTAAGCCACAGTTCTTACTGCCTCCTCTTCTGCCTTTTCTCCTTGCCAGATTTTCCTTAGGAAATAAATAACAAGCTCTACAAAAGCCCCCAGCAGCCACAGCCTACTTCAAGTGGAAAGCAGCCTAAATGAAACTTGGAACGAAACAATTAGATCAAAGCTTTAAACCAGAGAGCATTCGAGAAGCATGCAATATTAATTATTTACTTTTAAGTTACCAAGGGAAAATTAAGGATTTGGGGATTGCACTGGGGAGACACTATAACATAATTTTGCATCAAAGGAGATCATATTATTCTCTCTGCATCATCTCCTGCAAAATGATGGCATTTTAAAGTGCAGAGCACTAAGGCTTGGCAGCCCTGCATCACATAAGCCTTCAGTTTTGCTGCTGCTCATTGAGTTCACAAAAAACACAAGCAGAGTTTTTAGTCATTAAGCATAGTCATTAAGAAGGCTATCTAGTTAGGTTTTGAAAGCTGAGGTATTGTCCTCAGCTCTTGTGTGCTCTTCTTCTGGGCACACAGGAACCACTGGAAACAGCTGAAGAGTCACAGATGATTGTTTGTTGTTATCAGGATATTTATATTAGTTTATTTTAAAATATAACCTGTGACCGTGCAAAGGTTTTGAAAGGACAAGGCCAACTCTGGACAGCTGAGGCTCTCTCTGCTAGTATAAATACTTATTTGTTATTAGCAGATGATTTTTCTCTTTGGAAGAGCAATTACACAAAACATTGAGGTGATCTGAAGCCTTGTTTAGGTGGGTGCACTGCAAACCCCGACCTCCAAGTTAATTATCTTCTTCCCCTCCTAATCAGTGGGCAGAAATAGGATTTCTTTGATATGATTGCAGTGAGTTCAGACATCTGTTTTAATATATTTTGACTTGATGCATGGAGACCCACATTTCTTTCCACTGAAAGAAAGTTTAGGTCATTAAGAGACAGAAAATTGCAGTCATTAATGTTATCTGAGATTGTATCCACCATGAACAACCATGCAAAAGTGACAGTAGTTTTGAAAAGACTAAAAATTTTTCACAGCTCTCATTAAATTCAATGTCCTTCTGAAAGCTCAAGTCTAGGAGGCTAATGGGCAGTACAGATGACTATCAGCTTTCACTTAAGCTGAGTGTGATTTTGGTGGTTTTTGGGGGGGGGGGGGGGCAGTTGCCCAACATACCATTATGGAAGATTGAAAATGACCATAAGACATTTAGAAAATGGATATGCCAAATGGTATATTTTGCATGCAGTGGGAGCTTAGACTCAAGCTTAAATACTTAGGCTTGATATTAATAAATATAGAGCATAACTAAACTTCCAGTGAAGGTGGATTTCTGGAGGAAAAAAAGGGTATGTGAAGCTGCTTTTCTCCCTGATTTTTGTCAGTTTCTAGGAGTTTTTGTATAAGTACTGATTCATAAGATTATTTTCACTCTCTCTTTCTCTTTCCTTCATTATGGAGATAGTGATTTGTACTCAGGTACAGGAAGATTTTTACCTGCAGAAACATAAAACAAAGAAAGGTTTTTCCTTAAAACCAAAATTGGTGATGGATGAAAAACTTGAATTTCTTGGTTGCAATGGATGTATTTGGCAGGAGACTAAATTAAAAAATGCTTGGAAAAAAAGAGTATTATCTGAGCTCCCGCATACACAGGTATGTTCCAGGAAATCTGTCTGTGAGAATCTCTGCAATGACCAATATTTGTTCTGTACAGCAGAGATGGAGGATGTCCATCCTTCTCCCCTTTCTCTGTTTGCCTTGGCCAAATCCTCCATCGTGGCATTGGCTAGAGCTTTTTGGATACAGCTTCCACAGCTCATAGTGGTTTCTTGTGGACTGACTAAATGCTTGCTGAGGTTAATCACCATCCTCTGACCGCTGTGCCAGAGAATGCAGGAAGTTACCTGTGCTTTTTGGTGCAATGAAAATGACCAATGCAAAAAAATTCCTCTAACAGAAACAGCAACTTTTAAGAGGGCCCGATGGACATCTGACTGAAAGTAATGTACATATCTATATGTATACATGCATGTATGCATACTTATATTCACAATACAAGTGGCAAGATTTAGTAATGCATTGCCTCATATGTACTACTTCGTATCATCTAATGGTGACACGTATATTAGCAACAGTACACTATGTTTTCTAGTAGGATTGGAAGGGCACCTTGAGTCAGGTCGCAAGCATATCCTGCCTTATTGCAGCATCTATTTGGGAGTTTTTCTTCTCTTTGCGGTTGTGGCTGTCTTGGCTGAGCCCTGCTTCCCCACAGTGCACAGTGCATTGCCCTCTGGCCTCTGGCGCCCGTGGAGGGGAAGTGGCTGCCAACAAGAGTGCCACCCGGCATCCCGGAGGGATTGAGTTAGACCCATTTCATGTTTCTGGATCTTCTGATTCTTGCTGCTCCATGGAAATGGCAGAAAAAAGGGACCCCATTAAAGTCCCTTCACCTGCGAGTTTCCAACAACCAATGCCACAGTGCCCTCCTCCGAGCTCTCCTGACAGCTCGGTTCGTGTGGTCTTTATTTCTCAGTCCCCCTTGGCTCCACAACAGCTGCAGCTTGGGAGCCAGCGTCACTTCAGTGAGAGGTGGGCCTGGGAGAACTCTGAGTCCCGCTGCATTTTGGAGTCACCTCCCTGTAAAGAGCATGCCCTGTGCTGGGCCAAGCATGTGTGGGTTGCAGGGACTTCTCCATGGTTCTGTGGTCTTCCTGGTAGAGAAGAGAGGAACTGGAAAGTATTTTCCCCTGGCCTCCCCTCTTCATGACTAAGTCTTGGCCTCTCTGTGTTTCTACTTCAAAACCAAATCTCAAGGAAGAAACCAGCAAAACCATATTTTCCTGTCCAACCATTACAGATTTTTATGGGGCTGTTTTAAGACACAGGATACCCAAGTGAACAGTTAGCTGGGGAGGTAGCATCTTTCAGTTTCTCCTTTTTGAATAAATAACAACAGGGTATGAAACATGGAAAATAATGTTCTTGTCACATTCTTTTTAAATTTAATTTGGTAATGCAGGCGATTATCAGAGAGTGCTTTTGATCAAAGTTTCCAGAAAAGCAATGGACATTTTACTTTTGTTTTCTCTCAGGAATGAGTACACCAAGTATGAGATTTTTAGGTTTTCCTTCCCAATCCAAAGAGATGCCATTCAAGCTCTACAAAATCAAGGACTGAAAGCATAGGGAGATACTCACTTCCTGTGTGCCTCCACTAAGCACATCCAACCAGCTTCCCGAGTTCACAGAGGAGAAACTGTGGATGTGGCACGTTGTGATGTTGCCCCTTGCCAGTCCCCCTTACCTTCCAGGTAGATACTTAACGTTCTGTAAAGCTTTATGCTTTTCATCAGAAGCATATTCTGTCATAGTTGCTGGATTCATAGTCCTTCTGAAAAGTGGCCTCTTCCAAAGGCATAACTGTGCATTCCAGTATGAGCTCATCCACATGGAGGAGAGAAGTGTGCTGACTTTCCTGTACAGACATTCTGGTGTTGGTCTAATCAAGATGCAGCTACCTATCTGTTGTGATACTAGTGCCATGAAGGCAGTAGCTAAAACATAGGCATCTGTTATTATAACTAAATATGTGAAAATGCAAGTTCTCGTGGGAAAAATAGCATTTCAAAGCACTCTGCTGAATTTAAGCTGGTTTTATTCTTTGCTAAAGCTTATTTTATTAAAATAATGATGCTACAATTAGAAGCATAATTATCAAACTCAGCAGTTTTTCTATAGGAAAAATCACACAATTTAAAGGATTAAAGTTGGGAACAATTACACTATTGTCCTGGTTTCAGCTGGGACAGAGTTAACTGTCTTCCTAGTAGCTGGTACAGTGCTATGTTTTGAGTTTAGTATGTGAAGAATGTTGATAACACACTGATGTTTTCAGTTGTTGCTCAGTAGTGTTTAGACTATAGTCAAGGATTTTTCAGCTTCTCATGCCCAGCCAGGGCACCTGACCCAAACTGGCCAACAGTGTATTCCATACCATGGGACGTCCAATCTAGTTTAGGAACTGGTAAGGCGGGGGCGGGGAATTGCCGCTCGGGGACTGGCTGGGTGTCGGTCAGCAGGTGGTGAGCAATTGCCCTGCGCATCATTTGTACATTCCAATCCTTTTATTACTAGTGTTGTCATTTTATTAGTGTTATCATTATCATTATTAGTTTCTTCTTTTCTGTTCTATTAAACCATTCTTATCTCAACCCAGGAGTTTTACTTCTTTTCCCAATTTTCTCCCCCATCCCACTGGATGGGGGAGGAGTGAGTGAGCGGCTGCGTGGTGCTTAGTTGCTGGCTGGGGTTAAACCATGACAACTATCATGAAGCAGCCATGCTCAAACTTTCTTGGTCAAGCCAGCCCAGCTTTCTTGTTAAATTCAACAGAAGCAGTGGCATCAATTAAAATAGGACTGTGCCAAAATACATGAAGAAGGACTAATAAATATGCAACTGGATAACATGGAGAACACAGGCAAAGAAATTAACACCTTTGAGGAAATATGTAATACCACAGTGTCCACTAGTGGAATCTGCATCTAGACTACTTGGGAGATGGCTGCAGTGTGAGCTTGCATGGGAAAAACTGTCCTGCTGGCTAAGACCCATGACATACTTTTTCCAGAAACCTGTTTCTAACAGGTTGCCATGGCCACGGCGACCCCCGAAGAGGAGGGCCAGCAGCTCCCAGGAAGCTTCCCAGGCCTGCAAGAGGCCACCTCGCTGGCAAAACTAGAACCAGGCCCCCGGAGCTGCCAAAACCAGGACTGGGCCAGGAGCTGGGGCACGTGCTGGACCACAAGTCAATCCAATACCTCTCAGTAGCCTAGATTTATCAAAGAAAATAAATATATGAAAACTACAGAAAGAGCCTCGGTGTTAACTAACAATGCCATCGGCGCTGCTTTCTCCGACTTTTCCTGGTGCTACACCCTCCGTTTTCTCATGTGTCCACTGGTCCCTCTGGCTGATGGGGTCAGTGTGGCGGGAGACCGGGTGCAACAATGCAGCCCCTGGCCAGGAGGGGCGGGATGTTAATGTTGATGGGTCCTTATACACGTGCCATGTATTATTCCATTGTTCCCCACAAAGGCAAGTGCTGCCCAGCTCCAGGCCTGCAGCATCTCTGCAGCTGGTCCTGGGGCAGATGTTTCCAGATGGGGGGTTCTCCAGGGCCAGCCCATACCCCACCGCTCATCACCCCCGGCTCGTCCTCCTCCTCACCGCCCCCTCTGCCCCCACATCCCGGGGCTCTGCTCTCCCACCAGCTTGCACTGCCCGGTGCAGCCTCAATACGGCAGTGCCCAAGTCCCTGCTGTGGAGTCATGACTTGGTGCTGCTTGTCAGAGACCGAAGGAGTTAATGTCTCCAACACTGTGGCGGCTCAAGTTCTGCTTAATGGCTTGCTCTGCAAAACAATGCACCCCGCACAGGGGAGGAACCCCAGGTGAAAAGAAGCAATTCGGAGGCTGTGCAGGAGGGTGCGCAACTGAGCATATTGGCTGAGCGGGGCAGCTCCCCGGGGATGGCGAAAGAGCAAAGAAGGGTCAGGAGGGAGAAGAAGGGAGAAGTTACTCCTCAAAGGACCCCCAAGCCCACTGACCCATTTCCCGAAGGTTCTGGAAGCACAAACCGCACGTGACACCTAATTAGCCTAATGAGTTTGAGTGCCCGCCCGAAGGAGGGGCAAGGAGATTATGGAAGGGCACAACCTGAAGCCCCACATGCGTGCACCCTCCAGAACAGGACCTCTAGGCTGACTGGACCAATGCTGGACCCACGACTGGTGAAATCTTTCTCTTCTCTCTCTCTGTCTCTCTTTTTTTCCCTAATCCCTACACCTCATCCATTTAGACATAAACTGCTGACCAAGCCTGGGACTAGGAATGGATCCAGCTGCCCCCAGGCTCCTCTCTGAGAGGGAGTCTAGAAAGGGACAGGGTCCGCTTTGAACGTCGTGACCCAACAGGAGGGCTCTCCTTATTATCTTCCCTGAACTGATCCCCAAACAGGCAAGGCCTGTAGTGTATGTTTGGTGATGTATGGTTAGCACATGTTACAGTTTACTGACGTAGTTTCATGCCAATTCTTGCTGTGAGCATGCTAATTCTTGTTGTGAGCAAATACAAGTTGAGTTTTGTGAGTTAAAGGATGCTGGTGTCATTTCACCTTAATCCTGACCTGGGAACTGGGAAACCTGAGTCACCGTCCTGAGAAACTGGGACATGACACTGCTCTCTGCATCAGCCTAGGGTTGCACCCTGCCAACACTTCCATGAGGGTGGTGAATGCGCATCAGCCACCTGGTCAGCAGAGAACATGCTGTGGCACCTAAACCCAGTGAAAGCCCCACTGTCAGCTGGCCAGGGCATGTCCCGGCACAGCAAGCCTGAGCAGCCTCTGCTCAGAGGCTTTGGTAACTCAGCACAGAGTTTGTGGTCTGCTACTAGCAATGGCAGTGCCATGTTCCTGGGGTGCTGGACACAAGGGATGGGATGCAGGGGCACCCACTGGGGGTACTTCTGCTCCGCGGGGCAGAGGAACGGGGACAGGAGATCAGGTGAGGCTCAGGTCCACAGAGGACCAGAGACACAAGCCTCTGGCAAAAGGTGTGAATGCCTTGCACCAAACTTCTTCAGGGCTGCTCTGGTTTAAGTGGGGGTGTTCGCTGAAAACACGCCCACCGTGGCGTGATCTGGGGGTGTTATGAGCGCTTTGAGGAGGTCTGTGTGAAGCTCCACCACAGATGTACTTTGTGGCGCACAAAGGGAGATCGTTGTGCCTCAGTGATGGGCGAGGGTTTCCAAATGCATGTCAGCTCACAGAAACTGAAATGCTATCAGTCTGCGCCATCTTCTCGTCTCCCCAGAGTCTTTCTAAGTGTACGTGCGTCTTTGGGGGAGAGATCTGCTCTTTGCTTCTCTCTTTGGTTTGGTTTCCAAAGCCAATGCTGCAACCGGGGATGGCATGCTGGGGGGCTTGGTCTGACCTGACCGAGCAAAAACTGGACAGCTCACAGAAGTGGTAGAGGTCAAACTGCGCCATTGTTTGTGCTCTTGGTGGGGCATGCATGGCCTTTTAAAAAAAGCAAGCAAGCAAGCCAAAACAAAACGAAAGGCAAAGAAAAGCAACCCAAAGACAAAGACAGTTACCCCCCACAAAGCAGCCAGCACCTCCTTGCAGGGCAGTGCTCTAGCCCCACCATCCATCCCGCTGGCCTCCCCTGAGCCCCTTGACGTGCCTCCTGCCTGTATGGGGCCCCAGACGGGAGGCAGTGTCCTGGGTGAGGCCTGACAGGTGCTGAACAGGGGCATCACCCCACCGTCCCCTGGCTCCCCGTGCCATGCCCTGCTCAAACCAAACTGCTCGCTGCTGCCCGGGCACAGGCCTGACCCCTGCTCAGCCCGCTGCCCATCTGCACCCAGCGCCTTCCCCTCAGACCTGGTCCTCAGGCCTGCCAGCATCGCTGCTGGAGTCTGCCAGCCCAGGACAGGGCTGCCCATTCCTCCAGCCCAGACTGCACAAGGTCTAACCCCGCTGTCCCAGTCCCTCTGGATGGCAGTCCCGCCCTCGCACGTGCGACTGCTTCCCCCCAGTGTTGTGTCCTGTACAAACCTAGAGAGTGCACTGCACCGCCTGCTCCAGATCAGTGATAATGTGACCTCACTCTTTGTATTACAGCTCTTGATACACGTCTGACAAGAAGGTAGGTGCTATCTCTGCAGTCCTCCGAAATGCATCCAGCACCCAATATAGCTTAACTACGTGTCATTATTAAGACAACAGAAGGAACTGGCACTTCTGGCGTGCCTGGGTGATTTCTCTTCGGGGGCTCAACCTATCTTCTGAGCAGCTTCCTACCCCTGAAAGGGGGAAATCTATGTCACAGACACTATTTGGTACTTAGCCAAACATCCCAACGGAAGTCAAAGTAAAAGTAAATCTTAGGGTCCATAGATTTGTCAATGCCATTGGCAACAAAAATGGCTAGCGAGTAAGAAGACAGTAAGACGAAGGAAGAACAATCTAGCTTTCAGCGAATGATTTTCAGTCAAATCACTGGTGCCATGAAACAGTATCATTTTTACGGTACATTTCCCAGAATCAAGCAAAGCCCTCCTCCTGTGCAGAGTCACGACCGGTGCTGCTCTCTGCATCAGCCTAGGGTCATCCCCTGCCAAGGCAGGAGCCCCGACAAGCTCATCAAGGGGAAGCGCAAAGTCCTGCCCCTCGGAGGGACAACGCCAGGCACCAGCACGTGCGGCGCGCTGCCCGGCTGGAAGGCAGCCAGGGAACGGTGACCATGCTGCTGCCCTGGAGCACAGGCTTTCTTCCCGCTCTCCCAGATCCAGCCTTGGTTGTTAATGTAATGTAATGTAATGTAATGTAATGTAATGTTAATGTAATACATTGTCTGCCTGAATGTCGGATGCCAGTCCCACCACCATTGAAACTAATGGGACCAGTGATGTATTTGTTGCTGTAAAGCTGATGAAATATCACTTTAAAACTTCACAGTGAGCTGAGCTGAGCTGAGCTGTCAGTCATCTGCTAGCCATGACATCCCAGTGGAGACAGACTAAACATACTTTGGACGATAATATATGCAAGGAAATACGGTGCTGAAGGACGTACTTGTGAGCCAGATGTTCAATTAGCATTTGCTGATGTTGGCTTGTGTTTGCTGAAAAAGCTGTGCGTTTGAGCAATGGGCTTGATGCCACCTGCTCCGTGCAGGGCCTGATTCCCCATAATCCTTTGTTTTATATTGCCATTTAAACAGTGTGAGAAGGAGTCTTAGAAGCTGCCGTTCACATTCTTAACAACAGGAATGGAACAAGACTGTGAGTTGGGGAAAACACAAAGCTCGCTGACAAATAATGGCATTTATTTGAAAATATAAAATAAATAAACAGCAAAGCCTTTTGTATTCCCCATCTGTTTAGCAATTTTTTTAAATTATGTTTTTACATCTGATAGTCTCAGGTTTTAAGGGGAGGGGGTTTTTCAGCCCAACGGGATGTCCAGACTCTGAGAGTCAAAGATTTTTCAAGATTCTGTTCACAGTGTCCTAGAAGCAACCTGAGCAGTACCAGGACACATGAAAGTACTGTTGCTTCAAGCCTGACATTTTCTTGAGTCTGGCAGGAGGCAGAGAAGGTGTTTCAGGCAAGCAGTCCTACAGTTTCTACAATGCAAATACAAAATGCCTTTTCTTTTTACTTTGTAACCTGGGCTTTTCATTGTGAAGTCCCTTGCAAAGAACATTTGGCAGGTTTTGATATGAAGGTGGTTTTCCCTCTCTCTTTGTTTCCTTTTTTCTTTATTTCCCCCCTCATTCTGTCCATGATTTTGCTTTTTCTTACAGTGTTCTGGGAAGATAAGGACCCTTTTCAAAGGCATTTCCATATCCTAATCCTTCTGAGTACAAATCAAATATTGATCTATTTAGGAGAAGCCAGGGTTGTAAAAGAGTGTTTACTCAGGAGGCAGACCCCATGACAGCCGTTCAGTGAGGGAATTCTGGTGTCACAGTAGTAAATACCCTATAAACAGTGGATACAGAGGAAAATAAAACATGAAAGGGAACTTTGATGCCTGTTACCAAGCAACAAGAACCATGTAACTTGAGATGTGACACGCATGTACGTTTTCTAGGAAGCTGCCCAGATGTCTTGACTTTCTAGGCAATCTTATTTTCAGTTTCAGTTTTGTTTTTTTCTTCTTCTATTTTTTTCTTTTCCTGTCCTTACAAAGTGGAAGTGATGGTTTTGAGGGAAAAGAAGGAAAACATTGAGTTATCTTCTGTTAGTTGTTATGAATACTGTTTCGGGGCAAGTGTTTCCTCTGTATATGATGAAGTTAAAATTTCTTCTGTGTGTGTATTCACCACTTTGTTCTCTCTTAAGATGGTCTATGTTGATATGTTTTCAATCAAGACTTGAAATTTAGGGCAACTCTCGAATTTGACTGTGGACTCCTGCCTCTTCTAAAGAGCAAGCGAAAATGTGTCTTGCTCTTTCTGGGACTGGGATTTTGCCCTATCTTCCTCACTGGAAGTGTTACAGTGAAGGCCAACAGAGATTTCCGTTTTTTCCTCCCACACCACATTTTTCATTTAGATACACGTGTATGCATTGTTCCACCACAAAAAGGGACAAGGTTTTTTTTCTAACATTAAGCAGAATCATGCCTTGTCACTTGCCTTGGTGATGACACTGTCTTTTTCTTCTTTGTGAAGAAGGCATTTCTTTGTAGGCTGGCATTTGGAGAAGCTCAGTTCCTGTGTCACACAGTGAGAAAGGGAAGACTTGGAAGGTTCTTCCATCCGTGCAAGGACCAGATAAATTCTCTCCTGCTTTGATGGGCAGAACAGCCAATGATGTTTGTCCCTTTGTTGTGGAGTAGAGAGACTGCAAAATATCCTTTTACCTCTTTTCTCATAAAACAGGCAAAAAAATTTTTTTTTCTTTCACTGAATTTCTGGAAGACACTCTAATTGAATGTTCATGAAGAGGGATGTAATGAGATATTTCTTCCTCCTACAAGGAAGCAGGGAAGAATACTGGTTTTTTTCCATCTATAATTGCTTTCTTCCATCAAAACATGCATCTGATAGATGTGATCCTTTTGGTTAAATCTTCCTCCTTTCCTTTAAGGGGAGGAAGAAGGAAGGGGATGTCCTTTTAAAAAAGAGAAGGGTATATTTTTTTAATGTAATAATTCTTTTTTACGAGTTCATTTTAATGAAGAAAGTATGATGAATAAAGGAGAAAATAAATCAAAAAATGTTTAGCTTTCTAGTTCAGCAAGTTATGTGAGTTTTTTTCCCCAGCCTGCTGTAGTAAGCACAAAACTGTGAAGAAACTATGATTGAACACATGTGGTTGTATGTTATCTAGGAGCAACTAGGAGTTAAACGCTGAATGTCTTTCACAACAGCAGTATATACTCTCCAGAGGAGGAACATGGTGTACAACCAAACGGAAGAGTTGGCTTACAGGTCAGCAAAGAACTCGTAAATCATGAGAGACTTCTTGTAAGTAGTGTGAAAGCTGTGATCCATAGGAGTGTAGTTACCTGAATCACACGTGAGGGTCCTTTCATGGCAGAAAACACATGATGTGAGTAACCCTTGTTCCATGAGAGAGCTCAATAGATTCCACAGTACCAGTTAGGGACTGCACCTTAAAATACAAATATAAATATTTAAAATAACTCAGGAAAGGCTCCTGACACAAAATGCCTTGCAGTCCATATGCCTTGGAGTCAGTGCAGCGATGATCTTGAACCATAGGGAAAGCATCACACGTCTATTTCTTGCTAGTAGCTCTGTGGGAAGGAAGAATACCTGTTCCTTCACTTTCTGGTGCTTCACTGTTCTCACCTCCCAAAGTTCTGCTTCCTCATTTCTTTCTCTCATTGCTCGTCGGTTCCACAAACTCCAGGTGTCATCTTCTTCATATGCTGTAAACCTGACTGTCCTTCACCGTAGCTCTTGAAGAACACAGGCACACATTTAATTAAGACCGAAGTCTTCTCAGAGACATAGGAACTGCACTCAAATCTAGTTTGAGTTAATACCGTCAAGCCTTTGAAGCACACAGCCTGCATATACTAGAGAAGGGAAAGGAGATCTGCCTTGTATTTCTCTTAACCCGTGCTACCAGCTGTCATACTGCTGTTCTTCTGAAGTCCATGGGACTATCAGGAATTCTCAGTAATGATGGACTGTAAATTACATCTGAGAACATAAAGTACAGTTTTCTTCTGACACAAAGAAACCTATCTGTTTTGAACAGCACAAGTGAAGATTAACACCAAAGTGGAAAACCATCTGAGCCACCCCATTTCATTCTAGACTCAGCAGTCCTCACCTCACAGAAGCACAGAGGTAATTGCCAGGTAGAGATGACAGCTAACACTGTTACTAGTAATTATAATTTGATGGAAAATAAATCACAAGGGCAGGTATCTATAAATAAACACCCACAAAGCAGGCCAAATAGCATTCCACAATACCTCCAGCTCAGAAAGCCAGGAAACTGTGCTGACTAGAGAGCACCATGAACTCTTTGCAAGGAAGCCTTCTCATTGCTCTCAAAAATTTGAAAGCAAACATGAAACAGATGGACTTGCATTTAGCTTGAACTTCCCACAAAGGATGGATTTAGGTTATGCTAGATGGGCACCCAAGCTAGAGAAACAGAAAGACTGTCCCTGAGCAGTGCCTACCATAGGATGAGTCGTTCTGTCCTGTGGATGACAGGTCCCCTAAAATGTCCCTTTTGTTCTGAATATCAAAAGTCTCTGCAAGACATCCTTGCCTCCAAAGCCTTGTGTCTGATGGCTTTTAGCCTTCCAGAAGCCATCCATTCAAGAGCATGCCTTCTCCCACTACTGTGCAAAATCTGGGTCTTCCTGAGGCATCTCAGAGGAAGCCACAGATCCTTTATGTCGTGAACATGCTGGCGGGCCTTTAGCATTTCCAAACAAGCAGGCTGTAAAAGTAAATGGAAGCAAGCACAATGTCTGATAAGGGTCAGAATATCCTTCCTGTGTTCTGTGAAATATTTATCAAAAGCAAACCTTTGCAAATGCAGTAAGAGTAGGATTCAGACAGCAACAATTTTCCCTATAAATGATGCAGGCATCTATTATAATATCGCTGTAGCATGCAGGAGGCCCTGTTACACACCAGGCTCCATCGTGCTAGAACAGTATAAAATACACAGAAAGACAGTGCCTGCTCCAAAAAAGCTGGCTGTGCAAACAAAAATTGTTAAGTATTTACCTTAAATGTTTACATTCTTAGGGGATTAAGAAGTATCCATTAAAAGGGGTCTTTCTAAACTGGTACAATATATTGAGGTGGAGCATACACTGAAACTATAGAAACAAATCCGTAAAAAAGCCTCAAAAAGAGATCCACTTCTGATTTTAGAAATGTGGGGACATGTTTTTTAAATTGGTTGGTTAGAGATAGTCTCGTCACTGTTATTAATAAAAGACATGAGGCTTTTGTAGTTCAGTATTTTCTGCTATAGAAACAATGCTACTGACAGGTGTTTTGGTTAGTGTTCCCACTAGGAGAAGACGTCTCGTCTTTCAAAGGCAGTAGTTCCAGCAAACTGTTTCTGCAACCCTCCACGGTTTGAATAATAAAAATAACAATTTCAATATTCTTGCTTTAAATTTAGAGTCATCTTTCAAATGTTCCTCTTACATGGCATTTATTGTGGACATTCTCAGAACAAATCTAATAGCTTAGACTTGATACAAAATGCAAAGGGTCATTGCCTTTTCCCATTAAAATGTTGCCAAAGATGGAGACGAGAGCCTTGTCTAAAGATGCACCTGCCTTATGGCTGACAGACAGATGCAAAAAGGGCTGTCGGTATGGCACACTCTGCTGTCTGCTTACGTTAAACCACAGTGTCACCAAGTAAAAAGCCCACATGTTGTTTGGGTATGCGTGGAATATTTGGGGCATGGAGGCTCCTCCATGTTATAGGAATTTGGGGTTGGCTCAGACAGTTACTCACTATCCTTACTGACAGGTGCTTAAGGAAACTTTAGACAGTTTTTAACATGTTGTATAAATTCTTCTAGAATATGCTTATAATGTTTACAGAGGACCAAATGATCCACGAGTTTTCACTACCTTCATTAATACCAGCAGCTAGAAATGGAGACGGTAGATAGCTTTCTGTGACTTTGTAAGGCTTATACAAAATACAAGAATTACATTTCTAAAATCCTTTACCATCCTTAATGAAAGCCCATTGCTGATTTCATTAAAGGTAAGAAGACACTTCCTGTCACTTTCAGTGGAGGAACAAGAGAGAAAACAAAGCAAGAAAAAACCTTGTTTTGCATTCTGCAGGAAAACCCATCACCAACTTCACAAATGCTTATTTGTTGCCAATTCAGCTGGTGGAGTTTAGAGAAACTCCACCGAGTTCAGTGGCACTAATCCAATTTATACCTGTGGAGGATCTGGCCCTAGCTGTGTGTGATCATGTTTGTTATAAATGATATGCTGTTACTGAGAATACTGCATGAGGAGGAGTTATCAAAAGAAACTCACCCAAGTATGGAAGGTAATGTCCTTTCTCTAATAATGGTTGATAATAACTTGTCTTGTCATGACAAGACTCCTACCGAGTCAAAGCAAACTTGCTGACTGAGTGCCTACTGCCCAATTCCTCTCCAGTACAAGCACAGGATGGTCTGGAAACGTCCTGATCTGGGTCATGATGCTTCACCAGGCACACGTGTTTCACCATAACCTGTGACAGCTCTTGGCTTCTTTTAGGGTGCTTTTAGGGCTCTCAGGAAAATGGAAGGATTTGTCATAAGCACTTCCCTGAGAGATGGCTTTACAGCAAAGCTGGAGGTGGTTTCTTTTGCAATTCGCTATTGAAGGACAGAGCACTTGCTGCTAATTCACTGTTGAAAGACAGAGCTGCAAATAGATCAGCTGGAGCCTTTGTCCTTTGAATTTCTTCTGTTCAACTGGTGGCAGAGTGTGCCCATGTCAGACAGGGACAGCAGCCCAATCCAGCCCAGGTTTCCCTTGTAGGCAGTCCAGCTGATCCCAGCACATTGAAAAAACATCTACACTCTCCCTACTTGACCCCATGTGTGTGAGGGGTTCTTCATGTGAGTTCAAGTGCCCAAATGTTATACAAATACTACCCAGAACTGATAGAGGTGAAGAGAAGCACATTTCTGAGAGAAGCGCCCTTTCTTTTTTGCTTCTGACACTAAGGGAGTACTACCTACTGTTTGCAGTCCCTAAAGCCAACGAGTTGTGGCACAAGGCAAACAGGTAGGTTTGGGCTGAAAGGAGCATGTCAGAGCACGCACACGTGAGATTTTGTATGTGGGTGTAGGTCCAATCTCTTCACCGTCTTGTATGCCAAGATGTGTTCCCAGTAGTTTAATTCTTCCTAGAGGTTGTCTGCTCTCTCCCGTGTGTCTCTGCTGGCATCACACAGCTGGCCGACAGAGGCACATGAAACCCTCAGGTGGAAAGATGCCTCTGTAGATATTGCAAATGAGCATGTAAAGACCTGATGGCAGCAGGAGTGGGAATGAGTAGCCAGACATAGCTGCTTTTAGGTCAGTTGAAGTACTTCAGTAACAGAGAACAGGAAACAAAATCCTGTGGTTTAGGGAGGACAACAGTCCAAACTCCATGGCTGTGTCTACTGCATTATCTCATTTTAATAGCAAGATACATCTCTTCCACTGAAAATCTGACCCTTCTGGGCTGTTCTTTAAGAAACCAGGCCTCAGCAGTCAGTGTAGCATAGAAAAGATGGCACCTCCCATCCTTTTTTAGAGTGGGGCAAAAGCTGTTTCTTTGAGACAGACAAAATTATGGGCTGAAGTTTTCAATGCCATGAGACAGGCAGCATCTTCTCTCTTGTTTACCTTTCCTTCCCCACTTCCTTCTCCTCCACCACCTCCCAACACACCCTTTGCAGAATCTTTGAACTGCTCAGGCTGAATTTATCAGCATCTAGTAAAGCTGGTGTGAGTGATGATTATTCTTCTCATTACAATGATATTAGCTCAATCCCCCTTACAGGTACAGACTAAATGATATTTTAGCATTAAACACTCATTCACGCTATTTTCAGAGTCAGGTCATATTCCAGGGAACAAAAGGTGCCCCAGTCGTCTTGGGGCCAGAACTTCAAACAGTGGGGGTAGTGCAGGATCTGGCTGATGGGTCCTGCAACATCCCTGAAGAGAGTAGCACATCTTGTGCCAACACGCCTAGCAAGCTGGACTGAACTAGAAAGAGGGGCATAGGCAGAGCCACGTTGCAACTCTGTGAATATGGCCTACGCTCTTGCGGAGCCTCGACTCTCTCCTCCATGAAAGTCACTGAACAGTTTGAGGATCTTGGAAGCAGATGCATGATCAAACCACAGTTGGCTACAGTCAGGTGTCGTGTAAGACGCACGTAAGACATGGTTAAACTACAATCCATCTAAAGTTTCTACAAAGCTACCTGGATAAACGGCCCTTTCCGAAAGTGCAGCTTGTTCTGAAATTCAGCCTCATTTCTTGCCTTCAGCTTTATAAAGAGAGGTGACAATATGTGTTTCAGTAAGAGTAAGAAATGCATCACATGTAGTTTTGACAAATTCTAGTGCAATATGGACTTAAGTGTGTGAAAAGGGGGCGCACAGTGGCAAAATTAGCTATATAATTATGTACGCTCGTACTTAACAACTTTTTTAAGTACTTCAGAACTGTGTTCCAGAACTTAGCACACTGCACTCTTCCAGCAAGATCTATGGTTTGTCAGCAGGAGAGCAACAAACCAATTTTGCCAAAATTGTTGGTGGCAATCAGAATGCCTAATGGAAAGTGCAGTCTCAAGTAGAGAACGCTGCCGTAATTGATAAGGTGGCCTGAGTTAAAGAGAAATCTTGGTCTGGACCCTTCTGAAATTTGGACTGGAGACTTGTATGCCTACGAAAATGTTTCTAGAACTTAATAGCCCCCAAATAGTTATGAAATAAATTGCTAATAGGGACCATTTAGCAAGTCAAACTCAGTCTCTGATTTCACTTACGATAAAGTGTGCTATGGGTTGATAAAGACTTCAGTATTATCATGTTGAAGCCACAGTGTTTGGAGACATCAGTCATCTTCACCTCGAGAGAAAAGGCAGCTTCCTCCTCTCTCTCCCTTGCAATCAGTTGAGCATCTGGTAAAGTGTGCTGGCTGAGCAAGTTGAGTGATTTTTTGAAAGTGCTTAGGAACATGTAACGGCTACAAAAAGAGACAGCGTACTTTTGGGGGGAACCTGCTGTTCTCTCAGTGCAGCTGTGAATTCTTTGGCGATGTTTTATCGTCTGCTATAAGCACTGGTCTTATGACTTTTATTGAAGACACTTATATTTGCAAGAGAGCAAGACAATTGTGTTATTGCAGCAACTGAAACAGGTTTTGGTTAAACACCGCAGAACTTTTGTGGTTTTATTTTATTTCTACTTTTGCCTCTTCTGTATTAATTGCTTTTGTCTCAAAGGCATTTGGCCCTTCAAAATGATATTTGAAAACTTTGCAGCCTTGACTGGGGCAGCGACTCAAAACTGAGCCAAAACCAAGCTGCAGTCATGGGCAATGTTGAAGAGCTGACGTGTGAGGTGCTTGGCAGCCGTTTGTAAAACAGTTGTCCACTGTGCTCTCTCAGCACCTGTCCAAGCTATTGAGATTGAAGCGGGAGCAGACTTGCGTCCTTCGAGGTCACAAAGGAGTTCTCCCAACATCCTCCCGAACCCGAGTCTCACTGGAAGAGTACACGTCATTCCTTTTAACTCCTCGCTCTCTGGAAATGTCACTTATTGCCTGCCTCTTTGCATTGGAAACGAGCAGGGATGCCTTTTTGACAAGGACCAGCAGACCCACTGAGTAAGGCACAAACAAAGACTAAAGTTACAGAAACTTTAGTTTACTTTTCTACTGTAACTCATTAAAATGGATAAAGGTCCTTATTCATCAGTCTTTCTCTTCATCTGAAATATTCACACTATGTAAAATAGGTACTATATAAACAAGCTTCATGCAATATAACCCACATGATGTGTACATAATCCTTTTGACTTAAGTACATTTACTTGATTGGAAATGGCACAATCAATAGCATTTCCTAAACAGCCATATCTAGATTAAAGCTTAGTTAATACCCGAGGCAACAGATCTCACAAAAAATACATAGAGAAGAGATCCACAATGTGCTCCAGAAAAAATGTATATGCCTTGCATATCTTTATCATCCTTTTCTTTACGTGGTTAACTGAAGAAGCATTCTTCTCATCTTTGACCAGTTCAGTGTGCGCAATTAAGATCTACAAGGGAGACAGGAAGTCATTGCACTTTGATGTCAAAACTATCCAGAACTGTTCTGTTCCCTGAACTAGATGCCACCCGTAGAGTATCTAGGGAAAATCTATTTATTTTTAGCTGCCCTAAAAAACAAATTCTAGAAATAAAAATCAGTGCCGCAACATGCACAACAAAGGGATTAAATCCATATAAAATTCATAGATCCTTTTGCTGTTGCAGAGGTACCTACACACCTTGGCTCCAAACAGTAAGAATAGTTAATTTCATCGCTTTTCCTGTCTAATGGTTTTAATTTATTTGTGAAGAGAGATGATGTTGACAGAGGCGATTTTGTCATAAAAGAGGCAAGTACATGCCTCTTTTCCAATCTCTCAGTGTCACAAATTTGAGAATATAGTTCAATGAGTGGAAAAATCAATTGTATTAGCGGAGGAGGAAAGGATGTTTCTTAGTTCCTTTAGTTGTATAATTCAGTATGCTTTTGCATAAGAGGCTGCATGAGAGAAAGGGAGAAGCTTATTCTCCCAGTCCTGTGTGCATTAGGGCTGGAAAAAGGTATTAAGCCTAAAAAGGAAATTTGGGGTGTTCACAAACAAAAATCATAAGCATTTTGAATCTGTGTTTCACACCAAGTGTGGCCCATATCTAACAAAAGAATATTGATTCGTTTCCACTTTAAAGATCTAAAAATTATCTCTGTGGACTACATGGAAATTTCAGTGCTTCTATGGGCAGAAGTCATAGGTGATAAATGAAGCCTCTCTATCCCCAACCCTCAGTATGGACAAGACCTTCCACAGGTGGGCTGACCGATCTGTGTGTGTGGACGAAGACTGATTTGGGAGCATCTGACGTGGGGAAAGGCAAATAGAGAATTGAGCTTCTCAGTGCGACACGCAGGTCTGCCAGGGGTGTCTGCACCAGGGTCAGTGCTGGGATGACCAGCTGGTCTTTTCCTTTGTGAGGGTGCCAGGCTGCCTGGAGGTGCAACACTGTGCAAATGCTGCTGGAGTCCCAGCAGACAGCTAGGGAGAGCCAGGCTGCGGGGAACGAGGAAGGCACTGGTGGCATAAGGCGCCAGGAAGCTTCTGCCTCTTGACCATACTAACACTTCTCCTGAGATTTTGCTGGGAAAGAAATCCAAGTGGAGTTTTGCCAACCTGAACCTTCCCAGACCCTCTTGGAGAGGAAAGTGCGTGGGACTTGGTGCTGGCTAGGAGCAGCTCAGTACACCATGGAGGAAGCCTATTCCCTTACTACTTGATCCACAGATGGACCTAAACAGAAAACAGAAAGCTCAATTAGTGGTTCAGCAAAAGGCTATTATGGAAAAAAAGTGGGCCAATTACTTCATTAAGGGTATTGCCATTGGGCAGGTTTGAGCCTTCCTTGTTCGTGTTTGTTCTTGGCACTTCATCTCAATCTTCAAGTCACTGTTAAGGCTACACAGAGTATTCATTCACTAGGGAGGGATGATTATCCTAAGTGAAAACCACCTGTGCCCTGTAACTAGAAGATGAGAAACACTGTTTTGCTCACTTTTGTTTTCCTGTCTTCTTGCAGCATATACAAAGCATTAAGTAAGTTGATTTAATAAGATTAATCTGTGAAAGATCCAGAGTAGAACTCCTGAGAGGGTTATTTAATGCATTCTCAAAAAAGTTGCCTATTGTTTAAAAGGGATAATTAAATATAATCCTTGTTTTAGCTTTTGGATTGCATTTAGAGTGCTCGTGGGTTCTTTTCTTGTTCATTTTCTTTTCCAGCTAACAGAAACATGGATTGGGAAGCTTCTATGATTGTGGGGTATTCACACCATCTCCAGCTGCCTAGAATCAGTGAAAAGGGGGTTTTGTTCAGGCTGTTGCATGTGAAACAACTTTATCTCAGAGGAGAAAGGATACGGACATTGAAAATCTGAGATACTGGAGACATTTTCAATATTTGTAGCATTTGAAGAAAAAAACCTGTTGTGGTAAACCAGCCTGTTTCTCTGTGATTTCATGCTTCTGAGGTGGAGGTGTCTCAAGCAGACCTCATACAGGTGGAGAAGGCTTCACAGTGTGTAAGATGACAGAAATGTGGGCTCCATAGGTCACATTAGCAGTGGATCGGAAATTAGAGAGCGATCAGATTTTGGGAGGCCTCTGTTCCCACCCACAGGCAGTCAAATTAAGCACCTTGCCTTCAAAAGAGCTCAGCATGGTAGGCCTTGTGATTCTGAAATAAATTCTTGCAGTTTTGACAAGAATGATGAAACTAAAAATTCTGAGGCAGAGGAGATGGTGAAGTGGGGAAGAGCACATACAAGTAGAACAATCCAGAAAAAGAGGCTTTTCCACTGGAAATTTTTTAGTTGCAAAGTATTAAAATTTTGCTGGAAATTATGTCTTTAAAATCTCCAGTGTGAAAATCTGAAAAGGAAAAGCAACAGACTCAAAACAACTGAAACATTTCATTTGGGCCTGAAAAAATGCCAAGATTATTTTTTCACCCCTACTTTAAATTGGAGCAACTTTCCCATGAAGATTTATGTTTAATCAAATTCTAATTTTCCATCGGAGGAGGAAGTTCTGATAGAAAGCTTTTAATTAAATTGACTGCTACTCATTGGCACTGAGGTTCCTCTCTCCCCATTCGCTGACTTTCAGATGAGAGCCCTGGTGCTGTGTGATCCCACCAGCCAGCACTTTTGGGACAGGCAGATATTCTGGTAGGTGCACTGTGGCTTCATTCAAAGTTTTACAGGCTTCTTAAACTATGTGGTCTTTCCTTGTTGCTCTGAAAAGCCCCAGTTGTACAGTAAGTTTTGACTTCTCTTACAGAAAACCTGAACAACTCTCTAAAGAATTGTGACATATGCCCTCTCATTAGAGGCAACTCGAATGAACTTCTGAAATGTATTGAAATTTGAAGGCATACTCTTCTTATGAAATCTACACATTGCTCAAGAGAAATAGTTGCCAGCTAAATAATTGACACATTTTGGTGAGCAAATATAATTTTCCCTGGGGCAGCATATCTTTAAAAAAAGCAAACAGCAGGGTAGAAGAGGGTCTGTTTAAATGTGGCATTTTCAATTAAAGAAGAGCTGAATTTGAAGCAGCAACTCAATTGCTACTGTAGTTCAAGGTACGTGAGAAGAGAAGTGACAGATGGCTCATTAGCAATTTAAAAATGTATTGGGTATTATCTCTTCTATTTTAAAAAGCAGCATGTTAGCTTGAAAATATATGATGAAATGGTGCAAATTTAAGGGTGGAAGAGATCAAAGATATGATATAGAGGAGCTATAATTGAGGAGAAGTGCTTAATGTCTCTTCCTAAGACAAAAAATATTAAGAATAACAAGAATATACACAATTCATGTAGTATGTATTTTAAAATAGACCAGTGAACAAAAAATTCTAATATTCAGGAGGGTTGCACAGGGAATATCTGACTAATGGAGATGAATAGGATGTTTTATTTGTGATCTGACTACCCATCATTACTCTCTGCACACTTTTTTGCTTGTCCCAGAGGAGCATCGTACCAGTCACCATGTGAGACAAGATACCAGAGCAGCTGGACTGTTCATATGACTCTGGACTGTGTAAGGTAAGTACTTGCTGGGTGTTTAGAACTGTCTTCCTCAATTCCCAAATGAAAAATGATCAGTTGGCCTATTTCTCTTATCTAACTTTGACAAAAGGCTGGTAGAAGGGAAGAGGGAGAGTTCAAGAACATTCATCGGACTACTCTAAAACTAAAGGACAGTAAGATTTGAGAAAGCCAGGATGTGAATCCAATCACTTAGAACCACCTTGACCAGAAACAAAAGCAAAGCAAAACATTTTGAAACAAAAATCTTAAGACTGGCCTTAGGCAGGTAGCCAACTATGTATAAGGAACTCAACTCTTCCAGAGGAATGTTCTGCTGCTATTGAAGGGAGCTGAAAAGAGATTGCAACATATTATTTAACAAAGATGCAGCTATGTCAGATACATTAGTTGAAGCATTGTGCAACAGTAAAAACAAAACTCAGATTTAGATACTGACAGACGGTATAAATAGAATCTCTCCTGACAGTACACAGTGATCTTGAGTACTAGTGTTTAAATTAGAACACTGTATAAAGACAAGGAAAGATAATAAAAGTCATGAGTTGTAGTGGAAGAATACCAGATTCTCTCAGTTCACAAGGTAAAAGACCGTTCGGATGTTCCTGTACCCTCAGAAACTACTTGTGGAGACCTGCAACACGGTAATAGCATTAATGGCCATTCACTATTAATATTGCACATGAAGGGGAAAAACCATAAATTCAGTGTTCCTGGCCATATAAAAACACATGAAATACCTCTCTAAATAGAGTCCTATGTTCTTCTGTTAACAAAATTGCAAAGAGAGCACTCCACCACAACTAAATCTGTCATGTCATTAGAATTTAAGATTCAGTACGAAAAGGAATGGACTAACATGCTCTCTGTAGGTAGAGGCTTCCACTAGTTGCACATCACTGATGCTTTTTCTGTAGTTCCCCACCTAATTCTGGAGCAGGGACCAAACCGTTTGCCAGGACACGCTTTACTCTCATGTTCAGCTAGTGCAATAGCTTGAGGGAGAAACAAACCAGTTCTGCAGAGACAGAAACTTCCTCACTTGCTACTCAGTACAGAGGTGGGAGAGAGTTGTTGCCCTGATATCAGAAACAGGCAGCTGGTGCCAGGCTGCAGCAAAGGCTTAAACTCTCTAGGTAGATGACGCTGTCTTTGGCCCAGTGTTTCGGCCTGGAGTCTCCAGGAAAATGATTGTCCTCTCCAGCTGTCAAAACAGATGATGAAAAAAAGCAGGAGCAGGAAGGGACACAATGGGTAGAGGTGCATGGTTGTTGGCTTCAAGCAAATTATGCAAGTTTGGATTTCAATCCAACTGTCTCAGGCCTTGTGACTGTTGGCAATTCATTCATGGTCATGTGAACATTTCATTTACTTTCCTAGGTTTAACAGTGTTTTGAAGGTTTTGTAAACTGGATAGCTATGCGTATTGAGAAGAGAGAGTGAAAAAGAGTAGCCTTGCTTCAGTTCTATTTTCTATGTGGCTCCAAGTAAATTACTTGTTCTCTTTGTGTTTTGTTCTCTCCCTGTTAGAAGACTAACAGTACAGATGTAGTGTAGCAGCAAGGTACACATAACAGCATTAGCATATGAAAGCTACATTTTGTATGCCATCAACTTTTCTTCTATGTGACAGAAAGTTTGCTTTTCTTGACTTTGAGTTGTATAATCAGTGAAGCTCAGCTGTTGAGAAGCTATTTTACAGCACGTATTATTGAGAGAAAGTGAGCTTCAGAGGAAAAAGTTTTACTTTTTCGGTTTCTTCTGGTCAACAACGCTTTCCCTCCACATATAAGTAATAGTACAAGCTCACTGAAAATGAACACAGAATTCATGTACATTTGGAAAATCTAGCTTGTAGTTAGTTGAGGCTGTAATGACTGTTGCGCCTCTTATTCACAATTACCATTCTGCTCCATAACTTACAAGGTGAGTTAACATATAAATCATTGATAAAAATACCTGTCAAATCATATGGAGCTTGGTGGAAATGGTGGAAGGTAGTGGCAGCCTTATGGAGTTGAGGTGACAGTTAAGAAAGACACTTTTCAGTAGCTGAGCAGAGACTGCCAAAAAGTAATGGCAGAATAGTGCAAATTCATAATGAGGGTTATCGACCGTAGTTGCAAGCTTCAGCCTCTGCCAAAGGTCTGAGGTGCCCACAGCTTCTTGTGGCTGACTTATTGGAAAATATGTGACAATAGTTCATAAATTTGCCCCACTGAGGACAGTGGACACTCTTGTGCTGGGGTTTGTGACTGGATGTGCTACACTCGCCCAGTCAGACTAGTATTTACCAATCTTCATCTCAGATAGACTGAATACTGCTGGTCAAACATGTTCCCCAAAATCAGGGCACCTTCAAGGAAATGTCCATCAGGTTTATTTGGTTTATTTCACAATTTTTTAATTTCAGTAGAAATAAAACTATTTGATTTCAGCCCTGTCTCCCTGTTGTGGCTTCCTTTTACCTGTATTCAATTTTTTTAGCCTGTTCTTAATAACAAATTATTACCCTAACTCTCTTCCTACTTAATCTTGTTGCAGACTCTTGTTTCATTCACTAGGTGTAGCCAATTTATTTTCCAGAGGGAGAAGACAGAATTTAATTAAATAATTCCCCTTGTTCTATGTTTAAGTGTATGCACTGAACAGCATTTGTCAGCTATTCCAGAGTTCCCAGTTGAGAGGAATATTATGTATTCAGACACCTACAGCTACAGTGTACCTACCAGGAAGCACATTTCCACAAAACTCTCAGAAGAATGTTGAAGTGATGCCCGAAGGGCGAAGTCTCTGCAGAATTTGCTTTTTATCTTTGCCTAACAGGGTCATAGGTCTTCATTCTAATAGCTCCCTTGAGCAAACCCTGGCCTAAAGAACATACCAAGACTTAGAGGCAATTTATAAATAACATAAAGGCCAAAAATGTTTTTTTGTGTAATAACTTAAACTGGAAAGACACAAATTGGAAAAAAAACCCTTCTTCATATGTTGGATTGCCTATTATTATGTTATCAAGAATGACAAGTAAAAACCAACAAAATAAGAGGCCTCAAGGAAAGATGAAATATCACAGGAGGAGCCAACTGTCCCATTTGCCCTTCCCATCTTAGAGAGGAGGACTTCTTATTGTAAAAGTTGCTTTGCTGGTATGTTGAGTTGTCAGCAGCGTCACTGAATACAGCAGAACTAACTTTACTTAAAAGCTAACTTGGGCAATTTGTCCCTAAATCACTGTGTTCAGTTTTTACTTAACGATCATATATGTGCTTAGTTTTAGAATAGGACAGAATAGAATAGAATCGTTTAGGTAGGAAAAGACCTTTAAGATCATTGAGCCCAACTGTCAACCGTGTCCACTAAACTATGTCCTGAAGTGCCTTGCCTACACGCTTTTTGAATACCTCCAGGGATGGATTTTCATCTGGTAGAGATGCTCAGTGTACTTCTGGGTCAGGTAAAAAGATAGGTTGGCAACTTTGCAGCATGCATATGCTGTCAGATTTGGATCCTTCATACAAATACTTGAGATAGCTGTCAAACCTATTAGATTAGGCATTGCTGTCAGCACCAAGTGGCATGGAAAAATGCCTCTTTAACTCGGTGTTGATCCTGTGCAATCACTTGGTAGGATACTGTGAGAACGGAGCTCAAAACTGACTTGTGTTCCTCTCCCTGTGTATCTGCATCATAAAGGTATCTCACATCTCTAGGGAGTGACTAGGCAGCAAAGAACATATTCTAGAGTTTACCTACGGTATTTTTTCAGCCGAATTTTTGATTAAAAGATCTTTCCCTCTGCAAAACCTCTTTCTCTTCAAAAGTTAAATAAGCCCAGAAAAGCCAAAATGCACAAGTGAAAAGGAAAATCTACTTGACAATTTTTGATTCTGAAATGCTGTTGTGGTACCCTGCAATTTTTTGTGTTCTTTCTAATCACCCAGATCTTCTTAAGAAGAAGCAGAACTGATTTTTATTTTAAAAATAAAAGTTATGATTCATTGGCACAATTGTTCTTCCAGAAAGCACAGCTATTCCTCACCTCCAGACATGCCTTGCTCAATCCAGTACACTCCAGTCCCTGTTCAATTTTCTCTGAGTACCTGTGAAATTTTCTGACAAATTCATGGAATAGGATTTAGTATTGACAATTGGTTAAAAGAAATTAAAAAAACAGTCTGAGCTTCAATCTCAACCTGAAGCAGGGTTGGATGTTAAAGAAAGGGAAGAACTAGCATGTGGTTGACTTGAGAAGAATGGAGATGAATATAATGTCAGCATCAGAGAAATCCATTTCAAACAAATTGTTAACATTTCAAAGGTCATTCCTTTTTCCTACTGCTTACTGATGCACATTTCATATTTCACAGAACTTGCATTTCTGAAGCCCATATTCAAACCTTTGTGAAAAAGCTTTGCAACTTGCAGAGAGGACTGCTACCAGTGGCAGGATTGTGATCCTTGAAAGAGAAGACCTACACTTGACAGTAACATCCATCAATGGTGAAACTTTGAACTTTACCACCAATTTGAGCACAAAAGGCAGATTGTGATGAACTGAACTGAAGATTTCACAGGCAACATTAGATGAGTAAGCTTCTAAGTTCCCTCAGAATTTAAATCACAGGCTAGTTTTCAGAAATGTCTGTCCTTTACCTCTTCCTTCCCCTGCCTTTCCTCCTCTAGCATTAGGACACCCAAATACCTTGCAAGTGGTAGGGGGTTTTTATGTTTTTCCATTACACTTATGGGACAGATCTAAGCTGGCAGAATGCTGGTAGTTTTGCTGACTGAAGACAAAGAATCTTTCACTTTGAGAGACAGGGTGGAGTTGTTCTTATCAAACGTAATGAAAGTGACTGTTCATTTACAACCATTATTGTTTATATCAAATGTGAAAGTAAGAAATTTGTGGGAATTCCCAATTTAAGACTAGATCATCATAAAAGAAAAATCTTTAACTGGAGTAGAGGAAAAGAGATAAATTTGAGTAATGCAAAAAAGTGCAAGGCCATGCAATTACTTGTCAATAATTGAGCTCCCTGTTATAAAATGGAGTCTTGTCATTTGATGTAAAAAGGGAGGAGATCTGTACTATATGCCAATAATTTTACTGCTTTGAACTGCTTAAGTCATCCCACTGAAGACAAAACTAACGTGACTCCAGCTAGGATACATAGTGTGAAATACTAACATGAAAGTGGAATATGAATATCGTTATATAGGGCACAGGTCCTGGATCTTGAATTGCTCTGTTCTTGTGTCCTTTGAGAAAGATTATGAACTTGAACTGCAGCAAATGTCAGGCAAGGTTACTCGGATGATGATAGAAGTGCAGTATCTGTGTTAGAAAACAAATTAGAAAGTGGCTTGGTTCAGTCTGCTAAACAAGGTCAATATAGTAGCTTTTTATAAATGTGTTCAAGTTGACTACACATCAAGAGAGGGAGAAAATGATCTTAAACTAATATTGGCACCACATCAAATAGTTGTAAATTGGTCATGTATAAGTTTAGACTGGAATTTAAGAGAGAATTTCTAACCGCCCAAATAGTGAAGATCTGGAAAGGTCTTCAAAACAGGGCAAGGAATCCAAGTGGTTGTAAGATGGAGCTTGATAAGAAAAATTCTTGGAAGGAGGAATTAAGCTGGTGGCATGAAGGCTTGAGTTTCTAAGGCAGTAGAAAGGAAACTGGGTCAGTCTTTATTTATAGAATAATTGTATCTGTGCATTGCAGGAGAGACTTTCTTTCTCCTTTAAGCAAAATTTAGCTCCACCCCCCCACCCATCATTTTTCTTTTCATTTTCCTCTGCCTCCCACAGAGGTACTGGAGGATACTGGCAGATTGATTTCTGTTACCAACAGCAATAGATCTTTGGGAGATTTATGCTTCATATGCCCTGATCACAGTCTTGATCTCTGGATGGATCAGGTGTCAGTTCCCTCAGGTTAGGAGGATCATGGATTAGCTGTAGCACAGATATAGACATGTGCATGCAACTGGCTATCATCCCAGCTGCACTGGCAAGGGCTGTTAGGTGCAGGGAAGTTTTCCACTAGTAGCAGAGACCACTTTCAAGGATCACTAGAGAGTTAAATTTCTTGAAGTTGTATTATAAAGAATATTTGGGATATGAATGGTGTCCTAGTTGTTCCTTCTCACTTTCTTTTTTTTTTCCCCTATGGCACTTTACAGTATTGACTTTTTCTTTTTTCTTTTAAGACTGATATGACATTGATTATGAGATTATAAAAATGGTGCAGTATTCATCCACAGATTCTGCTTAGTGTGGTGAAGTGCAATGTGTTTTCTGTGAAGCTTTCTAAGCCATACTTTAAAGCTACAAAATATGACCAAAATAACATGCAACAGTTCAGGGTGTAGCAGATTCCAGTCTGAAAAAAGTATACTTTTGATATCTGGGAATTACAGAAGTAGTTTAGAATCATAGAATCATAGAATCATTTAGGTTGGAAAAGACCTTCAAGATCATCGAGTCCGACCATCAACCATGCCCACTAAACCATGTCCTGGAGTGTCTTGTCTACATGCTGTCTGAATACCTCCAGGGATGGTGACTCAACCGCTTCCCCGAGCAGCCTATTCCAATGCCTGACAATCCTTTCAGTAAAAAAATTTTTCCTAATATCCAATCTAAACCTCCCCTGCCGCAACTTGAGGCTGTTTCCTCTTGTCCTATCTCCAGGCACCTGACAGAAGAGACCAGCACCCACCTCACTACAACCTCCTTTCAGGTAGTTGTAGGGAGCAACAAGGTCTGCCCTCAGTCTGCTTTTCTCCAGGCTAAGCAACCCCAGTTCCCTCAGCCGCTCCTCATAAGACTTGTGCTCCAGGCACCTCACCAGCTTCGTTGTCCTTCTCTGGACACGCTCCAGCACCTCAATGTCTTTCCTGTAGTGAGAGGCCCAAAACTGAACACAGCATTTGAGGTGCAGCCTCACCAGTGCCCAGTACAGGGGAACGATCACCTCCCTGCTCCTGCTGGCCACACTATTTCTGATACAAGCCAGGATGCCATTGGCCTCCTTGGCCACCTGGGCACACTGCTGTCTCATATTCAGCCGGCTGTCAACCAGCACCCCCAGGTCTTTCTCCGCCGGGCAGCTTTCCAGCCACTCTTCCCCAAGCCTGTAGCACTGCATGGGGTTGCCATGACTGAAGTGCAGGACCCAGCACTTGGCCTTGTTGAACCTCATACACTTGGCCTCAGCCCACCTATCCAGCCTGTCCAGATCTCTCTGTAGAGCCTCCCTACCCTCAAGCAGATCAACCCTGCCTCCCAGCTTGGTGTTGTCTGCAAACTTACTGAGGGTTCACTCTATCCCCTCATCCAGATCATTGATAAAGACATTAAACAGAACTGGCCCCAACACCGAGCCCTGGGGAACACCACTTGTGACCCGCCGCCAACTGGATTTAACTCCATTCACCACAACCCTTTGGGCTTGTTCATCCAGCCAGTTTAGTGCTTTTATAGAATAGGAACTGAATTATTATTTCACAGATAGATTCCATAGGTTATATCATTGTTGTTGTTGTTGTTGTTGTTGTTGTTGTTGTTATATCACCATCTTTATTATCATTATCGTTATCATTATTGTCATCATCATCATTAGTAGTAGTAGTACTACACTTTTATTCTCATTTGCTCATTCAGGAAAAACAGCTTTTATAAGGCAAGTTGAAAACAACTTTTTGAATCTAGTGATAAAAAAATCACCTAATGAGTTTGAATGCATGCCATATTTGTAGAAGTGAAGACAATGCACAAGTAAAAAATCACCCCAATTTTGTTCCACTATTTTTTTAAGACACTATGATGCTATACTCAAACTTCAGATGGTAGTCTATCTTTAAACTATTTCATGGCTGCTTAGCCCCAAAGTTGTTTTAGCTTTTCTTTGCCTATCAACCCGAGCAGAAGAATTTGTACTGATCCAAGTCACTACAGTCCCAAAGGGTTTAGTGTTAATCTGAGTTTGCCACAGCATTTTCATATTATGAATTACCAAGAAAGCAGACCTTCTTCAAGCAAAGACTGTGAATCACACATGGCTGACACTCTTCAAAGGCTTTAACTCCTTATTTGGATGGGAAAACTTAGGCAAAGTACAGACCTTCCCTCTTGCATATGCATTATCTTAAATAAAATACACAGGTGAATGTTAAATATACGTCAGTTTAACTTAATCCAATGAAACCATCATATTGCAATAGTGAAGAATTACTATAAACATCCACTGACTACTACTTTCTTTACAGAATGCTGGTATTTCTTTAAAAGACCTCTTAAAGCTTTTCCACTCCTCCACCTGTTATGTTTCACTGTTTTGGGGCTCAGAAGCACTCAGTGATTAACTAACCTGCTGAAGGCCCTTGCATTTTCAGTGGCAGATCTGGGGTGGGCTCCAAATCTAAGCTCAGGGCCAGTGCTGTAATTGTGGGATTCCTTCATTTCTCTCCATCCACAAGGCATTGGAGTCACACTGACTTCGAGATCCTCTTCCCCATTCAGTGATACTTGGAAAAGAAAACCCAACCCTGTCTCCTTTCCTCTGCTTGTGTTTTGGAGCATCTTTTGGTTTCTCTTGGGTGTAGCTGTCAGTGCTTTTACAGCAGGGTATGTGTTACTGGCATAAATCATGACTACACCCTTGCATTTACATCTGTTGCTAGAGTCCCCAGGTAGTAAAGGCTTCAGGACAGAGAAATGAGACAGGAAAATGCATCGACACTTTAGGCAGGCACTAGGTGTAAAAGTGACTCTTCCTGGAGCTGAGCCAGAGCTCCCGGCTGAAAAAGGCACGTGGTTCCTAACTGACCACAAATGGTTTAACATCTCCTGTGGTAGATCCCACTGTGAGATGCCTGATAGCTCCAGCACTGATTCAGAGGGAAGTGAGCCTCCCACTGCTGCTGAGTCACTGCCACCACTTCCTATGGCACCTGGTTTACCTTGGAAATGGCCCAGGAAAGTGGCTTTGGCCCATGAGGGCTGCTGAACCAATGGCTGATGGTGCCTGGGAGGAGCCAACATGATAACGGGCACAGATCTTAGCACCTCTGTGTTTTCACACTAGGTTTCTCCAGCCCTGCACAAGGGTCACGGTCTTCCTTTCCCAGTCTCCTGCAAGGGTTTTCTGCCCATGTCTTTCCTCCTCCCTGCGGCACGCTCATGCATTGGCAAGGCTGTGTTGCAGACACTCTCCAGGTCCATTAGTCCACAGGCTTAAACCTGTGGATAGGTGGAGCTGTCAATCTCCCGGGCATTTGCCACAGGACAGCAAAGACATGAAGGAGGAAGCACACTTCGTCACTGCCCTGTAGTTATAATGGAGGTGGTGACACCCCACAGAGCCTCGCACTTCCAAGTAACACATTGTCAAACACTTGTCCAGCAGTTCAGAGTCGTGCTTTCCTACATGGAGAAAACTGGAGATGCCCAATTGTTTGGGCGTTTTCTGCTCTACCATGTAAGCATCACCACAAGTAACAGCTGCTACTCCTCATGTTTTATTTGCAGTTATTCAAATGTCCTTTGGCTGGATTATTTAGGAAAAAAAATAAAGAAGCCTGGGAATGATTCAAAACAGCCTTGGGCCAAGAGCTTGCCATTGTTTGCCAGTGTGAAAACATAGTAAACATTGTGTAGTTTTGGGGGTTTCCTCCTATCTGTTGACTTTGCCTAATGTTCTGGGCACCTACTGGAGGGTTGAATCCTTTTTTTTTTTTCACACTTACATGGAGCTTTTGTGTTTTAACCTTTTTTTCATTCTTACCAATTAATACCTTCCACATTTTTTCAATCTTCAAATTAGGAGATTGTTTTCTCCTGACCATGTTACCTGTACAACCTAAGGTTAGTTAATACAAAGCTAATAAGTCTAATTCAAATGATTTATAAATTAGTATTACCTTCTGTGGATTGGTCCTCTCCAATTATAACTCCACACACTACTAACTCTTGCTTTGGCACAACTAAATGAATGAGCTTAAGTACTTTGAATTTTACTCCAGTAATATTATTTGGCTATTTTCCTTTGATCTTTATACTCCTATATATGTAACTGTAAACTCTCTTTCTCTCAACTTTATACTCAAATTTTAAATTTATATATTTAGCCTTCTTTAATGCAAATGCTATTTGTTGTAGGTTAATCATTTCTTAATTGACAGTAAATTTGCTTCTATATTCAATTTTTTATTCACAAAGAAATATATATAGGCAATTTTGGATTGTGAGTGTATGTATATTTATATAGGTCTCTCTATGTATACACACAACCCATATTGCCTGTATATAAATTCCTTTGCAAATTTTATGGACAATCTTCAAGATCGTTATATGGAAGAGGAAAGATTTGTGTCTTAGGTGTGATGAAATACAATTGCTTGTAAGCACAGACAGAAAAATCATAGTTACCTCTAGCAGAACTTCTTCAAGTATTTCAGGACCATAGAAACAATATTATAAATGAGGTTCCACAAAAATTACTCCAGATGTATAGCAATATCAAAAGAATCAAATTCTCACTGTTTTTCTTACAGAGTTCAGTGCAGATCTTTGGGTTTTTTTCTGTAGAAAAGCAATTTTTCATTCTAAACTTTTAGCTGAGAATAAACTGCTCCTATAATAATATGCCACAGGCATTTCCTCTGCATGACAGAAAGATCTTATATAGTGTTTTAACCCAGCCATATGTCCAGAGAGAATACATTACTGAGTAAGGTTACTTGAGGAAAAAGTCCTCCCACTAAATATACATGCTATTCGAGTTGAAGTCTGATATCAGATTTCCCGGGAAAGGAATAGGCACTCACGTGGCATGTCCTGTTTGAGAACCTTGAAGGAAAATATTTGGTGGTGGTGACTCAGACAGGTGGCTCTATTCCCTCTGAGTCAGGACTGAATCAGCACCCTGGTGCAGGGGGCACCCAGTGCCACTGAAGATGCTGTGATTCGGGTGAGTCACTAAAACCATGCTCTTCACCTCCTGTGGTCACTGCAGATCCCAGAACACTTTCTGAATCCAGCCAGGCATTCTCCCTGCTCTCCTTGCCAAACCTACCATTGGGCAATTCTGCTGAAAGAAATCCCTTCTCCAGTTTCATTAGCTGTTACGCTTTCTTCATGTCCTGCCATCAGAAGTGCTGCACTCCTCCCTTCCACTGAGCATCTGCAACATTACTTTGCAGTACTCCTCAGATTTAATTGGGGCTGATGCAGTGACTCATGGATGAGGGTCTGATCCTACAGTCTTGCTGAGTCAAAGCTCCTGTTTTAACTTACCGCAATGTTTTGTACCTAACAAGATTTTAGAACTAATGAAGTACAGAAATTTCTAAGAGGCCCTTTATGCCCTCAGTTCCCCATAAAACTCAATTATTGAACATTATTGAGCCTTTTCTCCCTGATGGTCTGAGATGTCAGCCCCTCTGGTGATGTCAGCTATTAGAGAAGGTTCTGTTGTTACGGAAACAAGCCTTCCTCTGACAGTTGCAGCTAGCACATCTTCTGAAGCCCTGGCCAGGTGGTAGCATAGACTACGGAGTGGGCTAGCAAGCAAAAGAGAGCTTTTCATTGCTGTTATTCATTGTAGACCTGCTCCCTGCAGAGAAATCGATTTTCCTATTCCCAAGTTCAACAATAAATGTCTTCATTATATAAACCTTTTTTTTTTTATTGCTTTGCATCCTTTCTGAGTCCAAGAGAGCAGCACTTGCACTTTCTTTGAATTTTTTGTGACCAATGTAGTGCTTATAGCAGCACATGTTGGTTTTAACAAATCTTATGGCACCCCCCTGTATTTCTGGGCCTGAATTACTTCTTAGAAAAATTCTGGAGACAACATTTAATCTAAGAAGCAAGCATTGAGAGAAGCTGAATTCTTTGTCAGCAAAAAGAGAAAACAGGGGTTTTGTTGTGTTTTTTTTTCTCAAGCAGTTGTCATGTGTTGTCTTCACATGTGTAACTTTTATACTGGAAACTGCAAGATGGGATCCAGCAGTTGAGGACTCTGAGCAGAAACATAGGTTGTGACCATTCATAGCCTGAAACTGAATAAATTTTTTACTAGTTAACACGGGGCTGCCATTGTGTGACTGGCTGCTGTTACATTTTTCATTTTATTATTTAAGTAAGAGCACTGTAAGAGCAACCAGACACTTTCATGTCAGGCAGCGACTCACTTCAAAATACTTGCAGTTCAAAGATAGGAAAAGGAGTGGTGATGTGACATGGAACGGAGGCAGCACAATGAGGACAGTTGTCCAACATCACCACATCAGTATATTAGCAGACTTGGGTATGGAGCATCGATCTCTGGACTCCCTTGTCATGTGTTTTACAAAAGTAAGTAAGTGGGTTATGAAGTATATGACATTTACAATACACTTATTTAAAATATTGTTTTTTAATGACATCTTAATGGAATGAGATGGTCTGAGAATCACCAGAAACACTTGGATGTAGTGGCAACAAAGCCAGCAGACTGTCAGCAGTAGAAATACACCATGTGTGCAATGGCCACATTATCCTGAGTTACAAGCTAGCATAGGCAAACGTATATGCCCGTGGATGCATCCCTTTCTCCCTTATGCATATCACCAACAGTCATACAGGAAACATGACATGTTATTTAAAATCTTCCCCAACTCCTTTAAAAAGCTGTCTCAGAGTGCAGGCAGCTGTTGATTCAGCCTGCTTAAAGGCACCTGCTCAGCTGGCTTATCCAGAGACAACAATGATAGCAGAGACAAGGGTCTCTGAGGAGGCTGGTGGTTTGGGGTCATCTGATACATACTACAGTTATCAGGAGATGCTCAAAGCTGACAGGCAGCACCAGATGGCCTCCTGCAACCTTGACTGAAAGCCAGAGAGAAAAAGCCTTTGTATAACAGAGTCAAAGCATCTAAAAATGCACATCTGTATCAAATGCAGTTTGGTGTCAGAGCTACCCAAAATACTGGGCTTCAGAGAGTGATTTCAGGGACGTTAACTGGCCCTGGCCTGAAAGGTCATTAATTAGTTGAGGGAATTTCTGAGGTCCAAGCAGTGAAGCAAAGGTCATCTTGACTTTTTTCCTGAGCATATTTATGTTCTTCTAATATGTCAGTTCTCAGTAGTGAACTTAACGTTAACAGGTCAGCTTTCAGGAGTTTATAACTCACTTTGCCATACTAAAAAAAAAAAAAACAAACAAAAAACAAACCACCAAATATATAATATTAAGCTTCAGTAATGGATTCTTTTTCTTTTCCCCCCAAAAAATCCAATGTCTATGTCTTGAAAGCTCTTGGAGTGGGAACGCATAACCTGTGGGAGTGTAGCAGCAATATAATGTCCACACATCCCAGGATTATCAATGTTTTGGAGTTGTTTGAAAGCTGTTGAGATTATTATTATTAATAGTAATAATAATAAACATCATCATCACCATCATCATCATCTGTCAAATTGTCCCTCCTTTTTTGGCATAATTGAAAATTTGAGAATGTCCTTCCTACTGTGAGAAAAGATAAGGAGAGAGACAGAAGAAAAGAAAGCCTGTGAGTTTTTATTATTGAATAGATGTTGATTTATTTATTTTTCTTTATGAACAGTCAGCTTCTGTTTTTACTTTCTGAATATTTGCAAGCAGTTTCAGATGATCTTTATAAATTCCTGTGCTTGTTCTTTAATGGAAGGTCATCTTTTCTTGATTTTTAAAGTAATAAAATAATTGTTATTCAGAAGTTGTTTGACTTGTCAAGTGTCTCTCCTGAAGAGCAGCCACCATCCATTCAGGAAAAGAGGACTTCAATAAGGTCATGAAAAGCATAGCTCTTTCAGGTTCCACTGTCTGCAGGGGAGGTTCCTTCATCATTGTTGCAGGTTTTTGCAGGGTATGCAAGACGTAGGAAAATGCTGCCTGCTCAGTTGAGATGGTATAGTCCACAATTAGATGGCTACTTGCCAAAATGCTTATTTTTTTTGTTCTCTTAAAGTAGGGGAAAAAACATGCCTTGCAAACTCTTCACAGTTTACTGTATAAAAGTAAGAAAGAAAATTGGCTGCTTTCAGAGACTCACAACTTCTGCTTAACTGTATTCATAGTCAAATATGCATTAACATTGTTTTACTTAAGAATGAGATGGGATTTAATTTCTTAAATAGTCTCTGAGGTTTTAGCTTTCTTAATTCTACGTGTATACTTCCATGTCTTTACAGTGTTTAGAGAACGAATACAATATTAAATTGTTACAATGGAAAACCAGTGGAAAGCTGTTGCTCATTAAAACCAGAGATAATGTTGTTTATACAGGAAAACATGAAAGGTACTAAAAAAACATTTAAGTAACAATTAGATGTTAGCCTTCTCTCGTATCATCAGATAAGGGCATCGTGGGGAAAAAAAGAAAAAAAAAACAATCCTTTTCAGAAACTTTTTTCAGCAAAAAAATTAGACAAATATAATTATGCCTTCCATTACACTTACCTCATTTTTGTGCTAGGACTGTCTTTGAATGACTGTATGTCTCTCCCTGGCTCACACAAGGAAAGCACAATGACACATTGATCATGTGAACTACATTCTGTGTTTAAGCTGTATTACCATATACTTCACAGTATGCTGAATTTGGCCTGTGGAGTCTACTTTTATTCCACACCAGCTGATGGAAATCTTGTGTTTGACTTCAACAGGAGGAGTTCAGGTCTGAAGTTAGTTGAATTATTCATTGTAAGTAACATTTGCAACAAACATAGCCCTTTATCTTGTGAGCAGCTTTCTTGAAATTTTGCCTAATTCCAGTTTCACAATTCTTCTGTCTCTGGTTGGGTTGAGGAGCATTTCCTTTGCCATTCTTTTGATTTGGTGTTGTGTGGGTGCAGTGTGATCTAAATGACAAGGTGTCAAACTTTGACTCAGCACAAAGGGATTTCTAACTAGGTATGTGCCTTGGAATGAAGAATTTCCTTTGCTTCTTGCCCCCTTCTTTCTCCCTTGTTTATCTCTCATGACGATGTCTCACAACCCATGTGCTCAACACAGAGTGCCATAGGACCTGGCCATCGCTTGTGGCTGCTATGCACTCCTCTGGCGCACACAGCCTTGAAGTGATCTGCCTGGGTTTCTGCTTAGACTACCCAAGCAGAGAATAAAATAATAGGGTACACCAGGTTTGATTTTTTTTTATCAAAAGGCTTGGTCCTAAGCATTTGTACCAGGGGATTTCTTTCAGAAAACAGGTTTTTTTCCAAAAATTTGTGAGTAACATATGCTTTCAAATCACAGTGTAGAAATCTTGATACTTCCATTTTCTCCACACTACATTTAATAGATCTTCCATTGTGGTTTGACCCTTAACAGTTGTGTGTGTCCTGCTCCACAGTCATCAAAACAGGGATGTGGTTCAGCCTTAGCCCTGACCGAGAGAGCATTGAAGGACACAGTCAAGAACAAAATCTAAATGTCTTCCCAGCACACATGAAACAGAGCTTAGGGTAATAGAAATACTAAGGCAAGCAATTAGCTGAAGCCCAGGGCTGTTGTTTGTTTTTTTTAATGTTTCCCTTATATTACAGTACATATCTGGAATTAAAGTTTGGACTTTTCAGGCTTTTTTAGGAACATGCGTGTTTAAATACCAAATCCTGCTCACCATATAAGAGCTTTTATTTGCACATATATCCAGGAAGTCTGAAAAGTTCATTTTACCTATATGTGTATATATATATATATCTCCAACTGTAATGCCACTGGTAGCATGGTCTGTAGATGGATTTTGCATACTGACTTTCAGAGTTGTTTTTTGTTTAAATCCTCGAATGGTTTCAATATGTTTTTCAATTACAGAGTGGCAGGAATAAATGTATCATTTATGCCACATTTTAAGTATTTCCTTTTTTTATTGCCAATGTTTAGCTCTTCCTTGTTCAATATATACAATGAAAAAGAAAGATCACGAGGAGGTTTATCTAAAAATGAATTTTTAAAAAAATGTAAGAATATTTTTATCTCATCTGCATTATATGATGCTGTCAATATTTTCTCCTGTTTCTGATCCTGAGTAACTGACATGTGGAAATCACTATGACAATATGAGTACTATCCCTATAGATATGCAAAATCAATCTCCCATACCTTTACTGTAGGAATTCAGGCATTCTCCATTCTCTTCTCTTTTTTTGTATTTTATCAGCCATAGACGCTTCTGAACGTCACAGATTTTTAGACTACAGTTTCTTCCTTTGCATCACCCATGTACTAGCTTGGGGTTTTTTGCATTGCATTTAGAGTTTTATTCAAGTATAATGATGATTAGAATGGGAGAGACTACTTCTAAGTGTTTTGGCATGCAGAAAAGTACCATGAATAAGAGAGAGTTAATTCAGAGCTAAATTATGTCCCTTTGGGACATCAACTCTTTAAAAAAACCCACACTAATGTTACCGTATTTCCACAAAATGGTGAAAATAATGTGTCCATGCAAGCCAGCAGAGGTCTCAGTGTAGAAGTATTCTGTACATGTGCACTGACAGAAGTGTTACAATTATCTGTTAATTTTCCTTATATTCCTAATACTTGACATATGGGTTCCAGGATATGTTCTTAAGATACATTCTCAGTTTCCTGGGCATGACTATCTGACCTTCTGGGAAAATGGACTACCTATCACATGGCTTTTAAAAATAAAGTAGGTTAAAGGAAAATATAAAATACTGCCTATATTTATGATTTATGATTCATGATTCACTGACTGTGTAAGATATAATCTGGAAAACAACAGGACACATCTGAGTGCTATAATCATTCAGTACATTGCAAGAACCAGTACTGAAAAGCTATGAGAGGTAGAGTTAGTTATGTAGTGATTTTTTCCCCCTGTCTAAAAAACTTTATCAAACCAGGCAAACTGTTTAACTAATAATAAGAAAACTAAATGTTACTGGAAAATGACAGGACTTAGCATTCAGTCTCCTCTTTATTCTCTCTGTCCCTTTAAAACAAAAATAATAGAGTGAATTTTCTTGTAGCTTTCACTTTTCTTCAGATGAAAATCAAAACTCTGATTGAAGTATTGCTCTAAATAGAACCAGCCCTTAGATCAAAGAACATTTTTTTCTATGGCCGGACTTACCTCTGGATCAAAACCACTAGTCCATATCTGATTGTGAGGTTCTCTGAAGAAAATCTACATTGTCCCTATCTTTCAAACAGTAGAAAATTCTTCAAAGAAAGATAAAGCTCTGAAGCAGCAGCTTTCCAAAAATTACTCTCCATCAGTATGTTATCACATGTCATTGTATCAACATTTTTTCTCACTTGGACAACTGTATCTTCCAGTTACCCTTTGTGCTGCATCTCTGCAACTGGATATGTAATTCAGGTTTTATTCATGATGCCCACTCTGGAGGCAACATAAGCCGGGTACTTGGTTTAAATACTGAGCACAAAGAGCAAACAATTTCAATGAGATCAAGACAATTGGCAGAGTTCCCTTTTGTTTCCTTGTGGCTGGTGTGCAAAAAAGACTGCCATATTAATTACAAAATTTTGGTGAAGGATTTAAGAGCATTTAAAAATGCTGTTGCTGGTGAGTTTTCAGTTACATCTGTTGCAGGCTCCTTATTTTTCAACTGAGCATGGGTGTTTTCATGAGGTTCAGAGAGGAGCCACAGGCTCCCATAGCACATTGCAGAAATTGGCACATTCGTTTTCTAGCAAGGGAAAAGCTGACTTGTGATAGTCCAATGATTATTTAAATTTACAGCTCAGGAATATTTATTCTTATCTCTATCAGAAAGTCCTGGACTGGCTTTGTCCTTGGCATTGTGAATGTCCCCATCTTTGATTAAAAGCAAGGATGAATTCTGAAAAAGCAGTTTTCCCTTTATCTGTCGGCAGCAGTAGCTGCTGCTGGAAGGAACTGCAGGCTTCACCCTCTCTACAGAAGCCTTGTAAGAGTGGTTAAGAAGAGGAAGCAGCCCCTGTAACTGAATCCTTCTGCTAGTGGGTACAACCAACATAAAAAATGTCACAGGGAAAGCCACATCTAGCTTTTAGCATTTCCCTTGAACTGTCAAGAGCTGACAAGCCAGGAATACTCTCCTATTATACCACAGGCTTTATTGGACCCACAGGACTTCAGAATGAGGTTATGCTGCTGTAGCTGAATGTGTGCACTGAAAAAATATTTCTGAATACTTTTCACCCCTTCTCATTTGCTTATCTATAAGGAAGGGGAATTTTGCATATAGAAACATCTCTGGGAGATAAAAGCAGTATATGCATTAACACATGCCAATATCTGTGGGAAAATACCAACTTTTGCTGTCCTGCTCTGCCTTGTTTTTTATCATCTTGCACTGCTGTACATGACAAAGCATACTATGAATTCTCTGGATGTCTTATCTGTGGTTACCCACAATGCAGCAGGCTTCATTTTAGGAAGACCAAACCCCACTTGAGACGTCTATTCTACAAAGCTAGGTGGACAGTCCTGATCATAGAGACATTTTGCATGCAAGCAGGAGACAGGATGAATGGAAGTGGGAGGCAGAGGACACCAAAGCAGCCTCTGAGGACCACACAAGTAGCATGTGGTGAATCTTAGGTAGGAAGCCATGTGCAATTCCCAGAACAGTATCTGGTTCAGTACAATATACTCTCCTTTTATGTATGGTGTCTAAAGTGGTAAAGTTTTCTTAAGATTGCCTTACAGAAATGTGATTTTAGAGGAGGAGAACTATTGCTCCTCTTAGCAAAGTGTCTAAAAAATGTATCAGCATTCCATGAATGGATGCATAAAACATATTTCCTCTACTAAGAAATATCTTACAACTTTTGCATACTGGGAGCTGTGACCTTCTATATAGAGTGATATCAGCTCCAGTGGTAATCCTGGATGCAGACATGTCTACTGGAAAAGAATTTACAATGCAAAAGTACAAGCATAATGTAGCAGCCATTTCTTGGCTCATTTAAAGTAGCTTGTTTAATGTTTTACAGCTTTGCTTTTCTTGAAATCTTAAGAGTTATAGATATTGGTAAACTTTCAACTGGAAAAAGCATTAAGGAGCACACCCTAGCTTTCATTTGGCTTTTTTTTTTTTTTTTTTTTAGGAGATCTCTAAATTTTTTACACAGAATTGAGGATTAGTTCAGGCCCAATTTAGCAGCAGTGGAAATGTTTTTAAAATATAGAAAAATATTTTTTTCAGGATTAACCAAAAACCAGTGAAGAAAATGGAACTTGAACCCATTTTTTTCTACGTGCCAGTTCAAAGCCATGAAGACTCAACCAATTTGCTTTAATAAAAAATACAGAAGAAATAAAAGGAGTGATCACATTTCAGTGTCCTGAGATATTATATACATAAATATATGTGTGCGGTTTTTTGCATATTGTACAATTTTGGAACAATATCATAGACTCATAGAATGGTTTGGGTTGGAAGGGACTTTAAAGATCATCTACTTCCAACCTCCCTGCCATGTGCAGGGACACCTTCCACTTAACCAGGTTGCTCAAAGCCCCATCCAACCTGGCCCTGAACACTTCCAGGGATGGGGCATCCACAGCCTCTCTTGGAAGCCTGTTCCAGTGCCTCACCACCCTCACAGGAAAGAACTTCTTCTTTACATCTGATCTAAATCTACCTTCTTTCAGTTTAAAGCCATTACCCCTTGTCCTATCACTACATGCCCTTGTAAAAGTCCCTCTCGGGCTTTCTTGTAGGCCCTCTCTAGGTACCGGAAGGCCACTATGAGGTATCCCCAGAGCCTTCTCTTCTCCAGACTGAACAAGCCCGACTCCCTCAGCCTGTCTTCATAGAAGAGGTGCTCCAGCCCTCTGATCATCTTCACGGCCCTCCTCTGGACTCTCTCCAACAGGTCCATGTCCTTCTTATGTTGGGGACCCCAGAGCTCAATGCAGTACTCCAGGTGGGGTCTCACCAGAGCAGAGCAGTCACCTCCCAGAGGGGGAGAGTCACCTCCCTCAACCTGCTGGTCACACTTCTTTTGATGCAGCCCAGGATACGGTCAGCTTTCTGGGCTGCAAATGTACATTGCCAGGTCATGTTGAGCTTCTCATCAGCCTTCCAATATGTTGTGGAGGTGATTTTGTTGTGATGGAGATGGTATCTTTTAACAGAGACTGCAACGTCGGAATGTTGCATTTCAAATCCAGCTCCTGCCACTGGCCTTGTGATGAGCAATTCCCCCTCCCTAAGCCTGCATTTTACCTCCTTCAAAGACAAGATAATGAAACTGACCTCCTTTATAAAGTACTTTGAGATTTACTGATGAAAAGTACAGGAGAAGAGCAAGGAAACTTTAATTATTTGATGTAATTAAGAACTTAATGAAACTTAATGCCTTGTTGATGTAACATTTGCATTTTCTTCGGGTTTTCAGTGCATTTTTTCCAGCTTAGCAAACTGGTGGATAAGGGCTGAAGGAATAATCTGTTGTGAAGAAATAAAGAAACAGATGTCTCTGCCTTTCAAAAATTAATAGCAGTGTTAAATCATATAGCCTGAGGTCACAGCTCTTGAACTGCTAGAGCCAAAGTTTCACTTTCAGCATTGCTTGGCAAGCCTATGAAGTCCCAGGCAGAAGACTTGTGGGAATCCATAATAATGAAAAATGTAGCTGCAGAAGTTAATGCAGGCCTTGTTGTTATAAATGTAGGCAGCATTGGAGAGACTGGAAACAAGGGCAGGGACCTGGGCTCCTCATGGGGCTCAACCCCCCTCCTCGGTGCTACCCACAGAGCCTTTGGGGCGGTGGCACTTCCCGTCAACTCTGAGGGCTATGTCTGCTTCAAAATGGAAGTGGAGATATTCCTGTTTTAAACCAGCAGCTGAGGCCTAAGGGACAATGAGCAAATCTGCAGAGACCTGTGATAAAATCACAAAAGTTGAAACTACAGCTTTAAAAGCCTGGTTCTCAGTAAGACTTAGGAAATCCATTCTCTGCACAAATAAAATTAACCATGCAACTAAGATATCCTCAGATTCAGGATAAAAGTTATCCATTACTAACTTTATGTTCTTGCCTTTAGGCTGCCAATTTGAGATGAGTTAATACGTTGAAAGTTCATTTAGCTATACCCATGTGAAAACACAACCATGGCAGTACAGAAATACTGTGAGAGAGGCAGGATGCTGTAAAATAACTCATTGGAAGATGCTTGGCCCAACTCAATGCTTTTTGACATTATTGGCAAGTTGACTTTGGACTTTTCCAGTGAGTCCCTTAGCATTTCTAGGTCTGCCTTTCTTCAAGGCAGCTGTTAAGGAACCACTCCATTTCAGCATCGGTCACCATTCATTGCTATACTGCTTGTGTAACACAAAGACTTTATTTCCTCTTTCTGACCTTCCAGTGAGGTTGATTTGAGGTCTGTTGGCCCGATGTATTTCCATAGCACAAGAGGATGGGATTACCTAAATCTGCATTATGCCTAGTTGCAGGCAGGATGGAGCTCAGTGTGAGCAAATTTACCTTCCTGATGTATCAAGGACAGCACCAGCTCTACAAGTCAGCAGGGAGGTACCTCAGCAAAGTTCTTAGCTCATTAGTCCTCACATTGGAATTTTTGGCAGAAGCTATTTTTATTTAAACAAAGCCAGGGTTTTCAATATTATTTCCTCATAACTGGAGTAGGCAAATGGAGGCTTCAGACATATTAGAGATAAAGAGTCTGAAACTTGCAATGTTATTACAAGGAAGGGAAAAAAAATATTGTAGAGAGAAGAAATAGGCTACTTCAAACATCACTAGAGCTTCATAATTATATCCTTACTTCTGTTGACTCTGCTTTGAGAAGTAATTTCAATTTCAGGATAATTAGAGAAGTCCTAGAAACACCTTACCAGGAAAGGTCACTGTGTGTCAAAGCCCTAGAGATACCTTACAATATACTCTCATGGGTTTACAAAAGAGTAGTATTTCCTGAAATAGACTGGAATGTTCTTGTTCATAAAGCAGTATTGTTTAACACTGATTTGGGACCTATTCAATTCACTTCCCTGCAACAGATAATTTTGCCATCCTCTGAAATTGAGGCAGAACTTTCTAGCATGTCATTGCTCTAATGTATTGAAATTGTGGGACAGAGAATTTATTTCCCACCAAATTTCCCAAAGAATGATGTGCTGCAAAGAGAAATTGATTACAAGCAGAGATGTCTGGTCCCTCTGGGAAAGACAGCTTTAGCCATGGCTGGAGGCTGTGAAGATATCGACAGACAAAGTATCAAGAGCACTTTATAGTACTGCAGTACAGCTGCTGGCCACCTTCAGATTTATCACAGGACTTGCCCACTTGAGGAAAAAAAACAATGTCATTTTAGGGATGATTAAGCTTCTACTTTTCTATAACTGTTTTAAAAATATTAGGACTTTATGGGGATACTTGCAGCTCCACTCCCGTAGGACAAAACCACAGAAAGAAACTGTTGGTCCCCAAGTTGCTCATAGCCCAATTTTCAAGTTTCTGACTCCATTTCCCCTCTTTTCTCTCTGTCCTGGGATTTTCTAACTGTGCTGTAGTGATTGGTTGTGACACAAATTTCCAGCACCTATCTTCTTTTCTAGGCACTAAAACCTTACTGGGAAACAGGACATAGCACATCTCTTGGGCTGATTTTTTTCTCCTGATTTTTGCATAAGTTTGAATTCATGTGGTGTGTTTGGGGAGACATTTGGAAGCAGAAGGACATTCAACAGGAAGAATGCACCACTAAAGTTTTGAGAGTGTTCACAGGCCTCCTATTAATTCAGTATTGCTAACTCAAAATGAAGATTAATCCCATCTGAGGCTATGGCAGTATTTAATTACAGTTTGTCTGTATTGTACAGTCCCTTTATTCTTTAAACTTTAAATTTAACTGAGGCTAAATTAAGTAACTGAAAATCCTTAATTAGTCAGAGCTAGTGTGCTAGCTGAACTTCAGTAGTGAGATTAAATCTGAAAATAGGTGATCCCCCAAAGATAATAAATGTTTATATGGCCTGCATACATATTTGCTCCCAGTTTTGCTTACAAGTGTGGTTTCTGTCTCTTCATGCTAGTAACAGAATAAGAACATGGGCAAGGAATTTTCTACATTGCATAATTTTGCCCCAACTCTGTTACCACCAATGTTACACTAAAAACTGGGAGCTGAGGAGCTTCACCTCTGCAAGTGTGTGGCTTGTGCATTTAGTGCTATGGGAGCAGTCACACATCCAGGACCACACAGGAGTGCAATGGCTCAGACCTGCAGCTGAGCTTGCTCACCTTGGCTCCTCTCTGCAGGAGCTGATGAAATCCATCTTTGGAAATGACATAGTTTCTTGAACCTTGAGTGGCTATTCCCAGTTCAGCCCAGTGACTTTTAGTGGAGCTGGTAAGCAGTTGGTTCCCCTTGTCCAGGAATTCTCCTGGCAGAGAGGGGAATTTTCAAGGTGGCAATAAAGCAGTTGAAATGTCTGGAAATAACCTTATGCTAGAAAGTGGGATGGGTTTGGAAGAGATTCTTGGAAGGAGATTGTGGCTGTGGCTGGAGCTTGCAGCTCTAGGATACTGGAAGACACCCTGGAGGACAGCACTACCCAGGCATACAAGGCTTCTGCACAGGGTGGTGTCCAACGCATCTCCCAGTTTCCAGGGTCCTCACTATTTTCTCCCTTGCCCTCATCCTGTTCTCCCTATCAAACTGCCCTTCCAGGCAAAGCTTCCCAGGGAAGGAAGACATGCAAACTAGACTGGTATTTCCTTAATTCATTGAAACATATTATCTGATTTGGTAATCGGATACTTAAAATGCAAGATACCATCATTCACCCAGAACACAAAAAAGTTTCTTTTTAAAAATGCTACAGTGACCATTTTGTGATTTTGATTTTATTTCCTTTCAAAATAGACTTTCCAAAGTGGCTACATTTTGATGGTGAACAAAATGACCTCAGTTTTCCCTTAGAAACTGAAGGAAAGAAAGTACGCATGCTCAACAGAGCAAGCCCTCAGCACCATGTCCTGCTGGAGGCTGGAAGAGCTCCTGGGCTCTCAATGGCACAGCAGTCTCAAAGGCCTAAAAATAAGTAGGAAAACACCACTGCTCCTAAGAGAGAGCTTGTGCGTACATGACTGCACATGTTATTTATAAGATTGCTTCTCTGCCAACCCCTCTGTCATCATGTCCTCCAGCTCTGCTTTTGCGTACATCAAAACCGTTGGTATTAGTTGGGGTGTTCAGTTTTTATTGGAAACTGGGCCCCAAAAACAGAGCAAGGAAACATGTTTTCAGCCATTTGTGCTGTAGTGCATGTTGCTTTATTTATGAAGCAGGAATGCTTCATCTGCCATCAAGGCCATCTCATTCCTGGTGTTTAAATATAATGCGACCCAGTTCCCTGCTTGAGGAATATGTTTTATTTCCATATTGCTCATGATTTTTGCACTTTTTATTGCCAGAATGGAAAAGTTCAGATTATCCTTCCCAATTTGTGCGGCAAGGCCACATTTCAGCTCTTTCCCCAGCAAGCAGCCACAAATCTGTTGCACTGTTTCCTCCCTCCCCACGCCGTGAGGTCAATGAAACCTCTGCAAAGGGGTGAATTTCCACACCAGTGCGGTGTGGAGGCACTGGCAGCGGGGCCACAGGGGCTGGGCGAGGAGGCCGGCCGCAGCCCTGGGCTGGTCGGAACCAGACCCCGCTGGTTACAATGGCCTCCCCCGCCGATCCCTGAGGAACCTGTGCCAGACCATCGCCTTCCTGACAGGAACCGTGGCTGTGGGGAGCCCACGCTGGAGCAGGGGAAGGTGTGAGAGGAACGGAGCGGCTGAGAGAAACTGGTAAGTGCTGCCTGACCCCCGTCCCCCCGCAGCGCAAAACGGGGCTGGAGGAGGCTGGGGGGAGAGGGGGGTGCTGGGCCTGGCAGGGCGGGGAGGAGAGTTCCTTTCCTGGATCCTTCTAATTAAGCGGTTTGTGAACTTCTACGTGTCTTGGCCTAGTGGCTCACAGTTTTCTTTTCATGAGGAAAATTAAACTTTTTTTTGAAATCTGAATAGAGTAAGTGGTGGAGGGGGGACGCATGCCTTGTAATAAGGTGTGAATAACTACACGTCCATCAAGTTCCTTATTTTGTTTGACTTCAGTTTTCTTGTCCCATAACAAGTTCAAAATGAACTATCACTATCTGGAGGTGTCACAAGATGTTTAGATAGCAGTTATACCCTGTGTAAGTGATGGCTGTACTTTTTAAGCACAGGCAGTGTTCCTGGCACAGGAAGTACCCCTGTTATGCCCTGGTTTTGCACCCTCTTAATGCCCTCTCCTCAGCCTCTGTTCTTGGCCATTTTCAGTGGCCGCTATCTTCCAGTGGTACTGGAACAAGCAGGCCCTTTGTTCAATCCAGTTCAATTCACCTAACAGTTTTCTTGTGGCCTTCAGAGAATATATTAAATCCTTCCTCTCTTGTTTCCTGGAAATTTCAGGAAGCTGAAACTGCCCTAGCTTTACAAATATTGCTGAAAGACATGACACCAGCTCCCTGTTCCACAGGTGATACAAATGACATGGAGAAATCATATGCTTGTAATGTGGCTGCTCACACTGCAAAGATTACTTAAATGTAGCACGTCTATGGTTTTTCAGCTCTAAAATTCTGATCAAAGGTACAGGATCTGGTACATGATTCTTATCAGGGATTTATCTATTCTTTTTACTCTTTATAGCATAAAGGAAGTCCTGTTTATCCCAAAATATAAAATGGCAATGGCATAAGACTGGAAGGCCAGGAGAAGCTTGAAGTAGATGTTGGTGGAAACTCTAGGATCCACGAAAACAGGTGGGAACCTAAAGCTGAAGTATGTAACACTGCTAGAGTTAATGTAAGTAAATCTCAAGAAAGGAGACTGTTTAGGCAATATTTTGTATGTACTTGATGAGGAATGAGATGACAATGCTGTTCAGGGCCATCTTTGTATTACAAAACGCATAGTCAGAGAAAGCTGTAATTGTATTGCCTAGTGTAGAAGGAAAAGCGCATGAGAGTCAAGCAGAAGAGAGCTACCCTTCCTTCAGGTGACAAGGCACCCACAAAGACGAATCAGACTCTCTGCTGGCAATGTTTTACAGCTTCCACTGCTGACTTTACCAAAATATGCCTTTACCAAGCAAGAGCATAGCAACAGAAGCAGGCTGAAAAGAAAAAGAAAAATTGCTGACTAACCCAGTGATGGGGTGAAGGCTGTGGAGGGTATTGTAGTGATACAAGAAGTAACCACCTGAGAGCTAGAGATTATGCTTCCCCTGCCTGATGGCTTTGGCTTGAGATTATACAGTGTTTTCACCAGTTCCAAATAACTCTCTTACCTGCACTGAGGTGGGTTGAGGGCTTGCACTGGAGCTACTACAGGTGTTACAGCTGTTCTTGAGATGACTGTATGACTATGCCATTTACCTCCACTTCGCAATGGGCATTTGGCGGTATCATGAGCCTATTGTAACTGAAACATGCAACAAGGCTGGCAACAGATTGAGATACAAACCTTTTCTTTCTTTCATCTGCAGTTAGGATGTGTAAATGAGCTGTTCGTACAGAGGTAAAGCAGAGTTCAGTTGCAGTTCGTTGTGTGTTCAGTTGTGTCCAGCTTATGCTGTTTTATCCCTTCAAAGATACTGTTGTTGTTTGCATTGTTATGACTGCAGGATTTGTTCAAAGGGATGATCGAATTTTAGAATAATTGAGAAAAAATTTCCAGTTTATTCTGACACTGGTTCTGTTGATCCTGTAGGGGTCACGGGATAGACATGCTCTTCCAGTTAGGTCTATTTGTACTGCCAGTCTTCCTAAAGATTTTTGTGATGTTTAATTCAATCTCTAGGATAAATATATTTGGTTAGTAGCATGGTGTCCCTGTTACCACTCAGCAGTGAAAGAACTGATTTTCCAAAATTTCATAGAGTAAACAGATTATTTAGGAAAAACGACAGGGAATTACACAACTGGGGAAAAAACTCTTTGAAGAGCTCTGTAGGAGACTTTTCACCCTTTTTTTTGTGTGTGTGTAGTGATGAATAACTAAGTCTCAGAGAAGTAACCCAGACAGGTACACAGTGCCCAGGATCACAAACTTTTCATGCCTGGAGCTTCCATTGAGCACCACCACCCACAGAAGATTTCCAGGTTGGGTCAAAGAAGTGAGACAGTCTTCCTTGCCAGAAGACGACTTGTCCCCTGTTGTTGCTGCCTTGCACTGCTTGGGTAATAACTTTAGGGGAATATGTAATAATAATGGAAAACATGCTTTTCAACTTTTGTTCTCCCTATTCTGTCCCTGGAAGGGGGAAGGAGTTCTCAAGACTTGGGGCGGCCTTCTCTTCCTTCAGAGATCTGGGACCTCCCAAGTAGGATATGGTTTAAAGTGAATTTTTTTAAAAAAGAAGGAAATGGGATGTGTGGGAATGACAAGGGGAAAGTAAAAGCTAAAATGGATAATTCAAGAGGACATGTGAAAAGGTGGGAGAGAGATTTTATTAAATTAGAAAAATATATAGCAAATTAAATAGAAATAGGTTTACAATCATATTCTCATGAATATTAATTTCTGCAAAAATCTGATTTTCTGTTTCAGGCTTCTTCAAGCCCTCTCTCTCTGTAGCTGGTGCTGTTCAATCTGTGGTGAGGATCTGAGCCACCAGAGCCAATTTCAATTCCAAATCTAAACATAAACAATGGCTTGTGAGGTTGAAATTCCTTTGAGGCTCACCCAACTCCAGTTTTGCTTTATTCCTCCAGGGGAAACATTTTCTCTTTGAAGCTACAGTCCAACTCATTGCATTGCAGGATATAAGTTTAGGTTCTCCTTTAGGCTAGCCTGTCCTGGGACATTTTATGCACTGTCCCTTCATATTACACTGATAGAAAAAGAGAGCTCTGACATGTTGAAACTGTAAGTGATGAGGTGATGTTAGGAGTTTAGAAGGCTGGAAAACATTCAGTTTTCCAAGTCTCTCTGTCTAAATTAACATTTAAAATCAAAAGCATTGTGAATTTAATTAGTCCAGACGTTTGAAGGTGCAATATTAATGGTAATTTATCTTCCCTTTTTTTTCCAATGTAATCTTGGAATTATCATGAGAAAGATGGTTACCAGAGGGTTATTACATGTACTGTTTTCTTGTTGTCATATGCCACAGGCAAGAACAACACTTTGAAGAGAATTGTTTTTTTCTGAGAACAAAGATAAACTACTGTAAACTAATTGCTAAGCTGCAGCACAGTAGGTAAAGTAATGGAAAAGTACGGCATTAATGAGTTGTATGAAGTCATCTTCTCTGAAAAATGAGCTTGCTCTAAAAGCACTGATAGCCAATTACAGGTACTTTTCATATAGTTGTACATGTGGATCCCACAGTGCTGGTTGTTGTATAAATGCAAAAGGCTAGCCCAGTCCTCTATGGACTGACTTCTAAGTAATGAATAAAAATGTGGAAAAAGGACTAATTCATGTTACTGTTCCAGAGAATATTGGAGAGGCAAAAAGGCTATCATTTTATGCAAAGCTGAGTAGGTAGGAGGGGTGTAAAATCAAATACCCTGGCACTCAAAGAACCTTAACTTTATCCTGAACGGTACAATATCCCTAGGATTTAATACAGATGTGAACCTCCAAGAGTCTTTGTGACCACAGTACCTTAGTGTTCACCAGGACCAAATAATCCTTGATAGGTGTCTGACTGGGTAAGCAACATGTTTTCTTAATTGGTCAGAAGTTGTGGCTGAAGGCCCAGAGACCTCGTACCTCTCTTTTTTCTATCTTCTAGTGGAGTAAGAAATCTGTAGTGTTCTGTTAAAAGTATTTGGAAAGAAGGAAAGATTGTCAGAGTAGACAGTCCCATTTAAAACTCCATTTTAAAATCAACTTACATTTTTATGGGTTTAATCCCTGAATTTTCTGAGATTTTCAGAAAAAAAAATTATGGATTTGAAAGATTCTGTTCTCAGTTTCTATGATGTTGTGAAGTTAAATGCAACTGTCATCAGTGTTCAAACTAAAGGGGGATGTGGACAAGGTGTTTCCATCCTCTGTTTTCCATTTTTTAATTACTATTTCTTCCTGTAAACTTTTGTAGAGATACATATGGAGAAAACATTGCCTCGGTTAAACCTAAGTGAGAAACATCATGTGAGGATGCTTGAGTATGTCACAATTCACACAGGACAACATCAGAAATAGATAGTGATTTTTTACTTTTTAAGGTCATGATTTTCAAAAAGCAAGTGCTGTGTTCCATAAGGGGAAACTCTACCTTGTCTTCAGCCTTCAAACTATCATCATTTTTTGAAATCTAACTTGCAATTACTAGTTTCATGGATCTTCTTCTGTGGATTTTCATCTCATTTCTATTTTTCTGCTTCATAAAACAACAGACTAATTTGAAAGAAATAAGGGAACTTTTTTTTTTTTTAATCGACTTCCTTTAATTAAATCAAAAGCCTCTCATTTTTTGGAGGTTAGAAAGTTTATTCAAAAGCAAAGCAACAAACCTTTCTGTCAGACCTCCAGTTGTCAATGGGCTACAATGGGGCCCAAGACTATTTACAACAAAGACTCTTGCTGATTTTTTTCACTGCCTTGATAGAACACTTGGGGCAAACCAGATAATCTGTTTGGTTGTCACTGACCTTCCACTGAAGTGTGCTGAGGGCGAGATGTCATTCCACTATCTGTTGATTTCTTTAGGAACATATGACTATTCATTGAGTTTTACCAAGACTGGGCTTTATCCCAATTCTAGGCTCCACAGTTCATCAGATATCACCAAACTGTGCTTAATAGTAGTATTCATATACACTGCCTTTCATCCAAAGAAGTCAAAGTGTTCAGAAACAAATTAAAGTTTTGCAATACTTGCTGGCATATCTCCTGTAAGATTTGTCCTGCTGTAATTAAGGCTGCTTTTGATAAATTGGGAACCTTCATCCCCCCCCGCCCCCAGCTGTGGGCCCCAGGTAGTTCCACTAGGGTTTTTGGCAAAATCTCTTACTAAAATGATGAAGATTTTGTCTTAAAACTCTCCCTTTCCTCCCCCACATTCTATTTTATGCAGTTTACTACTTTGTGCCACTTCTAGAACAGGCAATAAATGAAAGCTACCACCCTTGTTGTCTTGTCTTTGGATTTGGCAATATATTGCCCTCTGAGCTTACCCAACCACACAATTATCCCTAAATTAAAAAAGAGAGAGGGAAAGCAAAGAAAAGCAAGAATGCAGAGTGGGTGGGAACTGGCTGATAGGAAAGCAGCTGGCATATTAAACACAGACAACTGAAGATGGAACGACACGTGGGTGCTGCTTTGCCAAATCCCTACAGGGGGGAAAATGCCAACTAGATTTCAATGAATAAGCAATTAACATTATATTAGATTACTGCAAATAAACATTGATTTGGTAAGAAGCCAGGCAAATCATTAATACGAAGAACAGGGGGACCCAGATGGGGTAATACATGAAAGCTCAAACCAAAGCCATTCTGTCTGGACTGTCAGTTTTACAAAATCAGTATCAGGGTCAGTCAGTATCTGAATGTTTTTGGTCTGAATCCATGTGGCCAGATGCTCCATGGAGGTGATTTTGGAACATTTCTATTAAATTAGTGTAATTAGGTTGATTTCCACCAGCTGATCTGTCTCTAGAGACTCAGTTTGCCTTTTCTGATTAAATATCATTGCTAGTTAAACTTCTAATCACTTTCAAAAGTATAGCAATAAAACAGAAAGCAACAGAAAGGTGTATAAGGATGGGCAACCTGGAGAGCAAGGTCATGGGGACAGAAACAAAATAAATTGATGCATGGTGTCAGGCACTGCCCCATACTACAGCCCTGCTTCATTTTGGAGGACCAGGGAATCTGAAGAGAGTCGAAGGGGGAAGGAGAATTTAATGCCAAATTTCCAGGTTGAACGCATTCCTTTTTCACTTCATATCCCACTCCAAACCTTGTTCCTCACCAGTATGGGCAGGGAATTCTGTTTTCAATTCTACTAGAAATCTGATGTTGGAAGGTGATCAAATGACCCCAGTAGCTGGTCACTGGGACAGCCATCTACTTTATTGTTGTCCCCATGACTTGATACAGACCCAGGGGAGGAAAACTATACGAGAGATGCTAAAGCTGGCTTAGCCAGGTCTTCCCTGGGGGAAAACAGGAAGTATCACTTGGCGCAGAGAAGTTTCCCTCCATTTTGGGGGAATAAACAGGTTGGCTAGGGAAGCAGCAAAAAAAGGCAAGCCCATTTTTTTTCTTGTATACTATCTTGGGCAATTTAATCTGATCCATAAATGGGTCTTTCAGGTGCTGTGATAAAGATTTTATCAATGTATGGCCATTTTAGGCAATGAACCTTAATTTCATTTTGAGCATATAATTGAATTCTGAAACAAGGTCCAAATATGTCCTTTGTTTTTAAGTCTTTTATTTCATGTTGGGGAGAAATGACACTGAGAATACAGGCTTTTTATGCTAGAAAACATATCTGTGTTCATCTCCAGCAGGGGCTCTGTTGTATGGTGCCTTTTACATAGGGAATGTCTCTGCCCCTATGTTGGTGACTGAGAATGGAGGCCATGCTCTGTAACTTATGCTAAATAATACTGCGTCAAGATGTCCACTGATTTTGTTTGGCTCCTCTTGAAGTAGTATCTCCTACTGTTTCAGCAGGAATAATGCTGCATGGACATACTGAAGAGCATGGCTCTAGCTTACATTGGCCTTCAACTCATCAGATTTAATTTTGCTTTGGCTTTAATTTATCTGGACTATTTCATTTTATGTTCCTCCCTTCTTCAGAACTGAGGCTGACTAGAACTGTGGGAAAGAAGGTTGCATCAACTTAATACAATTCCTATGATGAAGTGGTGCGAGTGTTTGCTTAGGCAAGATTCAGATGCATTGGTTGGAAATAAGCAAAGAGAAACTGCTAGGGGAGAAAAAGAAATTTCATATGGCTTTCAGAACATTTGCTGCAATTATTCGAGTACTCATTGGAATATTCTCTGTACCTTTTCTGAATCACAGAAGAAAAAATAAATATATGTGTGTTATTATAGTACCTAGAAGCCTGATGTTGGCTTTGCTAGGTCACAGCTAAATAGGTAAGAAAAAGATGCTTCCTTTTTCAAAGCTTTTGCTGTCTGATCAGATTCTATTACAGAAATGGAATTCTGTGCTCTGTCAGAAGGACAGTGTTTGGTTACAAATGTGAGAGGTCATGAATTTTTCTGGGAAACATCTGTCTATAGCAAACTTACGTTTCATCAGAACAATCGGGTTTTTTCACAAAACTGATTCAAATTTATGTTTCACTTGGAAAAGAAAAAGGGAGTAGATCTTCTGAAGATACGTGCTAACTTTTTGCTAAGAACTGTACTCATTTTTGCAAATGATTAAACCAAAATTCTGCTAGTGTAATATTTGTATTGAATTGAAAAATTTTGAAACTTTTTTAAAAGAAATTGTAGGAGTTCTTCTATCCTGACTGAGGATGGGGAACAAACATTCCAGCTGGGGGGTGGGAGCACTGTAAAAATATTTCTTCTGTCCTTTTTAATCAACCCTTTGAAACTGAATGATCACAATACATCAGAAAGTAGCAAAGCTTTGTCCTAGCTGTGATCATATATGGATATAGGTGAGATGCTGAAAAACAAAACAAACCAAAAAAAAAAAGCAAAATCTTTTGGGTAGATAAGAAAGAAGGGCTTATAATGCTAAAAGCCTCTGATTTTTGGCAGCAGTATCCATCAGTTTAAGATATGATGCCTCCTTATAAGCCTTGTACTATGATATCATGGTAGAGGGTATTGGTTGTGCCAGCTCCCCAGTTTTTACAGATTTACTCACCAAGAATAACTTCCCTGAAATATACTAGAATGTATAAAGTCTATTAAATTTTGAAATTTTTCTTACTACCTATGCAGAAGTAACAGGACTATCAGATATTAATCCAGGACTGTGTCTGAACATGAGTTATTTGCTGTGTTATGCAGACTTTCTAGGTTTGCTACTCGTCAAAATTTATGGCCTAAGATGGTTTCTCTTTGAACGCCTGATGCTGTTGGATGTTTGTCATATCTGTGAGTGGAACAACTTTGGTTTTACCTTTGATAACATTTTATATGATTCATTCAAAGGAAGCAACAGGGCTAAAGAACTGCAAAAACTGCTGAGCTAAGACCTGTCTTTGAATTAAGCATGATGGAAATGCTGCTTTACATAGAGATATGTCACTACTGTGGCCTGCCAAGATAGAAAGGTTAGTATTGTGAAAATACATAGCAGCAGCATGTAGAAGCAAGGAAGAAAATAATAATGCAAATGAACCTGAGATTGTGAGCTTTCCCAGAACTCAAAACCTGAATGTTGGTGTAATTGTACCAGTGTAAGAAATTGCACCTCTTTTGCCCTCACACAGTTGTTGCCACGGCTACTTTTTATTGCATTTTCAATCTTGGACATTCCTTCTTCTCCTAAAGTTTTAAAAACATGACTGTACTGAATCACAGCAGAAGTCCATGCAGCCCAGTAACGTGCCTCTGGCAAAGGCCCCAGGGGTAATTCCTAGAGGACTGGCATTTTCCTATAATCTTTTTCTGGTCTCAAACAGTTTGCAATTCAGGTATTCATAGTCTGGAAATGCATTATGTCTTTTCTGTAAAGCTTAATAGATTTGCCTCCTGCAAACTTGTCCTACCTCTCTTCTTGAATCCATGCAAACTTCTAGCATCTTCAACATTGTCTGATGAGGAGCTGTACAGCATAATCACATATGGTGGCTCTTCACACCATTTTCTGTTTGCTCTGAAACTGTTATCTCCTAGTTCCCTTTTGCACCCTATAGTTTTTGTACTACACTGAAGAAGCATTAAAAAAAGGATGTGTGGCCCAGTGCTTAGGACAGAAGAAACGTGGATTCAATTTCTTGTGATTCCACAAGTTTTCTGTATGGCCTTGGGTGGGTTTGTCAGCCTACAGTGAGAAGGGAGGATCTTATGAGAGTCTTCAGCCCTCAGATGGGTAGATGCAGAGAAAATGGAACAACATTGTTCTGAGAGGTTTAGACCAAAAGCAGGGAGAAGCAAAAGGCACAAGTTTCAAAAATAGAAATTCTGACTAGATAAAAAGAACATTTTTTTTTTCACAAAGATGTGGTCAAACCCTGCAGTAGGAGCCCAGAGAAGCTATGGGGTGTCCATCCTTGGAGTTATTCAAAACTTATCTGGGCCTGGAGTAACCTGAGCTGGTTGGTGCTGCTTTAAGCAGAAGTTAGACTAGAGCCACTTGAGGTCCCTTCAAACTTAAATTGCTCCACAATACAGTGATTTTAAAGTATTTGATGTGTCTGTGCCTCAGCCTATAAAATAAGGGCATTTCCCTACCACTGCTGAGCGTTATGAAGCAAAATAAATATAGTGAGGAGTTCAAACACCTGGCAACAAAGACATGATACTGTCACTGGTTCAGTATTTAGAAGAGGTCGTAGGCTTGAGGTCTCAGAGGGCATTGAAAACGATGCTTAATACCTCCCAACTAGGCAAGCTTTCATCCAGTTTTTATATCCTATTTGTCTAGATGGAAATTCTGGCCTGGATTCTCCATGGAGTCTTCTTCTGCTGTTGAATTCATACTCACATGAAGCCTTTCCATTCATTCTTTTCCTTCATGGGCCCAAAAGAGATCACTTAGCTCAGCATTAACAGTTTTGCTTTAGGACAAACTGACAAATTAAGCAATCCAGTCCTTCTGTCCAGGAACAGGAGCTGGTTAGATCACTTCTTTTAGCTGTTAGGAAGTGTCCTTTCTCATAGCTGGTAAAGAAATGCCTTGCTCAAAACCAAATTCCTTGCTAGCTTCCTGTTTGGAGAGGAGCTTTCTTCATAACTTGACAGGGATGTTGAGGGTTTGGTTCATCTTGTCAAGCTAGCTTCTAGCCTGAGGAACTGATAGTCATTTTGCCTGTCCAGAATCCTCCTGAGGACTGATGCTTACTATCCTGGCTGTAAATAATGCACACCAGTAGGGAGGTATGTGTGAAGTGTGGTAAACTCTGTTCAATAGGAAGCCAGATTAAACCACCTTAAATCCTTAATCCTGTTGTTTTTATCCTACAAAATGAAGAGGCGTGGGTAGAGACACACTTTCTTCACTTTGAGGAAGTAAAACATGCAAGAATTACTTCCTTACCTCTACTACATTAAAGCATAATCAGTGTTACTCTTCAGGGGAGAAAGTGTCTATATTTGTCTCCAGAATAAAACTGTAGGGGAAAAAAAAAAAAAGAATTCTATAATTACCATTGGAGAAAAAGTGTGCCAACAAAAAAAAAAATCCTGTTCACACAGAAAAAAGGTATAACTAGTTTTTCAGTGTAAAATTACCCTTAGATCATAAGAAATCAATTATAGTGCCCTGCTAACTGGTGGCTTTCACACATTGTGGTAAAACCATATTGATTTTTAAAAAAAAAAATCCTTCTGGTTATATATTTGATTTTGCTCTTGGTCCTGAGATATGGTATATTGTTTCACACTTTATTATATCATCCTGGATACTTCATCAGAACAAAATACATTCTCATTTACAAAACTATTTGAGAAAAACAATGAAATAAATAATCTTTTGCACAGCTCAGTCAAAGCACAGACAGCTTTCTTGAGTCACAAAAAGGTTCATAGAATCTGGCAGAAGTGCAGGGGACCACATTTTAAATCCAGATTAGCATGAGAATTAGGAAATCTTCAGTCATTGTGGTGTAGTATTGGACTGTATTTCTGGTACCTGCATGCTGTCATGAGAATTGGGCTGCTTGTGTCAGAGCCAATGTCAGAAAAAATGACAGCTTTATATTTGCTTTTGGTGGTGTTCCTCTCCCATGACTTTGGCGAAACTTTGGAAAGGGTGAGAAACTTGAGGTGTATGGAAAGACAAGGTTTTGCTGAAGGGGATTGATGAGAGCAGAGTCTAACTGAGCAGCTGAAAGGACATTTCTCTTTAACAGTATGCAGAGATTTGAGCTGACTCCACACATGGTAATGCCACCATCTGACATGCTGTGTCTGTGAAGCACCATATCCTGACCTAGCTGGGGTCTAAAAGGATCACAGCTCTTATGCATCACTGTGGGCCTGCTAACAACTCTGATGCCACTGGGATTTACCAAACTGGGCCTATGTAACATCATGCTTTATTAGGGTGAAGACAGACTAGAGCCCGAAACAGTAGTTTCAGCTTAAGGTGTTTGTTTGCCAGACTCAGCCAAAATGAGAGTTCAACACGAGTCGCTTACGCCACTTTCACTAAGCTACTTTAAAATTACACTGGGGCTAAGTGGCTGTAGCTTCATAGCTTGGAAACCAGAACTTCTTTCAAATTAACAACTATGGGGTTTTATACTGCGGGGGATGGAGAGGTGTTGTTATTAAAAAGAAACATTGAAAAAGAAGGGTCCATTTTTACAGACAGCATGTAGAAGACTAGAAGTTGTAAATTGAACTTGTGGAAATTAGTATACAGTCTTACTCCCAGTGAAGGATTGCTCCCTTCTTCATAAATCTGTAGATACTATTATCTCAGTCCTTGCCTCACTTCTGGTTTTCAAACCCACATGTCCAAGTAACTGTCAATTTCAAGTCAATATGTGGCCAAGGTGGATCTGCTTGTAGTGAGATGCTAAATTATGTTCTCCCCTACCCCCAGCTGTAGGTTTCTGTGCTCCCGTGCCATGCAGTGTGCTTACAGTGGCATGCCCCCACTCATATAACAGCTGCGCCCCTTTCTGGTTATAAATGTACAGCCTTACAGAACAGAATCCCTTAGGAACAGTCCCTGATGTATGTGTATATAAAGATTTAGGTTAGATATGGGCAGAAGAGGGAAATTTCATCAACCCCTGCTCTCCCCACAAGGAAGAAAGGTATGGGAGACCCTGAATGTGAGACTTCTCCCCATCTTTCTGCATGAATATATTATATCACTCTGCTAGATTTCTATTGCCTGAGTTATAAGCATCTGTATGCATTCACCTGTCTAAAAATGAACACCTGAAATGAAGGAGTAATGGAAGCAGGTGTAGAAACAATGGACTTATGATTAGTCATGAATGGAAATCTAAGTGGCCCTGGCTATAGTTGGGGAATTTGCAGATCTCATAAATTATCATTACTTATTAACCAGAGTGCAGCTATATGAGAAAAAACTACACAAAAATTAATGTGGTTATAGAGGCTCTAAGTTTTGTGTTGTTTGGGGTTTTCTTCTTTTTTCTTTTTTTTTTTTTTTCATTTATCCTGAGATTGCAATGAAACATTTGGAACAGTTTTGCCGCTGCTCCACCCAACATACAGCTATTTAATTCCGACCCAGAAACAGCACCATCGAGTGATCTGTAGTGTTTTGCACCCATGGGATATTAAGCACTACCTGATGCTGAAAATGGTGTTGCAATTAGATATTATTGAAAATTTGTTAATCTACAGATAATTTGAATTTGCATAGTAAAATTAAGGCAACCCTTCTGAGGGAGTAATAATCATTAACTGTGAAATGAAATAAATGATTCAGAAAACAGGCAGCTTCTTCACTGCAGCAAACATAGTAACATCTCTGAAGCCACAGGAGTCAGAAGGTAAGCAGTAACCTGTCATAGGCAAAGGTGATGTGGGACCTGGTGGGAGTGAAGTGCTGGATTATAAATTAGACTCATAAGCCTTGTACTAAATTAGACTTGCTGTTTGTAATGTTAAACAGTGAATTAATCTTTTTTTCACAAAGATGGGAAAATCCTTATTCAAATATAAGGCAGCTTTTAAATGTGGAAGTGACCTAGAAGTTTAACTGGAAATCTCTTTTGATGAGATTTAAGTTCTTATGTCCCTGTTGGACTTTAAATCTAACCTGTAAAAACTAGGTCATCTGATTTTGTCATAGTTCTTTTGCCATTCTTGCTCTTTCTGACCTAATCTTACGTATTTCTTTTTCTATTTTTTTTAAATACAAGTGCAGAGTCAGTCCAGAAAATGAGTTTATTTAGTGCTGCAGCACAGCCAAATTGCCATCTTCACTGTTTTAAATAGATATTTGTCCCCATGGAAGACTTACAGTGTTGAAAGGAAGTCTTAGATTCAGAAAAAAATGCATTTTTACAAAGATAAACCGGATTGACAGGTCTCTGAAATACACTTTTTTCTACTAGGTCTTACCACCTTCTTAGTTTCTGTTCCTTCCCAGGATTGATAATATACGCTACCCCATGAAGCCTTTCTGGTTTGTAACTGAGGGGTTACCCGCGCTGTTAGCCATGGTTAAGCATCTGCTACAGTAGGAGAGCTGCAATATCTGAGGACAGTAACTCTGGAGCATTAGAGACAGGAAAGACAAAAGTCTTTGATGAAAGTCAAGAGAAAACTCAAATTCAATGAGTATCAAAGTGGCTTACTTCTACCAAAATAAGTTTGAGAATCTAGCATTCGATTTCCTGCAACAAAATTTTCACTGCAATTAGTGTAAAGGCTCCTAAAATAATACAGTCTACTAGACCATTAGAAATGAGAAATGTATTTTGTATTACTATGTTAATGATTTCAAGGAATTCAGTAGTCAAAGATATTATTTTCTACATTTGGACCATAGAAGGTTATCTCTACTCTTTTTTGGTTTTCTCCTGAGAGTGATAGGGAGAAATTTTTTTAGTTTTGAGAGAAATTTCACCTCCAGAAATGTAAAAAATGCTAAGCCACAGGATAAATTCAGGAAACAAGTAGAAGACAAACTGAGGCAAAAAAAAAAAAGCCCCAAACCAAGCCCCCTACGAATAGCAAACTTGTATTTTTTTCTCATACTCACGAAAAAAATTGAGGGGGCCAAAGTATGGGAGAAATCAAGACCATATCAAGCCACAGCTTTCTCATGCTTCTTTCTTTTCATGTTACCATTTTAACTGGGAAAACTTTTGATGTCATTGATTCCAATCTCCTGGTTTTTCAGTCAGTTGTCTTTTTGGCTCACTCTCTTAATCAGCTGGAATGTATTAGCTGAAATCCAAATGTTTCACAATTACAGGTCAGCTTTGGCCATATTTACTTTTCCCAAGGAAGAATTTTAAACTCAATGAAAATGGCCACTTTGTTTCAAACTGGTTCTTTTAGCCAAAATAATAAAAAGAAAAAGTTAATTAATTTGTTTTTCTTATTTGATCAACTCTAGTTCTGATCCCTTCAATTCAACAATAGTCAGTTATTGTAAAATTGATTTTGTAAGTAAAGAAAGGTTTTGTGATATTCCATTTCTGAGGCACTGCCTTGCTGGGGAGATTTTATAAAATTGTGTAGTCTCTTTTAGTCTGTGTGTTTGCATCTGTTGAATAGAGATAAGTTATTTACCTCATATTGTGTTTTGGCAATTTACATTTGAGCTACAACTTACATATAGAAAATACCGCCAATTCTAGCTGGTGTAAGTCACCATAGCTCCCAGATGTGTTACTAACCCTGTAATTTCATTGCTACATGAAAATTTGTGCTTGGTTCTTGCATCACATGCTCCTATTACAAAGTAAGATTAAGCAGTTGCTGCTCAGAAATTCCTCAGGCAGCCCTGGGGCAAAAGACAGATATTGTGTTCCCCTGCAACATGGGTTTGGAAGTCTCTGCTGTAAACACAGGCTTTAAACTCACAGCCTCAACACCCTGGGGGCAATTGCTGTGTTGTGGGGAGAGGATGGGATTATGCCCATGGGACTTGCAGCCAAGGCTGGGGGCTCGGCACCTGCCTGTCTTCCCTGGTGTGGGGCAAAAGCCCTGGTGAGGCAGACCAGGGCTCTGCGATGTGCCATGACACTCTGTCCCAGCGCTTGGCACCAGCTGCAGTGCACATTCTTGGCACCACACCAGCATTTGAGGTGGGGAAAAGTCAAGCAAGGACAGGTGATTCTAAGTCCCTCACCCCTCAGGTGGCCCTGGGAGCTGCATGGCCTGTCGGCAGAGTGCAGAACCTTGCCTCCAGCCTCCGGTGCTTTTAGGTCTCTTCAGCTTCTGCTTGGAGGAGCCCTCTGACCTAGTGAGTCGAGGCACTGAAGTGCAAGACTTGTTTCCAGAGTGGTGGCACGGCTACTGTGTGCTCCTTCCGCACACAGGCTGGGGGGCAGTGCTTCTGGACAGCCCAGGTAGTTGTACCAGTTTGCATTCCAAGAAATGGAAGTGAAATGTTGCCTTCATTGTTTCTCAAGAAAGCTCCAGAATTGTAGCATTTATTTTTCAAAGCCCTGATTTAAAAAAAAAAAATATCAGAATTTCCACTGAAGTTCTGGACCCTAATCAACCTTCATTTCTCTTTCTTTTTCACCCTGTCATCTGGCTGTCAACTTTAATTCCTCCACTGATGTTCTTTCTTTTTTGAATACAGGAGAACAATTTAGGCTCTTATGCTTTTAACTGAATAAGTAAATATAATGTCCAACATAATTAACGGAGCCATGAACATGCCTCCCTTTTCAAAGACTAAATTAGGAAAAGGGAAAGTAAGGAAAATGATCAGTGTGGTCTCATCAGATCTATCTAAATAATAGGTTAAGGAAAGGACAAATTTATAATTAGATGTATTTTTGTTTCACACTTTCCTTACTGGCTTCATAATTTACATTTTGCTTTCATTAAAAATAGATGTAGCTGTCAGAGCACAAGCACACACCCTGCACATTCCATACCTACCCTGGACACACCCATGTGGGATCACAGTTTTATTGTTGTACTTCTAAACCTGTGTGCCAAACTGTATTCTCTTACACTACAGTTATAAAACTGGGAGGAGAGTGATCCTCATCTTGCCACCTTTCAGGAAACAGGTATGATATCAATTGTGACTGCAGGGAACCGAGCAACTAAAACAGACTGACATGGCAAGCAAGGCACCAAGTTTTCTCAAATGTCTTCTTATCAACTGCCAAAGGATGGGATGAACCTCTGGACCAGCCAATATATAATACAGATTAACTTTTTTGGCAGCAATCAGTTCTTAATATTCTGATTGAAACTCCACTGAAGTCTTTCATTGTCACTTTACACTCAGCAGTTTCAAGGACATCTTCAAAGTCCAGGAAGAGCACCACTGCCAAAATCTGACATGTTGTTTAGTATTGCTTGACTGGGGATTCAGCTTTTGTTTCTTTGTCATTTAGTGTAAGATATTTTATTAATCACAAAATTATTAGTGGTGGAAAACTGGATTCTCATATATAACTTGTCCAACAATCACCAGCATCAGGAGATTTGTCTGCTAGCAGCAGTAATGCTTCTAGATTCTCCTCCACTACAGAAATTCTTGCTGTGCTTATTTCCCCTTTTCCACCTCAATCCTTTATTAACTGTGCATTCATTCACCCCCACCCTTACTGTCTGCCATTTCTATCTCTGTTTCAAGAAATAAACATTATTTCATAGAGTAAAATGATAATGTGAAAAATGCATGATGGTCACACCAAACATTTAAGCATGCGTTTAATTTTAGCTAGTATCAGTGCTGTTCTTACTGAGATCTAGACCAGATTTAGAATCGAAAAACATGAAGACTGAACACGACCTTCTGCAGAATAAAATGGTGGGGTGTAAAAAGAGCTAAAGAATCTTTTTCTTGGCATGCTGTCTTCTGTCAGGCACAGAAAAGAAGAGGTGAGAATGGGTTGAAGTTTTATGCATTTCAGTAGTAGAATTGGTAACTCAGGTAAATCTGTTTATACTAATTGAGCTGGTAGGAGCACATCTTCCTATGCAGACATTCTCTGTTGGAAAAGTGATGCAGGAACATAACAGAGTACAGAAAAACACTGGTGAAAAGTCAACTAATAGAAAAGAACAGGAAGGAAATTTGTGCTGCCCAGGCAATTTGTGTCACCATTCTATTGGGAAAACAGCACTTCCCTACCTTTGAAGACAGACACAAAAGGCTGAAAGGTTTTCAGATACTGCAGTGACAGTGTCCACAGGAGCACTACAGTTTGCATCAGCTGTGCCAAACTGAGTATGGCTCTTCTCCTCTCTGATATTGCTTGGGCAAACAGCAAGCTGAGATTGATTCTTAAGTTTTGGCTATGGGCAGTGTTTTTCAATTCCATCCCTGAAGATCCATCCCACCTCTCTGTTCAGTAGTTCTGTGTAATCCCTGAAGAATGTTCTATGGGTGAAAGCCTGTTCCTTGCATCATGTGTCTAAGCAGCCTTGACACAACGGGATCTGAAGCTTGATTAATTTTTTAGGTGGGAATTTAAATTGGTGCTGAATGGATTGTTATTGATTGTAACATGGTTTTGCCCTTCTGGTTTTTGGTTGGCAGGTTGGTTTTTTTTTCCCTTATTCATGTGTCACATTCCTGCTGGATATGAGAAGAACTTACTGTCTCTGACATGGCTAGGCTATAAAGTTCCTTCAAACATGCTCCTTCTTTCAGTCCTCCCTTCAGAATGTGGTAAAGGAGTTTCACTTTATGGCTTGGAAAAGGACAAGGACTGAAGTCCAGCAGCTGAAAAGCAAAAAGAAAGGGAAAAAAAAAAACCAAAACAAAACACAAAACCCCAACCCTCTATTTCTTTGAATTCCAATGCCCTAGGGAGATTCTGTGAGATTAAATATACTTCTGATACTAAGCCAAATTGTACAACAGGATTACCTAAAAATGTATTAGAATTTCTAAAGTGCCCTATACATGTTATTTCCTGGAGAGACTGCAAGGAGAAAAGTGTTTAGTAGGTTTTTCTGAAATTCCAGTAGTGTCAAATAAAATAGGCTTTGCATTATCCATGAATGCTGGATGTGCCAGGGTTTGAACTGTTCTTTTAAATGTGTGCAAGGTTAACAAATGGTTTGGAACCAAAGAAAGAGATAGTGAGCCAGAACTTCAGCTAGGGTAAATCAGCATTGTCTGAAGTTTCTTTGGGCTGGATCTTAGAGATCTAATGCCAAAAAGATAGTGAAACAAGGGCCAGGGTATATTATTTAGTAGAAACTTCTGTTGTTTCTCTTAAGAGTAAATTCTGACAAGTATGTAAAAGCTTTCAGTTTGTTTCTAAAACTGAAAATCTGGAGAAGTGTATAACAGAAAATTACAGACACAGTCTGAAAACTAGAGGTTTTTCTAGTCTTTGAGAAGAGAGATAAGGTCAAAGTGGCACAGGGGCAGGGGGCTGAGGGAGCCGTTTTCTTCTCTAAGGACTTTTTGCTTTTGCAATCCAAAATTCAAAATCCTTTATCAAGACTGATAAGTGCTATAATATGTCTCTAATAGATTATTTGCTTTTGATATTTGTCAGGTAGAAATTAATAATTGGCATGTGACTTCTGATATGGCTATCTTCAGCAGCCTGGCTGGAAGAGTGTAACACTGGAAGCTAGATCTGGCTAAAAGCATGTCCCCACTGCACTCTGCAGTGGAGTGATGTTAGCTCCTGATTAGCAACTTCAGCTCCTCAGCCTTGCTTTCATGCAGCAGCAGCATGGCTGTCTTGCTTGGGGTTGCAAATCTAAAGTGATTCTTACTAACACAGATACTACTACACCATGGTCCACTGGGCACTAGAGACACATCTTGGGATATATTCCATTTTAATTTAAAAAAAAAAAAAATTTTGCAGAAGGTTAGAGGACAAGGAAGGCAGGGGAGTGTTTGGATTACAAAAGTCAACACACACTTTCATTATTTCATTTTATAAATGGAGATTACTTCATTTTATAAATGGAGATACAAAGAAGGTTTGAATTTGCTAAACTTGTGGTAGAAAAATCTCTTGCCAGGCTTCTTGCATATCAGGCTTTTCTGAGAAGCTTAGACTACTGGCTTTGTTAAGTTTGAGGATTGAAAGTAATTGATGGCCTCTGGAAAGCCTCTAGGAAACATACTTTCAGCAAGTGATTCAGTTTGGTTAATTTGGTTTGTGATGGGAGCAGGCTTTGCTGCAAAATTTCTAGGTAATAAATGGGTGTGTCAGAATGACAGCTGACGGCAAAATTGGACAAATTTTATAGCTGCAGCCAAGAGGCAAAAAAAAAGACTTTTTGCAAGACTCTTGTCAACCCATTCAAGTTTTCACTGACTTGTGCAACTAGGTTTGTAGACACAGGAACTGAATAGTGAGTCAACTCACTGAATCTTATAGCTCATGTATAAACAACAACAGTCTTTGTTTATAGAGCATTGGAGCTTCCTACCCTGCTTCTCATCCTCATGAAGGTTTCTGAGAAAACTCTACTAAAATCTTTCCCTTCATCAGCATCTAAAGTACTTTTTGGGTGCTAACTAATAGGCAATATTGTGTATTTGGCATTTATCTTATTTGGTATTGAGCATGCTCATGATTCTGCAATCTGGCTGTACAATAGCAAATGTTTTTACCCATTAGTATTACAGTTATTGCCCAGACAAAATTTTCAGTCATGAAGTTCATGAATGCTTGTGTTTTAGAAGTCTTGGAGTAGCAGCAGAAAGAGGAGAACACCAGATTGATCATTATGCACAAATCCTTTAAAAAGAATTGTGCATCCACTCTATGCTAAATGAATTATACTGCAAGATACACTGCCTCCATTGAATAATAGCTAGTAAGAATTTATGTTAAATATTAAGAATTAATACATACACATATACACATGTAAACATTCTGTCTGTGTAAAGCCTGGTTGACTGTTTAAGGAGGGAATAAAAAGGAGCCATCAATGAAATCAAACACCCAAAACAAAGCTGAAAATTTCAGTTTGTTCTGGAAATAATGAACTACAGCTTGAAAATACTTCCTGACCTTTCACATTTACAAAGCTCTTGATTTCAGTTAAATTACTTGCAAAAGTACTTACACGCTTGTTTAGCTCCACCACGTACAGACCTGGCCAAGCTCTAAAAGTGCCATGACTGTAATTAAAGTATGTAAAACAGGCCTGAATATATGTTGTTGTTTTCTTTTTTCTTGAAAGTGTTTTATCTAAATTGAATGACTATAATGGGATGTATTTGAGGACAGTGAGGTGGATATACCTGCCACTCAATATATTTGTAGAATTTTAATTTATTTGCTTCTTGCTCCTTCCTCTTTTGAGGAGCAGTCTGGATTAGGTCTATGCACCAGAGTCAGTCTCATGCTTCACATCTTACATCTGCTGAGGGAGACATTGTGTGCTTCATTGTAAACAGAGAGTGTACCATTTCCATCCACACTTTCTGTGTAACTTCCACTATCAGCTGTCTGGTCCCAGGAATGTATCTTAGAGTTTTCCTGGGAGAAAAGAGATGGAACAAGACTAGTGACATGCTCTGAGTACTCTTGAACTTCACTGCACTTGGATTTTTACTCTAGGTCCACCTAGGTACTTCAGTACTGCATTGTTGCGAGCTTGACAGATAACTTCAGCTGAAGAGTATTGATTCATAAAACTAACCACAGAGTGAGAGGTGGGAGGCTTCATGACTGGAGAGGTTACTCTGAAGCGCTTGGAGCTTTTGCAAGGCTGTTAATGTTTGTTTCTACCAGTTATAAACACTAAGAACAAATGGATTTGGCATGCTTTGTTCTGTAAATAGCAAGCCTGTTACTTGCAAAATAAACAGGACCCACCAGCATGGTGAGAAGAGGCAGGTGACCTTGGGAAGATAATGCCTAGAAAGCAGCAGGGAGAAAAAGAGTTACAAAACAGAATAGGACATTTCTATACTGCCTCCCTCCTTTTTTCAGCCACTGAACTCACTCTGAGGATATGCAGAATCTCTCCTTAGCTCTGGAGTTCAAGTCTCCATAGTGGTCAGGTACAGGGGGCACAATCTTATCTCTTCAGCCTTCAGCCGTATCAGTCGACGTTTTCTCTTATGGACTTGGGAGAGAGAAACCCCCCAGATTAGATAGTCCATGAGGTACTTGTTTGAAGTGTGTGAACACACAGAAACACACTATGGCTTTGCAGAGAGTACACATTTTTTCTGTACATTTGTTATTCATGAGAAAGGCCAATGGTTTAGGGAAAGTTGAAGAAAAACCCAACCAAAAAAAAAAAAAAAAAAAACCACTTTCCTTAGTGCCTTCTAGCCCATTTTCACTCTTCTGTCAGCTCTCCTGGACTACCTTTCCTGCACTTCAGAAAGCTGAGCTTTCTTCCCCCTTTATCTTCTTCACAGTGTAGATAGCTGATCTCTGCCCATTTCTACTGCGTGGTCAGCCTCCTTCAGTTTACCAAGTACAGCTGTCAGATGATTGTCTTGCTAAGAAAATCTTCCTCCCACACATAGTGGTTTTCTTCCATTAGTTGTCTTTTAAATCATCAGCATTTATACCACCTGTTGACATACTGGTTGCACACACCTGTGGTACTTCAGCTTCTTGTCCAGAGGAAAAGTGAATGCTTCTCCTCCAGGGAGATGGGAATTTTGGTGAAGATGGACACAGGATTGTCACATAAAGGCAATGTATTATACCAAGACCTTATCCATTGTCATATTCAATGAATGTGAGACTTCTAAGTCTAACCAGAGATGACATATATTGGGGATGTTTTTCACCCCAAATCCTGCTGATGCTTATAAAGCATAAAAGTTTAGGAATTAAAATCAACATTAAATTCCTTTTTTATTTCTCAGTGAATTTGTCTAACTTCTGAGTACCTTTATGATATATGTGAAAAAATACTACCCCTATATGATAAGATCTTTCTCCATAAGACTCACGATTTTACATGTCTTTATCTTATCCATTCTCCGTTGTCACTTTTTTCAAGGAGTCTTACACTGCTGCTTTTATGAAAGCTATTTCACATTTTGAACTTCTCTATTGTTATGTTCTTTCTGGTTCTTTTATGGTGTGGCTCATCTGCATAGTAGATGGTGGTCATTTTAAAACACAGGCTCCTTTATACAATTATTTTGTGTAGTGCCATAAATCTTGGACTTTGGGCTTTTAGGCACTTACCATAACACAGGTGCATGGCAGTGTTGCATTGATGCCTTGCTGTGATATTAAAACCACTAAGGAACGTGAAGGTGTAGCTTGTATCTCTGGTAGTGTTTTGTGGTAGATTTTCCATAGCATACCCATGCATTAGAAGAAGTGAAATAGTTGATGATGAAAGTGATGGCCAAAGGCTGAAGCAGTGCTGTGGTATGTAAGGGGAATCTGTTTACCCAGCATCCATGAAAATTAGTAGTACTATGTAATTATTTAATAAGTACTTCACAAATACTGTTTATCTTGACTAACCAGCACATTACTTTATCTGCTAATGAGTAGACTTCCCTGTTATTCAAAGATGCACCACAAGTTTCTAGACCATATGTGTTCATAGTGTGCAGTTTTTTAGAGGAAGTTTTGCTATAGTAGAATCTAGGCCAGGAGCAGGCCATGCTATAAGCCATGGACATCAGCGTCTCGCAGAAGGCAAACCACAGATGTTTCTCCAACTGACTCCACCTCATTCTCTGGCCATTGGTGACTGAACAAGTGCTTTCTTCTGGGGAAAGCATGCTAGCTTCAGCTGAAAATACCATGTGACGGAGAACTTAACATATCCTATCATCATGACCTCCTATGATTGAGTTTCCTTATTTGCAAAATTGTGTGTCTTGCTTTAGGTTGAACTGTGTCAGTTGCCAGTTCCACCTACTCAGATGCACTTGGCAAACTTGCTTCATAGTTTTAGGGACTTCTCTGTCATGCTGAAACCAAAGTGTTGATCTCTTTATTAGGCTAGTGTATTCCTTGTTATTCTGGTTTCCAGTGTTAACATATGTCTAACATTTAATTTCTACTGTCATTCAGAGGCACATGTGTGTACCTATAACAACCTCAAGAGAAAAGTACGAATCTGTTATAAAATGCTGAAATCACAACTTCCTTGCTTTGTTTCAGATATCACCTATCAAGGTAACCCAGCTTGTCCTAACCCCATTTGGAAAACAAACTTCAGCAAGAAACCTGATACTAAACTTTTATGTTACAAACACCTTCCCATTCCGTCTTTTGGTCTCCTGGGTCTGCTCTTGGCTTAAGATACTTTTTGTTGTCACTGCCTGAGCTACTGATGACCTGACTCTGTTCCTAGTCCTGCAGGACAGTGACTTTCTCCTATCTGTATTCAGGGCCAAAACTTCTTCTTAGAATGGCATAAATTTGGAGGTTTTGCTGAGGTCAATGACAGTTGAGCCATAAGTAAAAATTTAAAATTAAAGGTATGTAACCAAGGGAAGCGGAAGGAGATTTCTGCTTTTACTGCTAGCAATTTTATCTGGGAAAATTCCAGTTCACACATGGTGGGGAAGGAGAATGTTAAAACTTTGGAGGGGATCAGAAGTATTCTGTGTTTAGTATCAATAAGACCCAAACCAAGCTTCGGACTTCTTGGAATATCAATATACTTGTAGGCCTTTAAAAACAGGGTAGGTATTTTTTCCTTTAAAATATAAAAACTGAGAATTTCAGTGTTTTCAACTAATACATAAAACTTTCAGGGAAGTCAATGTGAAATCATGAAACATGCAGTTTTGGCAACTCCACTGTATCTTTTGATGAGCTGTTTTACCCAACTCTGCCATTTACCTACACTTTTCATCCTTCAGCTACAGGATAGCATTTCCCCTACTCAGTACTCTCGTTGCTTTAAATTAAGATCTCAAAAACACACACTTTCAGAGGGTGTATTTTTCCTCTGCTCACAGTCAATACTGTGGAAAGCAACATTCACACAGTTGGGATCTTGTTAATTACCATAGTGATTTAGAATGATAACAGCCCTCTGCAGGGGTGTAAATTTCCCCCACTTCAAGCTTTAAGATTACAATAAAACCCCTGTATGTTCACCACTTTAAATGTTTTAACAAACAACAGTGAAAATAAAAAGAAGTAACTGCACCAGCTTAGATAAGCGTGTAACTCCCTGTAACTTGGGACAGACAAGTCCCTTTGCAGGTGGTCCTTTTACTTAAATGTTGCTTGAGTAAAGCTTCTGCTTATCTTGAGGTTAGAAAGTAGGAAGTGGATAATTCAGGAAAGGATGAATCAGTAACTCTTTGTTTCATTGTCATGTTCTCAGCCTCTACTGACTTCAGGGGGAACTTTGACTGAAAAGTTTAAACCTCTGTACAGCACGGAAGTAACCAATAATGGAACAAATTTTTAGTAACGTAGAATGGTTTTGTTTTTTTAATTCAAGGTGATCAGACCACAGCCATTAGCCCAAGTCTTAAAGTCAAATGCCCTCTACTGGCCATGAACTGATTTTCCTAGTGTTAAAAATAAGGCATTTAGTATGAGAGTTTGTTTGAAGCAAAACTCGTGTTTATCTGCAACCTTTTTTTATTTATTTTTTTTTTAGTTGTTGTCTTGTGAAGCATGTCAGATTGTTGAGTGGCTTAAGCTATTCCTGTTGTCTGATAGATGGTTGTTTTTTGCTGAGTCTTCATAGCGTGTTCCTCTCGGGAAAGAAAGCTAGAAAAATTACTAAATCAGGAAAGAAAGCTATAAAATTACTAAATCAGGAAAGAAAGCAGAAAATTAGTAAGTCAGGAAAGAAAGCAGAAAATGGTTATAATCTTTGTGACAGTGTAGCTTAAGGCCCGTGATAAAATCAGGGCCAAGTTATGAAGAAGCTATGCAATATCCTTGTACAAATGTGTCCTTAAAAGCTTGCAACCATGATAGAAAAAGAGAAAATACAGGACATGCCCAAGGCCATAACAGAAAATAAAAAAATCTGTGGTAAGGTCAGGATTTCAACCCAAGGTTTATGCGTTTTCATTACTTCTGTGACAAATGAGACAAAGTCAGACTCTAAGGCGCCCAAGTTCAGTTAGGGAGGGGAAGGGAGAGCGGAAGCATGCTTATTCAGGTGAACTATGAATGTATGAGGACATTCCCCTTCCTGGAGCACTTACGTGACTTTGCCTTCTAACACGTGGCCACAACTTACTACCTCTTTTACTACTTCCTTCGCTTGAGACACTCCCGGCACGCAGCTATCTTAACTGTCCAAAGGACAAGTTTATCACTACAGATCATCTCGCTGAAAGCAAGCAGAAGAGCTCTTCCACTTGTTTACCTGATACATCCTCTGCTTAAAAGCAGGTGTGCTTTTAAGAAATTTAGGAAATTAGGAAATGTAAGGGACTTGAGGATGGGCAGTGAGCTTGTAGCCAAAAGCTTATTTTTCATAGCTTATCATGAAATTGATTAATTGACTTCTACAGTTTTTTCTATATGCCAGCCTGATTGGAAATTGTGTGCTAGGAGGTGAAGAACAGACGTGAATCCTCCAGGGTGATGGTTTTAGAGTCACAGCAGCTTAAAAGGTCACAGACCTCAAGCAGTGTGGCAGCTCATCAAATACACCTTTCAGCTCCTACGAATTGATAAGGCTACAGCTCAGGTTTTCATGGGAATCCTATGTAAGTTACCTGCTCAAACCTCACTCAATGTTTTTTATTGTTGTTATTATTATTATTTTCTCCAAAATGTGATGGGGTTGTTCACCTTTCTTAGGCCCCACGGCAGTTGCACACATGACAACCACAGTTTTCCTATACATGCTGACATGCCCTGAACGATACCAAAGCTCCACACCATGCTGAAAATCACGAGGAATCATTCCTTTGGAGGCCACTGCCAAGAGTTTTGACCAAACTCCTGAGCTTCTTGTGTCCTGGAGCAGATGGCTGACCTTAGCCAGGGTGCAGCATGCACTCTCTCTGATCACAGAACAGCAGTGAATTTGGCAGACTTACCACTCTCTGCCGCTTGGGCTGGGCTGTAACCGTCCTGGAGACTGCCTACCCAGACAGCTGTTTTCAGCTGTGAGGGCTGAACTCACCACACGTGAGCCATCTCTCGTCTGAGAGCTGTTTAATAACTGTTAGGCACGCAACTAGAGCCTCTGTGGAGGATTTACTGAGTGAAGGAGGACTGTGCCCTCCTGGGCTGTTATCCCAGCCTGTTAGAGCCTTGTATAGCCTGGGAGGTACTTCAGGAGAGAGGCTGCGCAAAGCCTTCTCTGACAGGGGCTTTGGTGTCCTGCCATATTCGCATAACCAGCCTCCTAGACAGCTATACCCACTTGTTACCCTTCTTTGATCTGTTTTGGCTGGCTTTGCCCAGCACAGCTCTTTGTGTGTGGATTTCCCCTTTACTGGATGGGGAGGGGCGTAAGGATTGACCAACAGCCTGCCTTGGACTTTGCCAATGCTCTCAAGAGGCAGCCAGTGAAACGACCCTATTCTTGCTGTGCTGACCAAGCAGTCATCAGAGTATGAAAAATTCCTGGAGCAGGAGCAGTGGCTGTCTTACATTGTCTGTATTTAAGTGCATGTTATTTTTCTCATGGATTAAATCTGTTCTTTAATTGTGATTTCTAAAAGCAGAAATGTGGTGGGTTGGGGGTTTTTTCCAGCTGTAGAAGCCAGCCTCCAGAATAACTGGCGAGACTGTTTTCATGGAAAGCACAGGCATGTAAGAGCAGATGCTATTAGATAGGATATACAGGACAGTGCAGAAGGGAGCAGCCTAAAAACAGTGCTTACAATTTTTCTTTCAGCACAAGCCCTTTCAGAACGGTGCAGAGAAAGGGAGCAAAATCTTGCAAGGTACTGTGAATGGGTATCATGCATTACAGGACATTTTCTTCTTAGGGAGAGAAGCCCAGCCCCACCTGTGCCATTGGACCCTGCAGTCAGGCTTGTACACCCCTGTGATTGCTGGGGCCCCCTCTGAACAAGCAGTGTCTCTCAGTCCTGAGGTCCTTGGAAATGTGGGCGAACTCCCCAGATCAGGTTTGAGGGTCACAGCTTCAGCTTGGACATAGGACGTATGAGGCTGATAGCTGACAGTCCAGCTCTGTAGAAGAAACTCCCTGGATCAAGTAACATACTTCTGGCACTGCCAGAAGGCACAGATGTGTAATTTTACCTTCTAATTTAAAAAAAAAAAAAACAACAAACAAACAACAACAAAAAAAAAGGAAGTCGCACTGTTGTCTTGCTGCCACTCTAGCTTGCTTTTTCTAGGAAATGCCATCTTGACATCACTTCTTCATGAGATACACAATCTCCTTGCTCCAGGCTAGTAGTGGTTCTCTCATAGCAAACATAAGCATACAATTTTTCTAGAGTTTCTGCTTTGTGAGTTTGCTGTGTAATACTGAAAAAATTTGTCAAGACACATAGCTTTAAAAGGCTTCTTAATATAGTTGCACATTACTTTCACCAACAGAAGAAATATAGGGTTGCATAAACTGACACAACATTTGCACACTTTTTTGTTGTACCTGTTTCCTGTTAATATTCTCTTTTGGGGTTCAGATGGTGATCTTCTGAGATGAGGATAGCTGAAGATGGTTTCTGTGGCAAATTTCTGTGTCCCTGTCTCCTGTATGAAGACACCTTTTTTCTTCTTTTGTAAACTGGAGCCCTGGGTTATGAAAGTTCTTTCTCTGCTCCCTTTTGTGTTTATATTTTACATTCCTCTTAAACTCCCTGTACTCTCCTCCTGAGGACCTCAGAGGCTTTTTTTTAAGCCTTGCTGTGAACACCTGGTTTATCTGTTCTTTGGCTTAAGGATTTTTCCTGTCTCCAGACTACCACCATAGAGAAAAACTTGGAGACACAGTTTTTCCACAATCTAAATGAACACTGCTGCTGCTCTGTAAGTAGGCAGCCCTGGCCACATGGGCTGGATTTCTTATTTAGCAAAGCTTTCTCTGATATATCACTGTCTGAGCCTGAATTGAGTGCATGTAAACATAACCTGCAAGTCAACATGAAAGAAGGAGAAAGCATTTTGATGACAGCCCTTGATCACAGTTGAAGAAGAGATTTGAACTTTGCATGGAAAGGAACAGAGGCATGCTCCAAGCACAGCAGACTGTGTGGAGGGGGATATTCAGAGGAGAAGGGAAGAAGAAAGGAAGTAGAGGTCATGGATGTGACTCTTTGGGCTAGGGACAGCTTGAAAAGAAAGGGGCAACTACAACTGGATTTGCAAGAATCCTTAAAGGATCAGTGACTTCGCCTGAACTCTGCTAGTCAATACCTGTTAATGGTCTGAATTCTTATCAGGTGTGTTTATGTTATCACAGTAAGTGGGCGCGTGGCATCTTCTGACCTAGAGAGGGCTCAGGAGAAATTAGTGGGATACACAACATGATCCAGGCCACCCTGACATGACCTCAGCCCTGTCTGATGAAGAGTCTAGCACCTCCACACAGCCAACTGAGGTGCTCGAAACATTTTTAACATCCTAATCCCTCTGGGTTTGTGTTGTTGGGGGGGGTATTTATTTTGTATTACTTGAAAATTACCATTTCTGGCAGATCATGCAGAGTCTTAAATTAATCCACAACAGGTTAAATGCCCACTGTGTAGCATTTTACAACACAGAAAGCAGCAGAATTAGACAGGCTGTGCTCTAGGCATGTAACAGGTATGAGCCAGTATCTCTGAGGCAGTAAGAGCACGTTAAGCTTTTGGAACAAAGCCAAACTTTAGTCATTCTTTCCTAAGGCTAATACTGTGAAGGCAGCCAAGTGCTAGGCCCCGTGCTGTTTTAATTTATCAAGCTGAACATAATAGTGCACACCATCTCTTCTTAAGAGTGGGGAAGAAAGAGGACGAAGCAACAACAGCAAATTGAGGTACAGAATCTGAACAAAATTAACATCTTGGTAAAAGGGCATCTCTCCAATCTGAATATGAGCCCTGCTGTTTTCTTTTAAAATGTGAGTTCGCTGCCTTTTCTTTTGTTTGGGTTGGTGACTAAGAGCTTCACCCGTTTGTGGGAAAGTCAGTTCTCTCTGACACATTCTTGATCTGAAGAGGAATAACCTGTGCAAACAGGGGCCATGGCACCCAGTGTCAGAGCAGAGTGGGGCTGCATTCAGACAAGGAGTATTGTGGCAGTATGGAGGAGGCACCACCCTAGGAACAAGTATCCCAGTTGAGTGTTGGCAGGACGAGGTCTGGAGGAAGTAATTTTTCATCAACGTGCCCCATTACCTCCTTGGAGGGCAAACTCTCCTGGACCCCACAAGGAAGTGTCATGCATTATCACCTGCCTTCTTCCAGTCAGGGTTCTTGCAGGGGTTATCCCTCTGAAGGTGGTGCTGGCCAAACAGGGAAGCTGTGCATTCTTGTATCTGCTTCACCAGGAAAATGTGTGGCTCCCTTCAGCCCCATGGCCATGGACAATCCTGCATTGGCACCAGAGATGCAGACCAGCCAGCTGATAGTGCTTTGCTTCTGTGAGAAGGGCTCCCAGAGATCAGCAAACCAAGGATGCCATGTAGGCAGGGGCTTGGGAGGCAACAATTCTTCCTCCCCAGGGCCCAGTGCCTTTCCAAAAGAGCACTTTGCCTACTTCATGAGCTGCCACTCCTGACTATCAGCTGCTGCTAAGTGTGGCTTTCCTGACAGCAGAAGAGCTCCTCTGAGAGGAGTGGATTCTGCCCTGTTTTGTCATGTATTGTTTTTTAAAACAGTTTTTTAAAAAAAAAATCTGGTTTATTGTGAGATGAGACACACTCACTTAAGACTTCAAGGGAAGATTATTTTTAGGGATATTTCTTCAAAGCTGATCCTAAGACACAATGTACAATATGCAGTTATTGGTGAGTATTATCCGAAACATGAACCACAAGGCTTCTATTAAAATGAGATACTGAGGTAGGATCGTGAAATAACTGGGAAGGAAACACAATTCTGCAGTTATCCTTATAGGTTAACATCTGTTATAATAATCAGCAACAAAAGCAAAAATTTTACAATAATCAAATCACTGTGTTAATCAGTGACAGCATGTGACATGAGATCATTTAATTATGTTTACACAGACTATTTTATTATAATATGAACTGTTCAGTGGTATCACTGTAAATCATTGCTGGAATGTCACTAATTACATGTGTCTGGCTGTTCCTGTGAAAGGCAAGGTCTTTTCTAAATATAGGTGAAAACAGAGGACAAGGTCTCTACTTGCTTACATCAGTGCACACTACAAGCATGGTACTGCCTGTCACTGAGCTTTAAAGAAGCTATCCAATGAGAAAAACAACTCCATGGGTTGCAACAACTCCAAACCTAAAGAATATCCTAGCAAAAGGATGTTTACACAAAAAAAAATTATTTACATATTTAGAGAGCTTGCTCTTTACCTTCATCTTGGAATTGTCATTTCTGTGACTTGTGCTTTTATTTTTGTGAACTGCATGGCCCCAGTAATGTGAGGTGAATATAAGAGCACTGGAAATGGACTAGAACCATCCAAGCATCACTTGTGGCACTGGCACCATGCCCAGGGACTCATAATCAAAGCGTTCAAAGCATACAAACTATAGGGCGTTGTGCAGTCAACATCAAACAAAGTGCCTGGCACCAGAGAACTCTTCCTAAGCCCTTTCATGAAAGTAGGCTGCTACAGTGAAAACAGGATGATGCTCCTGACTGACATCTTAGAAAACCTGAATGATTTATTGTGCGCCTTCAGCATAAAAATGTAGCTAGCCTCTTAAATCTCTGACAATCACTTATTCATGAGAAATTTATCTTTATGTGAGATCATTAAAAACATGGAAGTAATAAATAACTAGACACTGAAAACACATTTTAAGGAAACAAACCAATTAAACATTATTTAAACAAACACTGGAATAGCTTTCCAGAGGAGGGAAGCTCATCAACACCTAGAATTTTTTTTTTTATGGAAGTTTGGAGAGAGCTTGTGCAGGAGAAGCTGCCCTGTAGGTTATATTGGGCACCTGTGATCATTCCTTCCAGATTTAAAATTGAGGACTTCAACAACCTCTCTCTTTCTTTACTCTTCATTGTAGGCATGGAAAGAAGAAAAAGCTGTGATTACAGATGAGATAGAAATGGTAATTCTTTCTAGAAATATTTCAGATTTAAGCACATTTTTCTGTTTTGCAGTGTACTCAAACCAAAACTGTCCATGTTTAAACAAAGGAAACAGATGAGATAGTCACTTTCCCAATCACAGTGGCCAACGGAAGACAGATAACTACATATTGAGTGTGCATCTGAGAGAATCTACATTCAAATATGTTCAAATATGTTCAAATACCTATCATTAATGCAGCCCAAGTTAAAAATCATGGTTACTAGCATTATGGGTTTGCATGAGGCCCAGCTTCCACCACCTCCCCTTTTAAACTCTTCTATAAATGTATAATGAGCAGGCCAGAGAATGAGCAAGCAAGGTAATTTTTTATTTGCAGGGATAGGGAGGGCACTTACACATTGCAGGAGACTTAGGCTCACCTTCTAGTATGTCCTTGGTCCATCTGAGTTATACAGTCTGCCTCCCTCCTCCTGATGTTTGACAAAAAGTCCAAACTAGCTTACCAGCTCACGCCACTTTTCTGTAAGACAGCAGTGCAGCGAAATGTCAGATGCTTAAAAGCTTCATCCGGTCACTTGAGATACAATTGACTAGACTGGATAGCTGTGTTCTGGTTGGATATTCTGGGATTTAATTTCCCTTCCTCTGAAACCCTGTAAACAGCTGTATGTAGAAGGGTAGCATGAATATTTCAGTCAGCCCTTCACTATCAGTGATTGCTTATCAAGCTGTGGATTTGTGTCAGAGAAATTGAGGAAGGCTAGGTCCAGGACAGATATTTGCTAAAGGTTCAGCACAGCACTGGTGCTGCTGTGTTCTCTTTGGTGTTATATGCATTTCTGGAAATTGTGCAGCTGCTTTCCCATGGAGTGGAGCCAGAACTAGTAAACCTTGCTGAAACCACATTCAGTCCACACAGAACTAGGAGCGGTCCAGAGAGCCTTGCAAAACAACCCAGTGGTTCCTCGTGGAGGCAGCTTAGCAGCAGACAAACCAGAATGCAGAACACAAGAACAGGCCAGCCAGGGTCAAATCTTGGGATACCTCAAAGCAGGAGCCAGTGGAGGGAAAATGGAGTCCGTTTTGAAAATCAGCATTGGCCAGGAGACCCTGCTTCCCACACACAGAAGACACCACCCTGAGTGCAGACGAAAAGGGAAGGCAACAATTTTTCATGCACCTAATTTACCAAAACCTCCAAGCTAACTCTGCAGCTCAGGTTCAGCTGAGCTTATTAGCTTCAGCACAGACTTTAACTGACTGCGTGTATTCTTGGCCTTAAGGACCTGTGAATTTCTTATAACACTTGTTTGGTATAGGGCAGATTGTTTGCATGGGTCCATCTCTAATAAAGCACCACACTTGAGGTCATAAATCTCTTTGGGGAAATATGTATTGCAGAATCATCTCCAGCTGAACTGCTGCTGATAAACATGACTAGACCAAAACAGAGTCAAGGCAGAGAGGAAGATTTTATCCTATACTAAATAGGTAAATACATGCCTTATTTTGGTTTAAGAAAAAGCTTGGTGTCTCTAACACTCCTTCCTTGCCTCAAGTAACGAAGAGTTGATGAAAGAGACCTGTATTTCATCTCACATGTATGTGAATTAAGCTGTATTTCTTTACACATGTGTACCTCACCATAGTGCTTGAACTTTACACTAATGTGCATGTTTTTGGTTTTTTTCCTCTGTAGCATGAGTAGACATTGTGTGACAAAAACAGGCCAATAGGTTTAAATAAAATCGGAGATGCATATTTTCTACTGCATAGCTGTCATGCATGGAACTATTCAAAGTACAAGCTGTAGAAGGGGCATAATCCAAGACATCTTAGAGACACTGCAGTATAAGTAAATAATATTTTAAAATATTTTCAAAAAGTGGAATCCTGGAGTCAGAGATAAGTGTCACCTTCCTCTCAAGCTGGTTAAAAACTATTGGCTTTTTCATTTACTTTGGACATAAAAAAAGTATTCATTTAATTCAAAATTGAATGTATGCTGTGGTTATTCAAATAAGGGAACAAGCTATTTTCCTTCTGGTTTGCATTTTATACCATTTTCCAGTGGGACACAGAGAGAAAACAACTAAATAAAATAAAAGACAGGACTGTCACTGGGGCTCAGGTTTAGCAACTATGTGCCCTTGCATCACCTTCCCTCACCACCTCTCCAGCTGGCTCAGGAGACAGCAGGCACATCAGCCAAGGACTCTCTTATGATCAATTTCCACCCTATCTAATGGCTTCTCTTTACACCTACAGACCACAAGCTTTTGGGTTTGTTTTTACAATAGCATATGTACCATCTGCAAAACAAAATATGCTTCTCACAAGCATCTCCACAAGGCAGAGCTACGAAAAGTGGCTGGTTGTGACAGTGTGGTGGGAACCAAGGGAACAAGCCAAAGAAGCACAGGCACAGACGCAGGGAATCCAACTAAATAAAATGAGAAGGGGAAAATGTTTTCAGTGGGAGGCAGGAACACAAAATATGTGAGAGAAGGAGGTTTCTCCAAATGATATTATTTTTTTAATTATTATTGTTGTTGTTGTCGTTGTCATTATTATTGCTGTTGGCATTAGTATTAGCATTAGTATTTTGCAGTGGGCTTGTTTTGGCTTTTTAAGAGAAAACTAGACTGCCCTGTGAGAATGCCTACTTTCTTTTGGGTGGGTGGGAGGTGACAAGAAAGAGACTATCTATTAGGAGTTCCAAACCACAAAACCCTAGCAGCATTTAGTACACTTTTTACTATCACACAGCTTTGAAGAAAGCTTAACCTAATGAGATTTTCACTATAGTTTATGTATTACACAAGCTGAGAGAAATTGGAGGAGCTGTGGAGCATCAGACTGGTTGTCAGGAATTCCTGGCATTGAAAGCACCTCTGCCCTGGGTTAGTAGTTTAAGCCCAGAAGATGACCCATCTGTGTAACAACTGTTTTTGTCCACTGTTTGGAGAATGTTTTGAACTCATGATAACAACTTTTACTGCCACAACCTGCAGGTAGTGTCTATTACCTATTAAAAAATTAGTGATATAATATAGTTTCTGGACTGGACCTGGCTTTCACCCAGGCAGAAAGGAAGGCAGGCAGAATGAGTTCAGGTCTGTCAGCACCTGTTTAAGGAGACATGTCCATGCTAATATCAAGCCAAGCAATGATTCAGCTAATATAATGGCTGTGATGCCTTTGTTGGGTAAGTAAGTGCAACAGTGCAGAACAAAAGCCAAGTTCAGTGGAGTCTCAATGTGCCTGTGGCAAGAATGGGCAAGGGATAGTCAATGTGAAGGAAGGAAAAGTCGACCTAGTTTTCCTATTCAAGTGATAGCGAGCACTGAGTTAACTGGTTCCTGAGGGGATCTGGGCAGCCATTTTCTTGCCAGCACCATAGCTGACTGTTCCTGGCTTTTTCAGCTATAACCAAAATGAAAGTGATGCAGTGTTGCAAGAGAGCCTTTTCTTGGGAAATTTCAAATTCAGTTTTACAAATCTAGGAGGTTTTCAACAATACAGCTGGGCATAAACTCTGGTAAATTTTCTTCTCACCAACAAGAATCACAGCATGAAGGTGAAGCCATATCAAGGTGAATCTCTAAATAGTTATAAATAAAAAAAATAGTTATTTTGGACTGTATTTTATTCCTTTATTTTTTACATACATATATATGTAAATAGAAGTAACATTGGAATATATATAATTAAAGTAACTGGCATTGGCTTAGCTCAAGTTGGCCCACTTAGTTCTCTCCATGTAGAAATACTGTAATACACAGCTTTTGTGATGCTGTTAGATCTTGACAAATAATTAAAAAAAATTAGTAGGATCCTTTAATATCCTCCCAAAGTATATTGTGGTATGACAAAAATATCTTTTGGAACACTTTTTAAACCAAATTTATTAAATAAAAAATGTATATGCTTTCTGTGTACACAATGTGAAAAATTCAGTCAAGATAGATGCAACTCTAAAGCACAAGATGTAAATTTTCAATGTTAGCCTGTGAAACCTTGGAAAGTATGGAATTCTTTGAGGCTACAAATATATTGTTGAAGAGATCTATGATTTTCATTCAAAAATTCTCTTTTCAGTTTCCCAGAAGATGGTTTGAAGGATGAAGAACAAACAAGGGCACAAGAACAGAGAAGACTCGGGAATGTAAGCATAGGTGTATCTATTACTAAATATACATATATATCATAAATACACTCTCATGCTTTTTTTTTTAATTTAACCCTTGAGGGGATTGTAAAGCTTATTTATAAACTTTCTGATAGCTTCAACTAAACCTTTGTACTCAAAATAAATTAGTAGTATTAAAAGAGAATGCAGAATTTAGAGCGTACCTTTTTTTCTTGTTCAATTCTAATTTACCCAGGTTAATGCGAACTCCTGCATCATTTTCAAGCTGTATGTACCTGGTCTTCTGAAGATGGAAAGAAGTCTTTAAGTCTGAATCACTTTTTGCCCCAGCTAACTAAGTTTTCCACATCTGAAACAGGCTTCTGCAGAACACCAACCCGTAAACAAAAAACATTTTAAGATGGAGAAAATCTTTCAATGTGGGTTAGTTATAAACAAACTTATGCTTCTAAGTGCTCCAAACATGTAGTGGGCCTCTTTATGTAGTTGATATTTTTCTTGTCCTCTTTCAAGCATCACAGCCTTTAGGCTAAGCTGGTATATAAGGCTTCTCCAGCAGCCCAGAGTAAAACCAGTTTACCACAATCCAGAGGATGACACACAGTAATGTGTTTCCTTGCAGGCTTAGGAATTTTGCCAGTGCTGCTCCTCGTAGGAGCTTAAAGATGTCCATCAGCTGAGCTGTATCTCTTGGCCACTTTTTGCATTAACTTTTTTTTTTTTAACGCAGCAAAAAAAGGTATACAGAAGGCTTAGAAGCTCCAACAAGATTCTTGAGGGTGGTTGAGCATTTTTCTCTCAATCTAAAATGAAACCTGGCCATTGAACAGATCAAGAGTAGTTACGAATCCTCATAACTTCAAGCAAGGGTCCTGCTAGCAGTCTGCTTTGGGCAATACCAAGTGCTCTGTGAAATAATCTGACTTCTCATGCAGATTTTTCAGTCCTCATTATACTTCATATATGCAGCTTAAGATTCTTTTCAGACATGATTATCACAGAGCTAGTTTGGAGGAACACCAGTCTTCAGTGCAGGCCTGTCCTATGTACTATGTCTCATTTGGAGGCATTTCTTTTTCTTGGCAGTTATAAGTTGTTAAACTATGTTTTCTTCTTAACTCTGTCACTGATACAGCATGCAGTTTCAGTCAAGTGCTTAGTATTTTATTTCTGTAGGCTGTAAGCCAATCTTTTAACCTAACGTTTGGGTGTGGGAGGTGTTAAGATCTCATAAGGATCTTCAACTTTTGAGTATCCTTACAGGATCTCTGAAGTTTAAAGTGTGTTTTAGACTACAGGTTGTAAAATCCTAAGCACAAGAGAAGCGAAGTCCTTTTCTACCCTGCAGCTGAGATTTTCTGTAAGCTTTCTATTCTGCTATTTGTGGGTTGAGTTACCCCAGGATCCCATATCATTTTGTTCAGTGTACCCACTTCCATTTTGCAAAAATTCCAGTTAGATCACTGTTCTCTGACAGCAGTTCCAGGTCAGTAAGTATGTTAGAGCATGCCAATCTGTGAAGCATTTTTTCATATTTCACTGTTTCCTGAGTTTTCTTCTGTCAGGTTTAAAATCTATCACAGTTGTAATGGCCTGGAAGCAGGAGTGGAAGAACTAGTGTGATGCTGAAAATGCCATGCAGTCCATCAAGGCTCAAGCCATAATACAGTTGATTTTTTTCCTGGAAGGCTCTTCCATTCAACAAATTTCACTGGTGTAAAGCCCTTGTTTATTCACTTCCTTAATGTTTTTCCACTTGCTTTGAACACATTTCTGTATAGCCACTGTCATTCATGATTTGCCTTGGGCTATATCCTTATGACTTTAAAAGAAGAAGTAAATCCATATCTACTTTCAGGAGCACAAGCATGGACAGAATTCAAATGTGTTGACAAATAGTCTGTTTGCAATGGGAAGAAACAGCGTCTTAGTTCGTGCTTATTCCTACTCCAGTCTGTTAGTTTTTGCTTGGAGTTAAATATCAGTTACAGTAAGTAAACACAGGAAAGCTCAGCACTATTAGTTTGTAGACTTCTCTACAATCAATACTAATCACCTTTGTTCAATTTCAGACACTTGTAACAGGCATTGTAACATATGGTGGACTTTCTGAGGGTCTATTGCCAACAAAACAAAGAAAAAGTGAAGAAGAAAGAAAAAGAGAAAGAAAAAGAAAAGAATAAGAAAAAGAAAAAAAGATAAGGAAGTTTTTTGCTGCAGTTGCAAAGGTATTCTGACCTTCCATACACCGGCAGAAGGACATGCATGTTTTGCTGTCAGTACGTAAATATACAAAACAAAACCAGTATATTCATTCAATCAAGGTCAGATTGTAAATGCTTAGGGTGAAAGATCTGTCAGCATCTGTCTACCTGTTCTTTGTTAGCTGAATTAAAAATAATCTTCCTTGCCATCTGCAGGACCTCTCCATGGAGATGCAGGCACTTTCAGCCAGCCTCTGATGGCATGTTTAATCTGGAGATTGTGAAGGAGTTCTGTGAGAAAATAGTTATTTTCTTCCATCATGGCAATTTTTCTTGTATCTGAGCTGGAGGTAGGGATGGGAGGAAGGAAAGAGAGTGTTTCCTGAAGAAAGATCACAAAAATCACCATGCTTGTCACTAACACCTTGGAAAAAGCGGGAACATTTTTTGGATATGCTGCATTTTCATTGGCTGTGTTTCTCAACTGTGTCAATTTTATTAATCAGGTACTTTGATGTTGGTCTTCTTTGCTATCATTTAGTCTGTATAGATAAAGAGAGATTATTGACAATCTTTCACTTTCTTGTGAGGTCTATAAAAACTCAGTAGAGTTGGATACACAAACATAGATCATGTGTTTGTTTCCTTCCTCACTGAAATGCATGAGAGAGGTATTTGTTTTATAACGGTGTGTAAGTATTAAAACATAGGTATTTAATTTCTATATTTGTTTTCATGGTGTTGCAACTCCTGTAAAGCTGAACAGTAGATTCTACATTTGTGGAGACTCATGGGTGTTCCCTACTGTATTGGTCTTACTCTTCTGTTGTCACCTGCACTTGACAAGAACACCATCACCAAAGTGTTAGCAAGACACAAATCCCTTCCCTCTGCCACATCAGTACCACTTGTTGCTGGCCCAGTTTCAGCCCTTGCTCAGTGTATTGTATATTTCTTTGCTGCTAGCATGCTGTCTGCTCATGTTAGAGCCTGACTCACAGTTTCAGTAACTAGTGCAGGATGGTGCACCTCTTTAATGAATTACACTTCTTAGTGAGGAACTATGGCCCAGGTGGACCCTAGATAGTATCCAAGAGGAAGGCTAAGGGTGGTAGGAACTGTGCTGTGAATGGATTTGGGTGGGAGCAAGAGATACAGTATTCAGCCAGAGGGCTGATCTTCAGCACAAGCATTCAGTGTATTGCCTTCATTATCCAGCACCAAAACCAAGTCAGAAACGGAAGAGCTATTCATATTTTAATAGTATGTGTCACAAAACCTCAGAGCCTAGTCCCACACTAAAACATTGTTTTGTTTGCCAATAGTCTGTAGGACCTGTGTCCCTGGCTAGGAACCTGGAAGTGCAAGGCTCTGCCCAAACTGTGAATAAAAAGTTGAAACACAAGTGTGGAAGGTATGAATGTCAATGGACCAGTATCTTTTGTTTAGCATTGTATTTCTGAAATGGTCCCTTGAGCTGCTGCTCTGCCACAAGAACTAGTTTATTCTCTTCTTTTCAGGCATGAGAATTATGGTTTACATGGCATTAGTACTGACAACACTGTGGTCTACCTTCAAGGCACTGCTCTTCTGAAAGCTTAATTTCTAAATACAGCTGATGTTTTTCTCACATATAGATGTGCAGAAATAAAGAACTGAAGTAGAAGCAGTGAAATTAGCATTCTGCATAGTTGTTTTTCAAATGGTAGGCCATGGACATTAGCTAATGGAAGCATAGGGTTGTTTGTTGTATCTTAGAAACACAAAGTGCACAAGTTTCCTAAGGCAAATGGGCTGTAAGAGTGTATGTGGGCTATGTGTGGGATTTTTAGTTGTCAGTCCTTCCTGTGAAATCTATGGTTGAGTTATAAATCATTCCCAGCTATGGGGAGGAGAAAACCAAAACAAACTAAAACTTATTTCCCTCCCACCATCACATCCACAACAAATCAGGAGGGCAGGTCCTACTTCCATTCTGGCAGCCAGCTATAGTATTTGATAGTGCTGCGACATGCTGATTTCACAGATCATCTTTATGTATAAATGGTTGCATGAAGAACCACTGAGTGCAATCCCAAAATAAACTCAATCAGCCTAACCAGCCCTTCTGTTCCCTCTCCTTCAGCTTAATGTCAATGTAACATGTTTCTGCACTACAAGAATGAGGGGTTTTTTTTCCATTCATGATTTGTAAACACACATAGTAAAATTGGCTTATAATGGCTGTGTGGGGAACAGTGTTTCATTTGCATGACCCTGACTTCACCAAATTGCACCTGGCTTATACCCTCAGTGTTTTAAATCATCACCACTACCTTTTGGGGGGAGGAGGGAATTGGTGATATTTGCTGTATTTCTTTTTCAGTAGAAAGAAGTGAGAGAGATAATTCTTGCTTGAACAGGAACAGAATTCATTTTTTAAGATCTGCTTGAATACTGTGTCAGTAATTGAAATTTTGGGTTACATGTGTATATGTTTGTCTCTTCTCATGAGGAAAGTTTTGCTTTTCTTCTTTTCTGTCTCACATTCAAGAAGAGAGAAGTGTTTTGTGAACTTGATCCAGAAAGATGAATAGGCAAATATAATGAGTAAATTCCTGTAGATTTAATAAAAATAATAAATGATAAAGATAAAACAAACCATAAGGCTGGAAAGAAGAAAAAACAAAAACTAAAGTGACTTCATAAATTGCAGAGCTCCCATCGACTTCCAGGCATTTGGTCATACTCTCTGGCTCATTTTTCTTTTTTGCCCTTCCATGAATATACAAGGCATTAATTATTTTCTTCTCTGTTAGGAGTTTCCATTGACCAATGATTATTTACTGTTTTGTGCACTATGTCTTCCAGGGCACAGGTGACTCATATGGCATCAAATTAGACATCTTACATGGAAGTGTCCACTGAAGGTTCAAAGTGTATTTATGTAGAAGGTGGTTAAGAAATGCTTTGCAAGGAATTTACCACGGCATTTTCATAGGACTTATTAAGATTCGTGGCTCACAAGCAGGCAGCATGGCTTAGATTATCTATGGGCCAGTACGCTATGTTATTGTGCTGCAGCCACAAGAAGAGTCTGTTTGAGAGCTTGCTCCTGAAGAAATGTTGCAAGGAAACTCAAAGGGGTTTTGTCTCAGAAACTGGCCATCTCTCTGCCATGACCACGTACAGTGCTGCAAAGCTGATCCAGCCTTCTATGGGTAGGAGGCATTTCTTTTCCCTCCAGCTCACTCAAAGATAAAATATTAGAGAAAACAGCTGCAGTCTGACTTCGGTCATATTTTGGTGTCGCAAGGACAATGAGAGTTTCTTCACTCAGATAAGTTAGATTTCTCCTTACCTGCTAGGGAAAATAGAGCTTCTGTCTATGTGCTGTTTGTTGTAGGCCTGAAGAATATGATAAAAAAACACTCAAATGCTGAGGCAATGTTGGTGGCTTGTCTGCCTGGACATCCCTCACACCATGGCCCACATCTTTTATATATCAGAATGGTTTAGGAAAAAATTTATAGACCAACAATTTTATACAGTACTCAGCAGCTGAGCAAGTCTTTTAGGCATAAAGCAAAGAAAGGACAGAACCTGATCTATTACCCATATTGAGTCATTTCTTGGGAAATGACAAGTGCATTTCCTGGATGGGAGAGACTATCAGAGGCAGAAGGCATTGCAAACAGTCTTATCATGAACTGTCCTTAAGAGAAGTGGGGGAGGGAGAGCAGAGATGTGTTCAGACAGACTCCTCCAGAAACAGGCTGCAAGACTTCAAATAATGTTCCAAATCTATAAATCAAATGAGACGGGGGGGGGGGGGGGGGGGAACAAACAAAAAAACTAAACAGGAATTTGCAAATTCAGCAAAGCAACTGTAGGTTGATATGCAATATCATCTCTTCCAGCAACCAGAGAGGTGTGAGGGGGGAAAACGTGCAACAGACATGGCCAAAGGGAAGGAAACAGGATATTGGTCCTTACTGTTTCTCTGGGACTGTTACAGTGTGAGGCCATGCTCTCAGTGCTCAGACTGCCTTACCATTGGCAAGTGCTTTCTAAGCTTCAAGGGGCAAACTGAATTTCAGCAAGACAGAGAGGTAATGTAAGAGAGTAGCAAATATCTTAGAAAAGCAGTGTGCTTGATGTGCTCTGATGTCTATGACACTGGGGGTCTCCTAGCACTGCCATTGGGCTTTTCTACACTCTGCAGTGAATTTTCTCTCTTACATGTGCCTCAGCTTCCCTGTGCACCTTTGGCAATACAAATTTCCTTGTCATTGTTGCAGACCAAATTCTCTCCCTCACTATAGCATCCTCCACAGAGGTCTGCATTCTAATTTCAGGCAAATTAGATTTGTGATTACCCTGTCATGAATCAAACCAGTCCACACTGTTTGGTTATGCAGATTTGGCTAGCTTTATGCAAATAGCATGATCCAGAGATGAGCCTGCACAAGGCTTAGTGCAGGGCTATTTGCTATGTCTACACCGCTGAGCAGTGAGTGCCAGGAATCTGGCATGGCCAGATCTCATCATTCCATAAGGAGAGAGTTTGTGCTATTAAAACTGAGTTATTAGTGAACTTCACTTCTTGTCTGGGATTACAGACCGTAGTAAGGCCGCTTGCAGTGTCAGAGGATGGTTAAGCTGTCTCAATGAACTCTGTCATCATGTGCATTCAATACTGTGGTGGGTCGGCCTCAATCAGTAACCAAGCATTCACCAGCTGTTCTCTTACTCCAGCCCCACCCCTCCACCCCCCAGTGAGGTGGAGGAGAGAATCAGAAGAGCAAAAGCAAGAAAACATGTGGATCAAAGTAAAAACAGTTTAATTAGTGAGGCAAAGCTGCACATGCAAGCAAAGGAAAAATTTTCTGTTATCCCAGGCACTCAAACAGTTCAGTAAGGTACTGCCAGTAGAGAAATGATGCTGCAGCAGGATGGCTTTTGGTGATTCCCCCAAAACTAAAAGGTCATATTTAGAATGTGTGTAAAACCCTGTTTTCCAAAACCATGCTATACTACTTTTGGTTGTGCACAAGTAAATTCTCCAGGGCTTTTAAGACTACAGTTCCTTCATAATCATTAGATTTACTTCCATCTGACAACTGAAACATAAACCATGATCCTGTTACTGTGGGAAAAGGGGAAGATGGAAATTGGGAGGAGTTCTACTTTTTACCTCCTCTGTAGTCCCAGTTTGAAACAGGATTTAAAACCAAAAACAAACTAGAAGCACTTTGATTAAATGTTATAGTATTTTTTCCTAACTCATGAGTCACAAGAAGCAAAGCTTTTCTGATACCCAGTTTGAAATACCACTTAAAGAAGACACCTTTGATATTTGAAGGACAAAGAGAAACATCAGAAAAAGAAATCTGTGAATACTAGTAGCAGTATGTTAAGAATTTGAGCTCTTTAGAGAAGAGCTGTTTCTTTGCTGAACGTGTTTTTCCCTGTTGAACTTCTTTTAAAAAATTATTATAATTTTTTTGTTTTGTTTTCTTCTAAAGGGTAGTGAGACACCACAATAGCTCTTCTTTAAACTGATTCTTATTTTATTAAGGATAATGAAAGGTTTAGTTTGTCTTCTGAGCACAGTACCATCACTCTGGCAACTGCATAAACAGATATTTTAAGTGCAGATTATGAATTGCATTATTACATATAAAGAAATGCTGGTTTTAAAATGCAAGATAATTATCTACAGATACTAGGGATATGATGCCAAAAAAACCCACTGAATTGTTTGATAATTCCTTGAATAAAATACTCAAAATCACATTTAATCTCCTTTAAAAAGTATTTGACCTTCCCCCCCCCGGTAAAAGCCTGGATTTAGAACTGCGGTTGCTAAAACAAGAGAAGCTTAAATATGACTTGATTACAATCTGAAACAGCACATGCAGGATCTGATAGGTTGCCTGACTCTGAAGCAAAGAGAGTAAAGATTGCCTGGCAGTTGGTGATAGACAAATTTAACTAAGATGCAAATTATAAATGAGAATAATTAACTACTGAAACATCTTACTGAGGGATTTTTTTGAATGGAGAACATATTTTTTTCAAAGAGAGCTTTCTTTTATACAGAGATCAATAATTTTATGGAAAACCTCTTTTGGAAAACTTGTTCATTCTTCTTCCCCAAATTTGAAATTTCCTCAAGGATAGGTCTAATATTATTCTTATTTTGTCGTAAGATATACTACCAGATAAAGATTCGGTGCTTAACACGCAACCCCCATGCTATTGCATTTAAGACTGATTTGAAACAGCTTTCTTCTTATATAGTAATTTCAGACTTTCAATTTGCAATTGCAACTGAAAATATCTGAATGCAGATATTCCATTTGAGATTTCTTCTAAGTGAAAAATCTTTTTTTTTTTTTTTTTTCCCAACCAGCCATAATCTCTATCACTTAGAATTGCTAGCTCAAGGATGAATCACTTTCCAAAACACTGGATGATGTTCAACTGAAAATTGATAGATTTGAGGCGGGAACAAAAAGATGAATTTCTTTGATGTAACCATCATGCTGGAAGACTTAATGCTTCCCATGCGCTTGAAAAAAAAATAAATCTCTGAGCTGTATTCTTAAGTGTTACTAGAACAGTGTAGCAGAGCTGAGGTAAGCTGGTATTTTGGCACATTCTTTGATTTTAGACCTAATCATAAGCATAAGTTTTCCCTGTCCAAATGAACATGTATGGTGTTACCTACTTAAGTGTCATGTAAATTTGATTTTCAGAAATTAACACTTTTAGCATAGTAACCTGCTTTTATTACTGTAGATGTTTTGAAATGTAGGCAACCTTCTACAAGTGGAAAAATCTTCAAGGATTTTTATGTTTCAAATTTTAGCCTTAGCTAAATATAAATGTAAAAATACATACAAAAAAAAAATCTGTGTTGAATTAAAGAAAAGTAGGTCTTTCATGAGGAAGTTAAGTGAGTCACATGAAGCATCATCATGATATCTAGTAGGCACCTGAAGATTGACCGTGTGGTAGATATTTGAGGTAGAAGATCCTTGAGTACTTGGGCACTAAGCTACAGAACAAGATTCATACTTTATTTCTGTGCTACTGTATTCAGTTGTGCTTTCCTTACATTTGGAATTGCTAAATAGAACAAATTCTGTTGAAATTTCTAGAGGTAGCTTGAATATTATCATTGAATATACAGACAACTTCTCTTAAGATATAACATAGCAATAGATTTTTCTGTCTGGTATTTTTGTTGTTTCTTTCTCACTCTTGTTTCTGTCGTGAAGGTGTTGATTCTCTTTGGAGGCAAGATACGAAGACCATGAAAAAATTACAATCCTATTCTGTCTAAATTAAAATATTCTATCTTGGGTATTAATCATTCAGCAAGTACATAAGAGAAACACAAATATGTCAAACTGACAAGAACATGTCAGATCTGTAATTGTTGAAACAAAAATGGGGTGGGGGACAGACTAAAATTCATGCCCCTTTCCAAAAGCAACACAAAACCTGCCAGAATGTTCCTGAGGAAGAAGAGGAAGTTACACCTCTGCTTTCGGCCTTCCCTGCTGCACCAGGGACCAGACTGCCAAACATGCAGAGAAATTAGAGCAAAATTAAGAACTCATTAACAGGTCAAAGAGAAATTCTGAGGAGTAAATGGATCTCTGCTTGCACTCCACTGAATTTCTTGCCAAGGAGGGGATGTTCCACCCTCACATGACTCCACAGGGAAGGACATGGTCGTGCATCATAATACCATGGCTGTGACCACAGCCCTTGCCTGCCTAAAACTGAGCAGCCTTTAGTTTAATCAAGTTCCCGCAAAGGCCACATTGCCCACAAGAATGTTTGGAAATCCTACTGTTAGTGACAGCAGAATATCTAAGGCAAATTACTGAGTTTTGAGCATCTTCCCTGTCTATGTCCTCAATTACAGAATATGTATGAATGGACATATCTCAGCTGTCTGTCACTCTTTACAGGCATCCAATTTGCTGTTCACTAACATGTATCTGTCCTTTGCTGCACTGTAAGCATCTGACCTTGGTAGTGAGTTCCTTGACCTTGATAGAATTGAAAAAGCCTAATATGTTGAGGAGAAAATGAAAGGAAAGAAAAGAAGCAGAAATCTGCCTTCTCTGTTTACAAAAGATTTTTCAACACTTCTGAGACTTTTTTGAAAACCAAATGGCAAATTATACCTTTTGCTAGTAATCTGGAATAATTAAGATGAAGATTAAAGTAACTGTAGGGCAGGTAGCACCTGTAGGAAGTGCTTTGCACAAGTTATGTACAATATCTTTTATACATAAGGAATATAAAATCTGACCCCATGAACCCAAATTTGCTTTGGTCTCAGGGAAGGTTCTTTAGCTTTTCCACCATGCTTTTGTTGTGCTTCATGAGCAGTCTATGTGTTTGGGGTTTTTTTTAATTGTTTTTCCCCCAAAACAGGTTTGATGAATCAATGTTTGAGCTACTTACTTAATATTTAAACTGCATCAAAGACTTCTCATGTTGATTCACCTTAATTCAGTTTGCTCCCCCTATTAAATTGCATTGATTTTAAGCCAGATCTTACCTAATCTGCTGGAATGTTTGTGTGTACATCAGAGGATGGAATACCATGAAGGAAACAATATGAATGGAAAAAATGAGTGTCAGAATAACTGTTTGATCATAGTTCTCTTCCTAATTTTACCCAAAGCTAAGTTAATAAACAATTTTGCAAACTATGTTTGACTGATTGCTGTACTGTTGCCTTCAGTTCCATATCTCCCACATCTTACAACAACAACGCCCTCTTTTAGGACACTGTAGGTAAGTTTAAGTTTAAGCGCTTTAATTCTTCATGGCAAAGCCTTCACCGAATGAGAAAATAACATGCATGAAGGCTTTCATTTAGAAGAGTGTAAAATTCTGCTATACTGTTCCTGCTCTAAAGACTGATGATGTGTTGAAGAAGTGTTTCATACAAAATGTGCCAACACTCATTATAGAGAGAACTGGAACCAAAGACCCATCCCTGTCTTGTGGGCCCCTAATCATTAGATCAGCAGTTTGCAGGCTTGAACTCTGGACTGTCCAAAGTAGTGTTGTTGGGGATATTTAGAGAGCTCATCCATTTCTGGGTTTTGCCATAACTGACTCAGCAGTTGGATTTTTTTTTTTTTCCCCCCAGAAATTACTGTGAGTCAATTATAAAAATCTGTATTGAAATCACAAGGAGTATTCAAAAGTGCCTCTTCTGTGCAAAAGTTGCAGCAATTTGGTATCTATACATGTCCAGTTCTCTTTAGAAGTCTGGCCTAAAGAATCCAGAGTCCTATTCCTTTTCAGAACACAGTCAGAAGCCACTTGAATTGTTTTGAGAGCACATGTTTCTGTCAATGACACTTTCCCTGACAGGCTTTCTAATGTTAAGACAGAATGATCTGCTTTGGTAATAATGACTATTGTAATTTGACTTTTGTCAGTTTACACTTCAATTAGACAATTATCTATGTTAGTATCTATACTTAAATCCTTAAACAAAGAATTCTCTGTATGTCCTTGACAAGTGAGCTGCTTTGTATTAAATGGGAAGTTGCAGGTTAATTGTAGATAAATGTCTGATACGCTGACACCGTGCAAGAATATTTTAAAAAGGCAAAGATCTTCCTCCTAGAGAGAAGCACAGATAGAAGAAAAGAGGAAATCTAATAGGATTTTCCATATACAGTTCTGTCAGAGCAAGGAGAGCTTAGAGAAGCATCTTACCAGTCAAACTTTTTTTCCTCCACTGGAGTTTCCAACAGTGTCATTGATTCCCATTTCGAAAGGGAACTAGCAGCTAGCAGGATGAGAGGGAGCCATCAGGAGAAGAGGGAAAGGACTAGGACTGGGACAGTCTGAATTCATCTGTGGGCAAAGTGCAAGTAAAAGTAAGACAATAAAAGTGACAGGTAAGAAGCGGATGTTGCAGACCACTCCTGGTTGCAAAAGAAGGGAGCTTTCAAATGATGGCTTCTCTGAACATGACTTGCTTTGGAAATGAGATTGGATGGTGTACAGTGGGTTTCATTTTTGCTTCATTAAAATCTCCTTTTTGTCAGAAATAAACTTTTCTGTAAATGCTTAAATTTGTGTCAGTAAAAGCTAAAACAGAGCTGTGTGCACCTGCTGAGAAGGGGAAGCTTCAACCCATGCATAGGGAACTGAGTGCCTTGCGTGTGCTACTTAGGGATTTGTAGCTGGCACTGTAAAGGAGGAGAAATCTGTAACTGAGTTTAAAGGCCTCTTAGTCAAACTCATCACATGAAACTTCATTGACTGCCAGTGCTAATAACATTGGGATTCATTTCTTTTTCAATTAAATTTGTTATTATTTTGGGGCATACAATTGGCCCCCAACTAAACACTGAACTTGTAGAACTGTTTCACCTACCTACCGACGCCTCCATGAGTTCTCTGTTAAATGTAACCAAATGGTACAAGACGACAGAGTCATCACTGTTCTAGTGTAGCATATAAGGGTGATTATAGACATCTACAGTCTAAAATTACAATTACAATTCTTTTTCTTTAGAATGATTAGAAAACACCACTAATATCCTCATAGTCTTTTGGTAACATGCTTAGTGTTTTCCAAGTGTAATGTTGGTACTAAAATCTGCAGAGGAATAAAATACCTATTTAAGTTAAACTTTTATAACTTTATGAGCATTTTACTCATATTGTTCTACTAGAGGTGTTGTTATGTGTAGTTTATTTTGTAACTGTTACACATTGGAAGCTGATTCCTTTACATGTGGGGCACATGTACAGACTACACAGTATTGATCTATCTTTTTGGCAAACTGCTAGAAATCTTTGAAAAGGCAGCTCTGTCTTGGGACATAAAGAATTTCTGCCTAGCCAAAGTTTTTGTAAGGCCTTTTGTAATTCAAAATAAAAAATGCAGATAAAGAAATGTAAACTAAATTTGAGATAGTAAAGAGGGCACTTGAATAACAGGCAGGACTGCTCAGCTAATGTAAAGCATTGTAGTTCTGCTTAGTCGTGAATCCTTTGAGTAACAACAGGTTGTTCATGTTTCTTTCTAATGCTACTTAATTCATTTCTCTAAAGGTATAAATGTGAGTTGCGTGCCATCTAGATATGAGCTTAGAAATGCCAGCAAGGACAACAGCATTCACCATGTCACTCACATTCCAGGTGATTTGGGGATAATGCTCTGTAAAGGCCCTGGCAAATGTATTTCTAGAACACTTTGATCTCATTACAGAAGGCAAGGTGTGTCTACAGATTCTTCTGCAGGGAAGATTTAGTTAATTGCTCTTGCGTAATTTCTGGTTTGTCCTCTGCATGGCAAGTAGTATTTCCACACCTAGTGCAGCAAAGGACAGCATGTCACCTGTCATGCCTCCATTTTTTTAAATTGTTACTGGATACTGTGTTCATGGGAATCATTAAACTTCTACTTTGAGATATCATGGAATTAATATCCTAAAACAATGAACCCCAATTTTATGTTGGCTTAAGATAATGTGATATAATATCTTACAGTCAGTTTTCCTTGTGCTTTCTGTAGAATCTGACAAGACCTGGCTTACTGTGCTCATTGGGTTACTTTCTGTTCTCAGTTACTTACAAAAACTCATGTAACACACGTAACTCAAAACAGATTCAATGTGTATGACTCAGAGAAGAATCTCACTTCCAGTACATAACTTCTGATTAAGTGCTTTCAGATAAAGAAAATCAGAAGGAAGAAGCAACTAGGTTCTTGGGGGGTTTATGGCAAACTCAAAACTTTAACTTCTTCAGAATCAGAAGTGCAAATCCAGTTCCCGAGGAAAAGTGGCTTCAGTAAGCCACTTACAACAGAGGAATAGCTGAAATGGTGTAGGTAAAACCCTGCCTCCCATACTGGCCGCTAGCAAATGTGTGAGCAAAGGATATCAGGACCAGGACAAGCACTGCAAAACCTCTGCTCTTCCAATTTATTAGAGTCAGTGGATTAGGAACTTCCTAAGCTGAATGCCACATCTCAGGGACCATATTTAATAACCAGTCATGCTCTATCTTCTGTGAGTTTCTTCAGTTCCTTCCTGAAATTTCTTTCATCAGATGGCAGTGTTTCCCACCATGCAATGGTAATTGTGATACTCAGCTCTTGTCTTAACAGTGTAAACTCATCAGTGTCTGTAAAGTTTTTTTTAATCCTTGGAGTGAATCTCAAATGAAGGGCTATTAAACTCTTTGTGGCAAAGCACAGTATAATAGCAAAGATACACTCCAAGTATGAAACCTTTTTAAGTGATCACAGAAGAGCATGACAAGAATGAGTTCTTAATGAATTGTCATAAAAATGAGAAGTAGTTGAGCAGATATTGTCTGTAACTCTCATTTGGTATAAGAGTATATAAATTTTGTAGTGTCACACATATCTTTTTCAGACGATTAGGAATCAAACAAGCTTTCAGCCCTAAAGTGGGTTGAAGGAAAACCAAGTCTGAAGTGTGACCTGACAAAAGAAGTAGCATTGCTTCTGTGTTGCAAACATGTGCCTTAGAGGGGGAAAGTGTATTTTGACATCATGTGCTCTCCCTAACACACCTGGTCTGAGACAAGTGTTAGAAGAGAAAGTTGATGTTAGCAAAGAAAGTCCTCAATTTGGGTGCATTTACTTAATGGAATATTAAAAAAGCATTAGGCACATTGTTTTTCTAGAAGATGGATAAGAATGCAAATTATTAAAAGGTACCAAATTTCTAGCAGTGAAGAAACTTTCACAGTAATAATAAAGTGACAAAAATCTCTGATAACAATATTAGGTTATAACTTTTTTATTAATTCTTCATTGGCTGGTTAAGAGACAATGTAGTTCAGAGACCATTGTACCTGACGTTTGGGGAACCAGACTCAGTTCTAGATCTGGCCACTAATAAGCTTTGCAACCATGGAAAATTCATCTCCATGCTTTAGTGTCCCCCCAGGATGAGTATTTTCTTTTGCAAATGGAACTGCATCTGACCTCTGATGTGATTTAATTTCTAAAGAGAAGCATGATGCTATCTTTCGGTCTACATTTTCAAAACGACTATCTATTGGATTGCATAATTAAATTTCTGAAAATTGGCGATGCAAGAAATGGAAGGTCTCTTAATTACGCAGATGACTCTTGAACTGAACAACGTCAAAGGTGTTCAGCAACCCAAGACCTTATTTTCTTATCCTGATACAAACCATCACCTTCAACAGTGACGAAGTATTTGATTGACAGTTTGAGAACACTGGTATTAACTGAAGACTTTGCATACTTATATATTTATATCCATATATACAAGTCTGGTAGTTTAAGTCTGGTAATAATTCTGGTAGTGTAGTTCCTACTTACTTTGAGGAGGCAGAGACATTGTAAGTGACTGAAACCATGACCACAAAACCTGACTTTGTATGTGCAGACCAACTGTAAGCTGGCAGGGGGGCTCCCTTTAAACTGGAACCTGACCTTAGGCACAGCCTTAAGGCAGCACTAGAGAGACACCACCTTAAAAAAACCCTTGTAGAGTCTCTGCTACTGAAGCAAGTAGCATAAACCCCTTTAGGCAGCAGAAAAATCATGATAGATTATGCTGAAGATCCTTTGGAAAATTCTCCTTCTAAAATCTTGCAATTGGGTGAGAAAGAAGTGGGAAAGTAAAGGAGGTTCCTCATTTCTGCAGAGGAAAAAAAACCCCAAAACATTTTCAGTAGCATTATTGGAGTGTTCAAGCAGAATTTATCTGCATTCTAAAGAGATGATGTGTCTTTGTGATGCAGGGGAATGCAAGGAGTTAAAGGTTCTATAAGGAGTTAGAGGGGAGGCACTGCTGGCTTATCGAAGATGGAGCAGAGCTCTGCAGCAGCTCCTATTGCAAAGTGTACCAGGTCTTCAAGCACAGATTTCATCTGGAGGGGTAGTCACCCCTCAGGCCAGAAACTGGGCGGGGGCTGGGGGGGGCTAACTCAGCTGTGTGCAGCACAAATGTAAATGAGTACAGAAAGCTGATGATGCAAGAATTGCTTGTTTATGAGAGTAGAAAACTAATTGCATTTTTCATCCTGTGGAGTTTCAAAGTATAGAGAAGGATCATGGAGATTTCGGCCTCCACTTCTCAGCAAATCAGTTATTAAATATAGTATGTCCATAAGCATACCAATGTTTATCTCTTGGGTGAGGGTTACTGAGTAACTGGAGATGTCTGATGCTCTTTTTTTCATTTTGCAACAGAAAATTCCAAATAACATAAAATCAAAGTTGTTGGAGAAATCTTAATAAAAAATTTGTTTTCTTTTTTTTTTCTTAAAAATGAATAAATGAAAAATCTTGTTCTGAAATGTGTCTATGGGTACCTTCATGAGAATTTGAGTTCCTGATATTCCCATATTTCAGCAGAGTCTAGATCCTATTCTTAGGCCCCAAGATCCAGAAAACACTGCTTTCATGGTTTTTTGGTAGAGGGAAAGTAACATAATATGGCTGCTATGCAACTGTCATGGGAATTGTCTTTTGTTCTAAAAGCATTAGATTCTTAGGAAGAAAATATTAAATTTTCTGTGGAAAGTAAGCATGTTGTCTGAGGACCAGAAATAAGATTTGAAAGCCAAATTTTCCCCTCAGACAGTTTCCATCAATATTTTTCTGTCAGTCCTAATAAAAGCTGAAGACACATCATAGTGCACTTTTATCAGATTTCATTGCTGTGATGTCCTTAAAATGCATTTCTTCAGGGAGAAAAAACATGGAAAGATTGGAGGGGTAGAGAATGGGAGTATGTGGTGTAGAACTGCTGATAGAGAGAGGAGATGATTGGGAAAATCACTAATTGCATTTACAGCTTGATTCTGTAACAACAAACTCTCAGTGTAAATTGGCTCAAATAATATATACATCAGGTAATATATATATTCTCAGAGTGTCTGATCCTGCTTTTGTAAGGTAGGAGAATAAAGCTGAAATTGTCACTTAACTACCCTGTGACACTGCTTTCCATCTCTTTCAGACTCAGCTTGGTGCAAAGCATGTTATAAGCGCTCTGGGTCCACCACTGCCATTCACTGTGCATTCCTGCACTGATTACATTTGCCACAGCTCCTCCTCTAAGGTACATTAGACCCTCAGATCAATGCCCTGACCTTGATTCAGTCATTTGTTCCTATTACACTATGGATCAAGGAAGGAAGGAAGGAAAGAATAGAGAAAGAAATAGAGGAAGAGAGAGAAAGAATGAATGGAAGAGAGAGAAAGAGCAAGCAAAAAGGCAAGAGAGCAAGAAAGAAAGAAAATGCAAGAAAGCAAGACAGAAATAAAAGGAAAGAAGAACTAATCGTAGAGGGCCAAAGTAGTCTCCTGTGACTTGCTTTAAATGGAATTTCTCCAGAAAGTAATTTAGCCCAAAGGGTAATAGCAGTAGATTCCCACAGTGTCTTGATGGATTGGTGTGAATGACTCATATCTTGATTTTTTCCAGTATGTTTTGTAAGTTTTACACTGGGCAATCCCAGAATTAACTTTGAAGTGGACCCTAGTTTTCCCAACCTCTGAATTAGCTCCTGGCAGTGACATATTCTGATGGGGGCAAGAGTGGTTTTGTTTTTACATTTTTCAGCAATACACAGCTGGAATCTTTGTGCTTTGCAAGTTAGTCATCAGCTACTTAAGCTTCGTTTGAATTGTATGTAAACAGCTCTATCCACCAAACACGGCTTTGTTCCTCTACTGAGAACTTGAGGCACATCTTCTTAAGTGAAGTAAAGCTCTTATTGTGTAATGTCAGCCCATTAGGGATTGAGTTTAAGGATCTGTCCTGCCCAGCTCTGAAAGCATGAATTGCGATGTTGAAGTCAGTTAATGAGAGAAGATTTCTGTCTGTGAGCTGCAATGAACTCCTATGCTGTATGGACTGAGCACAAATGGAGGAAATGTGGCATAGGAAAGAGTAGGTTTATGATGTAGATTAGGCTCCAAGTTTGCCCTACTTTCAGTGTCTGAAACCATCCTAATGACTGTCTAGCCATGAACAATACGTGGCCAGTGCTTTGCATCTGTGTGTGTCTCAGTGTCAGATATAGCAAGTTGATGGTGTCACTCAGAGCTGTACCTAGGATCTGCTCTAGCAGTGAATTGAACCCACCATGTGGCATTTGGCTCTGCATATATTGTCATCTTCCACAGCTTTTGCTTTTTTGGCATTGTGCACAAGTAAGTCCCAACATTCTCTCACAAAAACAAAGGTTCAGTTTCTTGCAGTGCTCCAAGAAGCCTGACCTGGTACTTCCAGGGCATGCAGAATTTGAATATCCATTTGCTTTATTAACATGCAACCTGCCATTCCAAGTCAGTCATAGGGTGACTATAAAGCTAAAACAAAAAGGCTGCTTCTTGATGACACATCCCTGATTCAGTTGGTCTTGAAAAAGCAAGAGGTTTCTTTGCCTAAACCTGCCAGTGGAAATCTGACACTGGTGGTTAGCAATGGAACGCTTTATTAAACTTCAATCGCTCTTTGAAACTGAATGGTTTCGATTGCCACACAAAATGAAACTGCAGTCGTTTGCTCAATAGTAGGATGTTGGCTAAACAATTCATTGAAAAATACATAGTAGCTGTAGTAAATGTATAGCATTGTATTTCTCATTGGATATATGGTAGGAGCCTGATTTTCACCTTAAACAAGTACCTGCCTGTCCTACTGTTTCCTGCATTCAGTAAGAACATAAAAATTCAAAAATATTATGGTGAGTTAAATCTATTGGCTTGACTAATCATAAAACAGAAGCAGCATGTAAGGAAATTATCTCCACTCTCCCTTTTTCCAGTGAAAGATAGGCAGAATCTTCTTTGCTAATATATAATAATTCCTCTTGAAAAGAATCTTGAAAAAGTGCAAAATATCCTTTCCAGGGAGTGCATTCAATTCGTTGAAGTCACCATGCTTTTATTTTTTTATCTGCCACAATGTTATATTAATACCTGTCTGTGAACAGGCACTTCACAGTAAGAAAAAAGTTGATAACCACATACACTGAAAATGTCAATCAGTCTGAAAGGTCATCAGACAGAAAGCACATAAAATGCTAGATGGCTAAAATAACCATGAGCTCAATAGGAGCCAGGACCTTGCCAAGAATTTTGGAGCCGTGTCTGATCATGCATTTGTTAAGTGTCTGTGCAGTAAGCCTGTTGTGTCCAGATGCCTTGGCAAGGGCCTTTCTGAAATCTTGGTAACATGGGATGCTGGGCATCTGATAGGAAAAAGTAAGATTCAACAGTTGTTATCTGATGCCACCAAAACCTAAAACATCTGGAAGCTCTGATGAGGCTGGTGTGCACTGTTGTTGTGTTCAGAGACGTCTTACACCAGGCAACATGGTTTGGACAGCTTCATATTTTCCATTGCCTATGTTGCCTGAAGTTTGCTTTGTTGCAAGGTGTGAATCTGACACGAGGCAGAGCGCAGTTTTGCAGACACCCACTGCTGTTGTCTTTGATTTGACACCAATTACAGCTTCCTGCCCTATTTTCTGCTTCTTGGGCAGTCTTTGAACTATGGCATTGTCTTATGTTTCATCTTTCTTATGTTTCATCTTTCCACTACTCAGTTTCCTCATTAGACTCTTGAACTGTGCTGAGAGCTGGCTTAATCATGATGCTGCTGAGTCCTTTCAGCTGCAGGAGAGCATTAAAGGACTGAAAGGGAGTGAAATTCCTCCAAGGGAAGACATGCTGATTTGTCGCTGTCATACTGTGGTCATATGAATGGGGAAATCCCAAACTGACAGAACATTTTGGGATACACATACCAAAGCGAATATTTAAAAGACTTTATCTGCTCTAAGACAGCAAAACTAGGGAACAATAATCCAAAATAAAGCAATGCCTTTGTATTGTCATTGATAGCTGATGCATCAAAGTCTGTCAAACTTTATTTTGAAATTACACTGTAAATGTATTTTTCAGGTTTTAGTCCAGATGGAGAACAATCTTATGAAACCAGTGTCTTTCAGTGTGTCAAACAGAAGTGTTTGACACATTGGGACACCAAAAATATATTCCTGCAATATGATATCTCTCCAAAACTGACCTAGCTATATTCCAGGAAGAACACAAAAGAAGAAGGTGAAAGAGTGTGATCTGGAGATGACTTTCAGACTCTTTTCTACTCAAGAGGGTTCTAGTAGGAAACGTTCTCTACAGTAATATTGAATAAATACTGGAACTCACAAAAAATCAAGATTTCCAACTGATCAGGGTTCCCTCATTCTGTGCCCTTAAGAAAACTTTGATTTAAACACAACCTGGACTGAAAATAAACAATTTCAGAATTATAAAGAGAAAAGCAAAGAAAAAAAAAAGCAGGATGCAGGATCACCCTGGACTTTGAACTGCTGTGCTCTCCGCATCCCCAGTTCTGGAATTAGGCTTGTCAGGAATCCCTGCTCAATCACATTGGAGCTATCTCTTGGATTTGGTGGAGGCTACTCAAGCCCAGATATTTCCAGTGAAACTCTTTGGGCTCAGCAATCAGCCTTTTACAGCAAAATGTTGTTTCATCAGTTCAGTTCCAATCAGCTTTAATAATCAGCATGATCAAATCTGGGGAGAGATAGAAGACCTACAACGGAACAAAAGAACTACTTTGTATTTTCAAAATAGTTACACTAACAAATGTTAGCAGGATACTTTTAGAAGGAATATTTCTGTGATGGACACAAAATCATGGCTACAACTAAAGCAGGATGATTAGACTAAACAGAGTTTCATTCTCTGTTCTTGGTAGGATGTGTGCTGATGGCTATAATTTGTAATTCTGGAGCCAAATCAAGGCAACTCATCATGATAGATCTGCTGAGTTTTGAATATGCATGGAGTGAGCATGTGTGCTTTCCCGAAAGCTTTTCCTAGAAGCAAAATGCATTGCAAAGATTTATACATCTATTGTGTCATCTTTTGACAAGGCTGATGAAAATCAAGGCATAACTCCATGCAGGAGGGAAGACAAAATGTTGAAAAGAAAACTTTCATGGTGGATTATTAAGCAATATTTGGCAGATATTAATTTCTAGTCCCAAATATATTCATTTAAAAAATGGCTTGCAAATGGTTCTTTTTTCTCTATTGACTAATTGCTTTCTGTGTATAAAGACAGTAATAAAAATAGTGGATGACTGCAGTTACAAGTTCTTGAATCTTCTTATGTGAACCCACAATGCAAATATTCAAGTATTTCCTTGCACTTTGTGGGAGGTTTTTTTCTTTTGTTTGTTTCTTTAATTATTTATGGTGGCAGTAGCATTGCAGTGACCTAGACAACAGCCAAAGAAGGACTTTATGCTTAGCCTATCATCACCTGCTGATTGCCTTTTCTCCACAGTGACGAAGCCCAGTTAAACATCAGCTGCATGCTATCTTAGCAGGATGTAGGAATACTAATTAGACCTAGCCATGTGTTTTCAGATTAAAGAATTTGGTATTTGAAAATGCATAATCAGAAAACAATGCAATGGCAACCTTTTCCAAAAATGTAACATTTTCCAGAGGAAGGAAATCACAGCTTTTACAGAAGTCCCATTGTAATGCCCTGGAGAAGTAATGCTCTGTGGCGATAGAGGAGGACTATACACCTGCTGAATACATAATCTCCTTCAAGGTAATGTTATCCCCTGCAGTTTTCATTGTGACTTTCTGAGCCACAACATAATTCTTTATTGTATGCTTGGAAACGGACCTTGGCTTTGATAGAGGACACATCTGAGATGTTAGTCCAACACATGACCGGGCCAAGCAAAGGCAGCAAGCACTATTCATCTTTGAGAGACACTGAAAGGGAAAAAGGAACAAGCCAAATGATTTAGCAACCAACCAAAAAATGGGCAATTTGGGAATGCTATTTAATCTCCCTCTCCTCCATGTGGTGTTAAGAGGGTTACAGTCCTAACACTTAGTGTAACACACTTCTGTCGCTATTGCTGTACAAATTAAATCAGTTTGTCATTCATATTTCCTCAGATGAAGAATGGTCAAAGCTTTGGTGGCAAAGGGATTTCAAAAGCCACTGTGTTAGGACTTCTTCCTCCCTTGTTTTTGTGTACCAAAAACCTTGCAGTGAAAATGTTATTAACATTTTCAGCACAAGATGGCAAAACATTATCCAGGTGGGCCCAAATAGATCTTCAAAAGTTAGATTACCAGTGCAAGTGGAGGGGAATCTACAAAGGTAAAACTTGTCCTCAGTCTTGCTTTCTTTTCTCCTCATGGTGTTCCTCAAACTGCAGTAAGATTGCAAAGTATTTATGTGACAGGGTATAAACTTCTTTGTCCTTCAGCTGCTAGCATTACTGTTCCCAGCACAAGTTTGATTACTTCAGCTAATTTCTGCAGGCAAAACATAATAGCAAAATGAATATACATGTATTTCTGTAAACAAATACACACATGCAGAAATATGTTCATATTAGCCATTGTGTAGGAATGCATTTCTCTCAATTAGCCTTTAACCATGCTGCGGATGAAGTGATGGATCTGACAGGAGTCTGTTGTGCATGCTTTCGTGCTGACTGTTCCACTTGTTTTGGAATATCTCCAGAGTAAACATTGTCAGTGAAATGATTGCTTTGCATCCTCCTAAGGAAAAGAGTGGAGGAAAGGTGTCTGGTACTTGTTAAATTTCAAGCAGCCAGAAACCACTATTTCTTTTTTTTTTTTTTCCTCCTTCCATCTCTTCTTTTATTGGGGAAAGGAAACTCTCCTTCACCGAGTGCTTCAGTCTTTCATTCACTAGGTCATATTGCATTGGGTCATACTGCATTAATCTCAAGGCTTTAATGGCAGAGTTTCCTTCAGGGATAGGTAGTGGCTCCAGCCCATTTGGATAATTCCTCATTTATTTCCTTTTCACATTTTTTCCTGTGTTGCATGGCACATCTGTTTCTTTGCATCTGAAGGAAAGAGCTATTTTTGACTCTGCTTTCAGAAACAGAAAGCTGTTGAATACCAGAAATTCAAAAGGCTGGCTGGAGTCACCCTGCTTGCTTGAGGTGCCACGTCAACACAGAACACTGTCATAATTCAGAGCAACAAAGTTAAGGGATGTTTTGTCTCACATGGACACCACCTAGAAGTTGTAGTCCCCAGTTTTAGCTTAAGTGAGTGCCAGCAGTTGGTCACCAATGAGGACCAGAGAACCTACTCACACTGTACTCATGGTTGTCTCAGAAAGTTTACAGAAGGCCTGAGGCAAAGCTCCATGAACTTCAAGCAGTGCCTTCCTTCCCATGGGCATGAAAAAAAGGCTGATTCCATGTGAGGAGATATGAGCAGGCAGTGACAGTTGCTACCACTGTATGAAGAGGCACACTCATGACAGTGTCCCGTGCTGTGCCAGGGGAGCCATAGGGTGGCCTAACACCAGCTCCTGGAACATTGAGTGCACTGGCATTTCTCAACCAAAAGTCCTCTCCCTGGACTCTGTGCAGCCCGCTATAGAGAAACGAGACCAGCGGTCCCCAAGCAGGGCCTGAACCAATCTCTGATATCTGGAACCTTGAAGGAAATAGTTTGGAGATCCAAGATTAAGCAAGACAAAGAATTCCTACACTGATTTAATGTTCTGCAACTCACAGGGACTACTTCACTCACAAAAGGCATTTTTGCCTTCATGCCTCTATGAAATGAAGGGGCAGAGGAAAGATACACATCTTCAGACCTTTAAAAGCTCAGCATTTGTTGTTCAGCCATTCCTTTTTGCTTCTGGGTCAGTCTTACTGAACAGGTATATTGTTATGCAGAACTGACCATTATGCAGAAATGACCAGGTACTTCAGCCTCTGGAAACTAAGAACAATTTAGCTATATTGGCACATTACTTTCCCTTCTATAATTAACTCTGCCGTGCAGACACTAAAGATCACCCTTTTGCAAAGGACGCAAACATTTTGGTAAAAATGTTTGCAAAGAAGTCATTCCTTTCTGCTCTGCCTTGAAATTTCAGTATTTCAGTGTCTATTTTCTTCTGAACACTTCCATTCTCAGATGTAAGCAAGTTTTGGTAGAGTGCAAATCTTATCTCCTAGTTACAGGCTTTCTGTAGTGCCCTAAAATACCATGTCATCCTTCACGTCGATACATACTGTATTAAAACAAACAGCAGTATTTTATTAGCAGAAGAATGATCCATTAATCACCACCCTTCAGAACGTGGAGGGTATAGATTTCACTTGTATATCTCCTTACTGTTGCAAAGCAGTTTGGGGGCTGGCTGAATTTACAAAAAGCTCTGAAGCTGCCAGTAGAAAATGTTTTTTTCCCAAGAAATGAATTCTGTAAAAAGTTGGCTTTTTTTCCAATTGCTCATGCAGTACTGCCATCTCGTGGTGCTTCCTGCTACAGTGTGAGGGGAAAGCGGCAGCAAAATGCCAGTGGGAGCCGTTTGCTAATCCTAGGCAGAAATAGTTGATGCTGTTAAATTCTGATCCTGCCAAATGCCTACCTTAATGCATGAGCAGACTCTGCTCAATTCATCTGTTGAAGCCTATGGCAAGACACGTTAGAGCAGAAAAGGATCCTGCAAACACATAGGCTTAGAAAGGAACTTTCAAAGAGGAGTTTACCCTGCAAAGGCAACAGCCCAGTTGCATTTTCAGATAGAAGACTAACAATAACAATGAATTATTATCTTCACCTGAAAAAAAGCAAATAACAATTAAAGATGATTGGTTGAACTAGGATGGGGGCAATGTTGGATGTACTAAACCAAATAAAGAACTGCTAGAGTACGTTCCTGCTGAATAGCATGAAGTGGCTGACTTTTAGTATAATATTGTCCCTCCTGCCCAAAGTTCTATAGTTGTAAATGTGTGGTCCCCAAAGACTGCATTGTTAAGTATTTTAAAAACATAAAATGCTCAAAGCAAACTATTAGAGGCTGTAATGGAATTTAAACTGCAAGGAATTATTCATAGCCAAAGAAGTTAACAGAGTAAGACTAAGGTTGTAATTCAATAGATTTATGAATCACCTATTGAAATCCATGGGACAACTCACTTGCTCAAGATTATACATGTGCTTACGTACCTCTCTGAGTCAAGGCTATATGGTAAAGAATAAATTACCCTGCAAGGCAATTGATGTATCAAGACATATGTACATTTAAGATTGAGACACCTTGATTGCTTTGTGTAAAGATGCTGAAGATGCTGTTGAATAACACACAAATAATTCATTAAAAATCTTTTCATCTTCCAAGCTGGTGTTCTAATTGTTGACATAAGACTGTTGCTGTGTAAGTATCATTTAAGACTAAGACATGATCTGTTAACAGATATGGTAGGTAAACTTGTCCCCATGACTGACTGGTGACTCCAAAGAATGTTCCAGTAGTGCTTGTGTTTGGGCCATTCAGCTGAATTTTGTTTGCTAACATCAAAGAATGGAAAGTTGTGAGTACATTGCAATGCTTCCTCCAGAACTAAACACTGATTATTTATTATGCATTCCTATGAAGATGAAACTTAAGTGATTTTTATTAATGACCAATTATGGGTGATATAAAACTTACAGTTTGCAATAGATGGAGATTTTTACAAAGAAAATCTTCTTTCTGGCTTATGCTTCCCTTTTCATTTGGTTGAGAGGGCTTTGAATGTTAATGGCAATACAGTAGAAAAAAAGTGCCTGAATTCTTGCTTTGAGACAGTATTTCTTTTAAACTGAGGGGTGGCTTTTTTTCCTTTTTATTTATTGATCAATTGACTGGTCATTTAGCGCCTTTCATGTAGCAAAGCTCCTTTCTGAACCCACTAGCCATCACTGTACTGACCACTTTTTTGGCTCCAGGTGGGAAGTCAAATGTAAATATCAAGTACTTAGTATCTCACAGCAAATGCATTCCAAGTTTATCACCTTTTCTGTGCTCACATGCAGAATTTTTTCAGTTTCTTACCTTAATATAACATTTCCCTTGACAATTTGCAGGTTATGTATGTGCTTTCCTCTGGCTCCAAGGAAAAGAACACTCAGTGTAGAGAAGACAAGTCTGTGGTTTCACGTTGAGTGCACTACAGTATGTCAGGCTACTCTGGAGATGAGCATTTCCCTCTTTTCTGTCCTGACATACTTTATTCACCTCACAGTGTTCCTTTTTTGGAAACTAGGTGGGTACCCAGAAGTGTGTGTGGACTTTTCAGCCCTGTGGAAATAGATCATGGTTCCAGTTTGGAACACAGCTGCTACTTAAAACATCTGTGGACTTTATGAAACATCTCATCCAGCCAGGAATCAAATGTCAGGTACAATGAATAAGAAATACTCATCCTAAGGATCATAAGAATGCAGCATCATATAATTATATCTTAAGTTGTTCTCATTGAGAAAGCCTAGCGGTATCAACCAAGAACTGAGTCCACATGTACTGGCTTCCAAAAGCACATCAGAAAGAGCCAATCACTGCCCCAAGAAGTGTACCTGTGAAAGTAAAGGCTAGGGAAACAAACACTCCACAAAAATGTGGAGCGATATGCTCTAGCTTATGCCTGCTTTTACAGTAAATTGAGCCGACTCTCAAAAACTTCAGCCTTAGTAACTCTTGTGTGCATAACATTCTTCAAAGGACATCTTTCTCTGAGTTTGGGAGGTTTTTTAATGGAAATGTTTTCCAACAATAAACAATGACCAAACACAGGAGTTAGGCAGAGCATAGGCATCCTGAGTTTGTAAGACTGGCACTTTTCAAAGCCTCTGGATGGATGTTTTGAAAGCATTTTAGTTTGACAAAATTGTTGCATCAGGACTCAAGCTGTGGAAGCTTTGTGAATGGATGTTACATTTTCCTCTTGAAGCTGTTAATCACAATAGTCCCTTCCCTTGGCAGACAGGTGATACCACATTGTTACAGAGCTGTACTACTTTAAATTGCAAAAGAGCCTGCTCCTATAAAAACACACCCAGGGAGTGGCTGGGGAATAAGTGAAATGAATCACGGACCACAACAAAGCTCTTCTTGTCATTCAGGGTTCACTTGCCAAATGCAGGAGATAAAAATTTGGGGTGGGGGGGTGGGGGGGGAGATGAAAAAATATTGTCATAAGGAAAAAAAGCACTGACCATTGCAAGCAATCTTGCTTAGAGTTGTACAAATAAAGGTTCATTCCAGTGAGAATAACTGTTACTAACATTTATAATGACTGGAATTTAGAGTGACTACTTCATTTGGGCATACCTGAATAAAATTAATAGTGATAGTTACCTTCTATGTCATGTGTTGAAAAGGGAGTGCTTTGTTCTCACCTAATTTTTGTATGTTCTATAGTTCTTGCCTTATGCTTTGCTGGGGGAGATGAAGGAATTGATTTACAAGATATAACTTGCCAAGATTTACAGAGACAAAAGAAACTGAGCTAATTATAAGGGCTTTGAAGAGAATTCAAATAATTCATCAAACCTTATGCTGGGATATCGGGGAGTAATGGCAAACTGGAAATATCCAGCAAAATCCTGAGGCTGTTGGAAATTTGATACCACAATCTGAATTCTGCTAGTGGCCTCAGCTGAAGCTAATTGTGAGCATCATTTATATGTTCCAGATTTCACCATGCCTCACACAGTTCTTGAAGTAAGGATGGAAACCCAACTGTCATGTTTTCAATCCATCTGCAATCCAACCTTTCATTCAATTCTGCCCTTTTCAGCTCAAGCAAATATTATCATTATGCAAAAGATTTATCTAATCAAACCTGTTCAACACATGCTTTTGATGTATTTATGTAGGAAGGTGCCAGATGATCTCACTGTATTCCACATACTTTGGGATGAAGCAACCTGACTCATGTTGTCTTCTCAATGACATTTTTCATAGGTTCAGCTCACTGGGACTACATCCTGTTGGATAAGTGGACCCAATGTTTGTCAAGTGTGACTTCTGAAAGAGGAGCCATCTTAGCAGAAGTGGTGTGATCTCAGAGAATGTTGCACAGCTCCAGGTTACACTGAAGTTAGTAGAAGCAGCACTTGTTCAGTGCTTCTGAAGAAGGCTGAACCCATCTTTTCAGGACAGGCTAGAAAATGCTGGTCTAGTTGGCTAAAACAGGCCTGGAAGGAAACCTACAGGATATGATTAGACTGACTGGTCTCTGTTATATGTAAATTCCGACAGTAAACTGTTTTCAGCATATGAGGAAAATGGTAAATGTTCTTCAGCTCAAAAACTTGAGAAGATATTTGGACAATGATTATTGCAAATTTTATATCCTACAAAAGATCACAGATAAAATGTATGCTGTTTAAACTAGGAGAAATGTATATAAATTTATGTACACTTTTCCCAAGTAACAGGTGATAGGACGAGAGGAAATGGCCTCAAGCTGTGTCACAGAGGTTTAGCTTGGACATTAGGAAAAATTTTTTCACTGGAAGGGTTGTCAAGCATTAGAACAGGCTGCCCAGGGAGTTGGTTGAGTCACCATCCCCAGAGGTACTTAAAAGATGTGAAGAGCTCGCACTTAAAGACATGGTTTAGTGGTGGACTTGGCCATGTTAGGTCTATAGCTGGACTCAGTGAACTTAAGAGTCTTTTCCAGCCTAAATTATTCTATGAGTCTACAGACAGGTATATGGATTTATACAAGTGTTATCATATTTTTTTTGACTGACTGCATCTCTGAAACAGCAGTTGTAAAATTATAAAATTATAGAATACCATAATATCTGATACAGAGAGCTTGAACTCTAAAAGCTGATACAGCTGTGGTGAGTGAGTCACTTCATTGTAAATAGATTATTAGACATGACTGTACTTTGCCCACCTTTATAGTATTCCAAGAAGTAAATTTTTCAGTGAAATACATAGGGATGTGTTGATAAAAATTTAAAAATTAGAGCCACGGGGATTTATAAAAGTAATTCCAGCAACCTCCGTAGTCCCTCTCTTTTTATCTTTATCAGAGAAGATGTGAGGCAGCACTTAGCATCAGACAAAAATATTTATTTCCTTTGAGATATTAAAAAAGCTTCTAACTTAGAACACAATGGTTTGAGACTATTCTTTCTTAAAAAAGAGTACCTTGTCAGAGAGAAGACCATCCTCAGAAAATCAGGTTTGAGACCACGTGAGGAATCTGAATATACACAAGTCCATAAGACCTGATAAGCTGCACCCCAGCGTCCTGAGGGAATTGGCTGATATTGTTGCCAACACACTCTCCATCATATTTGAAAAGTCATGTCAGTTAGGTGAAGTTCCCAGTGACTGGACAAAAGGGAATATCACACTCATTTTTGAAAAAGGGTAAAAAAGAGGGGCCTGAGAACTACTGATGAGGCAGCCTCACCTCCATGCCTGGTAAGATCATAGAGCAGATCCTCCTGAAAGATATGTTCAAACATGGAAGACAGGGAAGTGATTAGAGACAGCCAGCATGGCTTCACGAAGGGCAAATTGTGCCTGACTAATCTTGTGGCCTTCTACAATGTGCCTACATCAGTGGACAAGGGAAGAACAACTGATGTCATCTATCTGGACTTCTGCAAGGGCTTTGACACAATCCTCCAGAACATTCTTGCCTCTAAATTGGAGAGATATGGACTTGATAGATGGATGGTTATATGGATAAGGAATTGGTTGGATGGACAAACCCAAAGAAATAATGTCTCAACATCCAAGTGGGAACCAGTTACAAGTGCTGTCCCTCAAGGATCCATACTGTGACCAATATTATTAATAGCTTCATCAATGACAGTCAGTGGGATTGAGTGCACCCTCAGTAAGTTTGCAGATGATACCAAGCCGAGTAGTGTAGTTCATTCACTTCAGCGAAGGGATGCCAGCCAGAGGGACATTGACAGGCTTGAGGAGTGGGCCCATGTGAACATCATGAAGCCCAAGGACAAGTGTAAGTCCTGCACATGGGTCAGGGCAGTCCCCAATATCAGTACAGACTGGAGGACGAATGGATTGAGAGCAGCCCTGCAGAGAAGGACTTGGTGTTACTCATGGATGAAAAATTGGACACAAGCTGGCAACATGCTATTGCAGTCTAGAAAACAAACCAAATCCTGGGCTGCATAAAAAGAAACATGGCTAGCAGGTTGAGGGAGGTGATTGTCCCCCTCTACACCACTCTTGTAAGACACCACCTGGCATACTGCATCCAGCTCCAGGGTCCCCAGGACAGGTAAGACATGGACCTGTTACAGCAGGTCCAGAGGAGGGCCACAAAAATGGTCAGAGTACTGGAACACCTCTCCTATGAGGAAAGGCTGATAGAGTTGGGGTTGTTCAGCATGGAGAAGAGAAACCTCTGAGGAGAACCTATTGTAGGGTTTCAATATATAAAGGGGGCTTATATGAAAGATGGAGAGAGAATTTTTACAAGGGCCTGTAGTGACAGGACAAGGTGCAACAGTTTTTAAAGGAAAGAAGGTGGTGAGGACCTTCTTACAATTAAGGTGGTGACACACTGGAACAGGTTGCCCAGAGAAGTTGTGGATGTCCCATTATTGGAACTGTTCAAGGTCAGGTTGGAAGGAGCTTTGAGCAACCTAATCTAGTGAAAGACTTCCCTGCCCATGGGAGGGTGTTTGCATTAGGTGATCTTTAAAGGCCCCTTCTGAACCAAGCCATGCTATGGTTCTGTGATTCTGTGTTTTTCCAGGCAGCACATCTCTTTAAAACTGTTCAAGATTTGTCTTAATGTTTATTACAAAACTGTGGTAGCACTCTCTGGTGAACAATCAACTCCATTGGAAATATTTTCTGTATGTTTCTTAACCTTAATATTTAATTTAAATTATTTCAAGCAAATGCATGAATACAAATAATGAAGTAAAGTTAGTAAAGCTAATGTTTATAAATTACATGATATTTTTTCTGTCTTTCTGATTTCCTACAGCGCAGAAAGGACAGATTTAAGAAGCTTTATTACATTATTTTCTGTGCAATTTAATGGCAATTCAACACAGGTGAAACAGAAAGCACAAGCAAAGGAAGGAAAATTGTTAAAACCTATGTATGGAAATCCAAGCTCATTGGGAAAAGGGCAGCTTGGTACTGGAAGCAATCTGCAAACATTACAATGGAAGACAACCTGCATACCATCCCTGTGGCAGACCACAGTATGTTAGACATCCGAGACACGCTCCTAATGTGACTTCTGATATTTTACTGAGAGTTCTTCAGAGCTGCCATGGCATTCTCCACGTGGTGCATAGTACTGTGTAGATATAACTGGCAGCCAAACTTAGCTAACGTCTCCAGGAAGTTGCTTATCTCTGGCAAACTCTTTCCTTGTCTCCCTGTCTGCACCCTTACTAAATATCTGTTCCTGAATATGTCACTGGCTGTCTCTACAGTTAATGTTTGGATGCATTTATGCTCCTATAATCTAGCTTTTCTCAAATCACCTGTCTTACCCGCTCACAGAAGGGCTCAAAGGCTGACAAATGAAGCAAATGACTACTTTGAATTTCAGGACTAGATGCACACTTTGACTTAGAAAAACGCACATCTCTTCAGAGGAACTGAATATGTCTGCTGTAACTAAAGGCAAATAGCAGAAACATATTAAGCTGAACAGTTGTTACTGCTTTTGCTACCTCCACAATAATCTGCATTTTCTTTCACACGAGCATTCTTTGAGAGAGGCCCCACATACCGTTGTTTGTTTACTTAGAGTGGAATTATAATTTACTGTCAGGCTTCTGTGAGGAAGGAGTGAAACATTAAATTAATTATTAGTCATATATTGAAATAATATTGGAACACATGACTTAGTGCTGCTGGAGGGATGAGAAAGGAGGGAGGAGAAATTCTGCAAAGCCAAGAAAGCCAGGAATGTGCTTCCAGTAAAAAGTTCTTGCTAACTCTGTTCCTCTACCTTCTCCCTGATTGCTCCAGGAACCTGCTTCCCAAACATGTATTTTTCCTTGGATATTTGTGTTTTAGAAACACCAGCTCAACACGTATTTCAAATTATTTAGATATGTGTGTTACAAGACTCCAGGGACAGAGGACACTATCTATCGTAGAAGAAAGTATTGGCATAACATCATGGATGTTTGGGAAGCTCTGACTCACACTGCAGAGAATAATGGGTGGGACTTGGATTGAGAACAGGAGCCTTTCATTGGAAAGGGTTTCCACTCAAATTGCAGTGTGGGCCAGGCCACCATGCTGAAAAGTGGTACATGCCTTGCTGGCTTCTGAAAGCCGATCTGCCCGGGCTGAAAGGTGTGCTTTCATTTTCTAGCAGTTTTTCCATGTTCTCAGATAAGACCAAATCTGTCTTGATCATAGGAAATAGTCATTTCAAAATAGATTTTTATATTTTGGCTGTTTAGATCAATGCTTTTCTTGAAAGTAGCATGGTGTTCCTAAGCTGTCTTCAATAGGATTTTGCTCTCCTTGTATGTTGCTTCCCTCCTGCTCCCCCACAGAAAGTGCTTCCTGATTTAACTTCTCTTGTTGGTAGTGTCCCTTCTTCATTTGCAATGACCTGGGGCAACACACACAATTTTGGTGGTTTCATTCAGCATGAGTAAAAGCGGCTGACAATTTGAATAAGCTTCCTGCATAGCAAACAGCCTGGAGTCTAGTTGAAGTTTTGTTAATTAAAAAATTAGGTCTAAACAGCTCCAAGCAGAATAATGGAGCAGATCCTATCTCTCTCTCTTTGGTCCATCACCACAGTATCTATGTTGTTTGGAAACCACTCAGAGTCAAGGAGTCTGACGGAAATTTTCTTCACCCGCTGTCAGTGTTGCAGCCAATCGGTGCAGCATATTCAGCTGTTGCTGGGTGCAAAACAGCAGGCAGCTCCAACCTGTTTTGCAAAGTTCCTCCCCCACTTTACTGTTGTTAAGAAGTTGTTCTTGCTCTCACTCATAAATGGTTGTCTTTTTCATTTCAGTTACCTCTAGTCCTTCTAAAGGATCCTAGGCTTTTCATGTTTTACAAAATACAGGTATTCTACAAAATAAATACTCTGGCATCTGTCAGTTTAGCTACACCCACACTGGTGTTACAAGTTAGAGGGTAAATTCATCATAGCGATACTGTCAAGTAACTGTGATAGTGTTACACTGAGGAATGTTTATAAAAGAAGAAGCAATAAATACTGGGAGTGATACACCTCGAAGAAATTATTTTAAAAAGATGAGTAGCCCCACCTAACCAGAAAAAAAAGAAACTGTTAGGAAAACAGGCTATATGCAAAACTGACATTGAGAGTACCACAAGCAACATAATCTAGGCAGGAGAAACTTGGTTTTATGATATGTGAAGGAAGGTGAAAAAGTTGCGTTTTGATTCCATTAACAAACTGGGGGCTGGGAAATGGAAGACGCATAAGGGTCAGCAGGAGTGTCTGCAAGACACTGAGTAAGTAAGACTATGAAAAGGAAAGTTTTAAACTGCAAATGAGACATGATTCCAACCTCCAGAGCAAAAATGAAGGAGGTTTTTATCATAGTATTTGAAAAGCAGGGCAGGACTGGTGATACTTTTAGGTAAAAAAATAAACCTTGTGTGAATAAGCACTGAAAACTGAAACTGGGAGAACTAAAAGTAGAGTGTGATAAGGAAGGGAAAATGTATGTGGACAAGGGAGGAAGAAAGAAGAACTGAGAATAGGCAGAGGGGATATATTACAAAACCATAATATTTATTTAATTAACACTCAATATTTATTCATTACTTTCTCACCTGACAAGTCATAACAACTTTCCATTAACTGGAGAGTGGGGACTGAAATATAACCATAAAACAATCTGGAGAGATTGTTGTTTCACATACAGAAACTCCAATAAGCCATTATATGGACCTCTGGATTTCTTTTGTCTATTTGGCACCTTATTCTCTTCATAGCCATGAACTAATGTGAGCTAAAAATAGTATACTGCATTGAAATCAACAGGGATCACTAAAATCAGACCTAAGTTGCTATGACTACTTTGACTGGGAAACTGGGTGCTTAGTCAAATAGAAAAACAATGTGAGTTCCTTCTATTTAAAAATTAATTAGAAGTGTGCTTGGACAATCACAGCCACTTGATTCTCTAGCATGTTTAAAGAAATGACAATCCTTGATCTGTATGTTACCATCTCTAAGCTGAGAAAGAGTAAATTGATTATTTATTTCTTGTGTTGACGTTGCTATATGAAATTAATTTCCTCATACTGTGAAATCAGTAATGTTTCAAACATAAGCTGTTGTCATTTATGTCTGAAAAAAGATGATATTTAGATAATTTTTCCTTAGAAAAATAGAGACAATTGGGAAGGGAAAACAAACAAATCAAGTATGACATGTTATGCAATACAGACTCCCTTGGGTGTCAATAAACATGGCAAAGTCAAGGAGGGTTTTATGGATTAGAAGTCAAAAGAACAAAGCAGAACATCGCATCTTTACAAGAAGTGTCTCATAATGAAGAAACTCTAAATTAAATGAGATGTTTCCTCCAATGAGCCCCAGTAACCAAAGCAAACAAAAGAATAATAATGAGCCTCAGAAATATTACCCATGAAAGAGGATCAGGTAGTTTCTTTGATGAAAAGTGAAAATCACCCCAAATCAAACAAGCCTCTGCACATCGTCACGCTGAGCTCTCACATTCTTGGCTGCAGGCACATTTCAAATGTAACCTGGTTTGACAAGCTGCACTGGAAGAATACCAGGACTAGAAAATCTACCTCTTTCAAACTACATAACTACAATAAATATTAACTTTTTGTATTGATTTATTAATATTTTTTCTTTTTGTATACTGAATGTTGAGGTCCTTTCAACCGTGTCTGAACATCCTTCCCCAAAGCTGCTTGTCCCAGAAGTGAACAGAGAATGATGAATACTAAAATGTAAGAAAAAACTTGATCTCAGCATCAAACGCCAAAACTTACTTTGAAGGCTGTGTTTGAGTAGAGGGCTGTCAGAATAAATTCTGCCTTTATCATACTTTGTGCAACCAGGTGAATTTAACAGAATTGCACAGGACATATATAACGCAGTTTGGTCCATTAACTTCTACCATTATCTAACCTACTTTAGATCGGGGTGTAATCAGATTAGCATAGATTAAATCCTGTGCCAGCAGATTCACAGAATCACAGAATTCCTCAGGACAGCTTTTATATTCCAGGCTACAGTCATACAGCATCCTGTGCAGTCAGATAACCTTCTAGCTGCCTAGCAGAGATTTTCCAAGACATTCCAGTTAATGGAACATTTTGATTATTTGAATAAGGATAATTATCCAAAAGCAATACTGATGAATGGTGGCCAGAGCAATAGAGACTTTTAAAATATATTTAGTTTACTTTAACTACCACCTCTGTTTAAGTGGGAGGACCATTTTGCTAAGGGTTGGAGTACAGATAGAGCTTTCCCCTTATTTTACTCTCAACAAGTTAGTCTTGGGCTTGTTCTGATCACCCTTGAAACTACTGGGAAGCTTCCTGGCAAGAGCATCATGAGGTGCATCAGGTCAGTAACTCCTCTTTAAGATCATCTAGGATGTATATGCACATGAAAAAATTAATGCATTGCACCAGTTAGACTTCAGGTTGTTGTTTTGCCAAAACAGGAGGAATGTTCCATGGTTTCATCTGTCTCCTAGCGTCAAGGTGAGGAGGATGGTGATGGTAAGTGAACAGCAGGTTTTAGCTCTGCTCCTCCTTATGGAAAATGATATACATTTAGTGCAGCAATGCTTAGTGCTGAAATGGAAGCAGTAAATCAAATCTGTGTAATATTTTGCTGGGCAAATACATAAACAAAGCATATTAGCCTATGCATTCATGTTTAGCAATTTATTTTTAACATATTTGCATGGTCTGGTGGAGTCTGTTAGCTCAGGACTAGATCTGACATAGACCTATGGTATCGTAGTCTGAAACTGCAATGTGAGAAGCCCCCAAACTCTGGGAAAATAAACTCTAGGGAAACTCCTGCTTAACGCTGCAATTTCAAAATGTATGTTGTCCTTCTGTATCAGTTTGGTGTTTTTCTGGTTTTACATAGGCTAAGCAACTGTGTCATTAAACCCTTGAAACCAATCACAGGAGCACTTGAATCACTATTTTAGGACAACATCTGTTGAAACAGTTATTAGAAAAAAGACGTAACTTCTGGGAGGAAGGACAAATATGCTCCTCTCTCCATCTCTCTGTTGCTGAAGATTGTTCTAACCACAAGACTATAAAATTATAGCCCCTCTTGTGTGTACTTGCACTTTCTCTCTTTCCCTTTCCTCACTTCATAGCTCCCCAGCCCTGGGAAATCTTTAGTTCTTTGGTGGACAGAGGTACAATTCCAATCAGGAAGCTGGAGAAGAAGCAGTATGGCACATCAGGCTAAGTGCTGGGTCCTGCACTTGGGTCACAACAATGCCATGAAGCGCTACAGGCTTGGGGAAGAGTGGCTGGAAGTCTGCTTGTTGCAAAATATGTGGCGCTTATGGACGTGGTCTAGTGGTGGACTTGGCAGTGTTAGGTTTACAGTTGGACTTGATGATGTTAAAGGTCTTTTCCAACCTAAATAATTCTATGATTCTGTGATTCTATCATTAGATAGTTACCACAGTTTGGGGGGAATGAGGAGATGTATGCTAGAAGGGAAGAGACTATGTTGAACTTGGGTCTCCTGTGTTGTGGTGAGTGCTGTAGCAACAACAGTGCAGCCTAATCCCATTTTTTGAAAGGTGGACTGGTACTGCAAAGAAAATGGTCAGTAAAACTGAGACAGCCCTAGGTAAGATGTTGATGACTGAGAGAATGGTGAGATCTCAGATAGATCCCTGGCATCCGTGTTTCCTCTCAGCTTTGCTCACTGCCGGTGATCATGGTTCCCTCTTTAGTGTACCTCCACATCTTGGACTCCATTTGAAGTCATTAACTCTTCACAAACAGTTTATAGCAGGCTGGACACCTCACACAATCTTCTGTATTCCTGTCATGAAGGTAAGACACTAAAGATTAGGTACTTTAGCACCTAAATTTTGGATCACTAAATCTTTTAACAGAAACATTTTTTACTTTGTTTTCCAGTATATGAACTTATCATTGTGTATCAGGCCACTGTGTCTACCAGTCATATCCATGTGAAAATTGTTGTTGTACTGCACACTGCACTTGACGAATTGAATAAGAAAATGATATTTCATTTACTTGTGCAGAGGAAGAGCTTCAGAGACCCATGACGCAAGTCAAATCATGGCTAATTTCACCACAACACGACAAATTTCTTCAATTCCTACATAACTTTTTTTCAGGGAATGTGAAATATTTAAGTGAGAGACTGCTTCCATGTTCTATCACCAGAAAACATGAGGAAAAAATGTTTTATCTACGGGAGTAGACTAAACAAGCAAAACAACCCAGAAGCATTTGCGAAAATACAGTACTTAGAAAAAATTATTTTGAAAGGGAGCATCAAGAAAAAAAGACTCAAAATCATTCTGCAATGTCAGCTCTAGGACTTTTTGTGCCTACTGCTGTAACAATGCTTACTTTGTAGAATAGTACAGTGTAGGATATAAAAAATGGGTTTCTTTGGAGAAATAGACAATGGTATCTAAATTGCTACCAAAAATGAAAGGGAAGGAAAGGAAAGAAAGAATACAAATTCATTTTGGGCCTCATAAGTTTTGTGAAACATACATTTCTGCAAAGTTGGCAAGACTAGTGGGTGCCAGATGATAATTGGAAGGGGCCCTACAGGCACAAGCTCAAGCCAGGACTTACTCCCGTTAATCACAAAAGATGTAAGAGGCCAAATGCAGTATACAATTAAGGCAGGCTATTGCAGAAGAGGAAACAGGTCACACAGTAGGAAGATGTTCCTTTCCCCTCCCTACCTCTTGGCAAGACATGACACCACAGTAGGCAATAGTGAAAGATGCTTGAGAAACTATTGCATGAAGTAAGCATACATATACAGCTGGGTTAAAAAAAAGGTAGATGCAAGAGGCAAAAAAAAAAAAAAAGTCAGAATGAATATTAATCACAAGACTGATAGTATTCAAACAATTTGGGGAGTCTCAAACTAGAGATTCAGCTTGTAGGAACAGAGCTGACAGATTACTCTGAAGGTTGGAATATTTCTAAGCTCTTACAAATCATAGGGAAAATGTAGGAAATCTGTCAGAACAAAAACTATGAAATAAGAAGGTAAAAATTATATCTCCTGTAATTTCACAGTTAGATTTTCAGAATCAGCTTTTCAATACCTTAACCTGTTTTCACTGAAATCCTGAATTTAGAGTGTCAAGGGTTGTGATTCCAGACAAACATCTTCATCCTTAATTATAGGGACTTCACTGAGCGTTTTCCTCCAAAAGAAGAACTGGATCAAGTGTCTACCTTTAAAGCTATAATGATCCTATCTTTGAATCAGCTAGCTAGAATCTGCATCCAGTAAATGCAGCAATGGAAGCCAAAATATCTAGAGGAAAAGGAAACCAACCACAAATGAACAACAACATTCTCAAAGGTACTATGGGATGAAAGAGTTCTGCTTTTTTAGTCAATAGACTCTTACTGACACATGGAAATAAGCATCACTTATCTTAAATCTCATATTTGCCTCTTCATGAATCTCAAAGAGGAAGCCATTAGAGCTGCCCAGAATTTATTTGCACCCAGGTTACCACTCCTCTGGCTTAGGTGCCACTAGGAGATGGATGAGACCTTACAAAGGTGTCCAGACTTGTGAAGGTGATAAAACTGACGATATAAGTCCTCACAAGGGCTTGTAAGACTGTGAGAAGCCTGCACTGTCAAATACGTACCCAAACCTTCATCTTAATTCTTCTGTGAAGGCTAAATTGATCTACAGCTAAACATTACTTAGCAGCTTAAGTCTCAGGAAATGCAATAGGTTTTGTACACAAAATATATGTAAAAATACAGTGTTAAAAAAGATCTCAAGCAGACAAAAATGTTGAAACGTTGCATTCAAGCATCCAAAATCCAAGCCCCTGCACATATTCCATCAAGTCACCTCTGAAGAAAAGAGCAAATGCCTTAGAAGGATGCAACACTGGGAATTGCCTAGAGCTGGGTTCTGCATATAAGTTTGCACACATACAAGGAATTTTGCTGGAATTTATACTTGTTGTGTTCATAGAGACCATCTGATGTAATTTCATATTTGGCATCCTCAATCTCTCTATACATATAGAGCTTTAATTCTTATCATATTTCACTCCACAATTTTTCCCCTTTCCTAGTAAGAGAACAGAAGACTTCTCAATTCACTGGTGGGAAATAAAGAATTGGAGCTTTAGGTGTAATAATCTAATCAGTATGTAAGATTGGGAGAAAATCCAATTTTTTCAACATTCACATGGTCTTATTTTGCAGTTCTGAAGCATCATGTTCAAACCTTTTAGACAGCACTTGGAATGCTTTTTATAAAAAGAAAAAATCTTCAATTAGTTCAACAATTTATTATCTGTCTATTGAGGAAACATGTAATGTTCTGTGAAGGTTGGATTAATGTTAGCTGAATAACCTGTGGAGGATGTGTTTACATAGGTTTTTTGGAAGAAAAGTAAAGGTGTAATGAAGGAAGCTGATTCATGGGTGAGGAAGTGTCAAGCCTTCCCTTAGAAGGCAAAGCTGGAATAAATTCATAGTGAAGAGAATTTGGTGTCTGGGAAAGCAAGAAAACAGGGCAGCTGCAAAGGAAGGCATTACTCTCTGGATCAAAATTAGCTGTCCCAATACATTTAGGGATGGAAGACATCATAGTATGTTAATTACAAGGTGTAGGAAATGTCAGTAAGATATGACATATTGCTAAAAGGATGAAAATATGAAGTAAAGAGAAGGTGACCCAGAAAGGGCAGGGCCCAGTGGTAAATAAATCATGCAAAGATACATATAAAACTCTGATCAGCAGCAAGCCAGCTGGAATTTTCTCCATTTGAGAGGAGGATGAGCTATTTCGATAGTATTATCCCCAAAGAGGTGTCAGGCTTTGAAAAATCTGGCTGCAGAGTCTAAATGGAGTTTATTTAGATATATTGGAGCAGGATGTGTTTTCCTATGCCTGTTAGCACAATACAGAGGATTAACCCAATTACAGCTTCTCTCACCTTTTTGCCCATGGGCAGGGGCAATGAGAGAACATATGAAAGATTACTTACTATGTAAAAATGCAAAGCGTCTTCTTTTTCAGTGCCAGCTGGGTCCATAATATCTTCTGCATCTCAGGTATATATCTGGAAGGTGATATCGTAAGCCTTATGTCTGCAAATTATGATAAAAATCACACATAAACTTACAACATTCTGGTCCTGTTCATGCTCCTTGGTGACCTCAGACTGAGTCAGCTAGAGGACTAATACTAGAAAGAAGTAAATACCTTATATGAGCTTCTCATTAAATTTATGCCCAGAGAATAACTGTCTTGACTAGATGAAGAGATACAGATCAAACCAATAGTTGAAACCATGCTACCACTAAAGGTAAAAATACAGAGAATTTTTGGAGCCCACACAGTAGTAAGAGGGGGTACATATCCTTCTGTGCACATTCCATAGATGTGGAATGCCTCAGAGCAGCCAACCAGCCTCCTCATCATGACCTTTAAGGATCCCTATAGGTAATCTTTCTTCTGCTAGTCTTGGATGGGTATGTGTGAGTATTCATTCTCAATAACTTATTCTCCAGAGGTGAGATCTTCGTTTAGGTGTAGTTCAAATACAGTTCATACTTGCATCATAGGGATCAGGAACTCATCAGACAAATCTATAAATATTGGTCAGAAATAAGAATACTGAAGTGCTGTGGAAATACACATGTAGCAAGAGTGTATGTCTACTGTTCTACTATAGTCCTCTTGGCCAAGGCTGTGTGTCTTGCTACTTTGATTCACACTTTCACTAAAAAGCAGGTTCTTAGTAGATTTATTGGTGGTGAATCAGCCTTCCTACAAACAGATCTGTTTCTGCAAACTGTAGTCCCTGCATAGGTTCCTCATGGAGAGTTCCACTAATACCACACTAGTCTGCTGATTTTTCTTACTTTGTGTCCCATGGGCTTTTGGAGAAGAGAAAGTGAGGATGAACACAATAAAAACAATTTGAACTCTGCCCATAAATAAAAGATTACAGCTCAAGGTTGACAAATTCATCCCTTGAATAATTTCAGAGGAGTTACCACAGGTCAAACCAGTGGCATGCTCTGTACCATATCTTATCTTATTAGGGATTAATATACTTTCAGAGAAAGTCTCACAAAATTCTTCTTTCATCCTGAGATTTGCTTCCTAGCCACCTTTAATGAGACAAACTTTCATAATGAGTGCCCTTAGCAGTTGTATCTTTTCCCAAACAATGTTGAGTCATTTGGCCTAATGCAGTGTTTCCCTTGGCGCATGAAAAAAGGAAGCTTGCCACAGCAAAAACAGAATTTTACTTATGAATTCAGAGAGTAGTCTTTTTCTATGAAAGGATGAAGAAGGTCTAGGTAGCAACAGGAAAAAAGATAAAAGAAAAAAGATAAAAAGCGTCTATTTGATGCTTTCAGCATTGAATAGATTTTGAAAATTATTTGTGGCCTAGCTAGGGTGGTTAGTGCTAGATCTTAAGAAATGAGCTGTAAATAAGTATGTGACCCCATGGGATAAATGAGAAACACCAACAGGAATTTTTTCTTCAGCATTCAGCTTTTGTGAACCACAAATGGGCATGACTGAGAGAGGCAAACACATACATGGGTTCAGTGTAACCCATTAATAGCTGCTTTTAGCAGACTTGTGTGCATGCCTGAGCAGAGCACAGAGCCACTTTTGACCATCAGAGTCTCTCCCAGGGTCTCTTCATGCTACAAGATATAGCTACAAGGGTATTGTTCTGGAAATGCTTATTGTAGTGGGAACAGGCCTGGAAGGGGAATAGGAAAGACAACAGATACCTTCTTTATGTGAATCCAGTGAAGGTGATACTTTATGAGTGTAATTTAAAGAAGTATGATGGCTATTGCAGGTGCTGCAGTGACTGTTGGCTCTGGAAAATGTGTAGTGTCCAAAGAAACACCTCTGTATCAAAAGATATATTATCATCACTGTTGGGTTAAACTCCTTTTATCTGCTGCCTAACAGACATGGCACTAGGAAGCGAGGCAGGCAACTTCATGCCCCAGGGACAGTCATTTCAGTTCTTTCTGTCTCTGATACTCTCCTCAGTGTTGCTCACATCTAGTTTCACAGGAAGTGGTTCAAGAGAAGATGCGTCATTCCAGATGTATTTGAACATGGCCTGGACTAACTGAATCGTGTGACCTTGATTGGCATCTTTAGAAATACTACTAATAAGTAAGTCTATATGTTTTACAAGAATGCAGTTTTTATTCCTAAGCAAATATATTTTTGGAGAAGCACAGGCTTTTTGGCATCAACTCATTTTATTATCAACTGTCCAGCCTATTGTATGGACAGCAGCCAGAGAATGGAAATGATGCACTATGTTCTCACCAAAGAGTGAAACAACTTCCCCATGTTTTGAAGTAATTTGTAAACAGTTATCAGCTCAAGATGACCATAGCGTTTGACCAACTCAAGTCTTTCCAGTGTGCCCCTTGCCTCTTTACTCTTAACTCCTCTGAATTCATTGCAGATTAGATCTTGTTAGCACAAACAAAAGTGCAGACAGTGAGTCAGCCTGCCCAAATGCAGCTGTTTCCTCATTGCTGCTTCCAAAGAACCTGAATCCTTCTAGCGGGAGGTTTTGTTTCTGGAACAGCCTGACCCCGGTACCCAGGAACAAAGTTATCTTCACACTCATCTTCCCAGCATGCTTAAAAAAAATTTTTTTTAAGCATAGATGTGTACACAGCACACATCCACATCCACATCCACAAATGTATTCACAGATCAGAAATTAACCTAATATTACAGCTAAAAGTAGTAGTTGTAATGTAAGAGTGAGAGTATATATGTTACAAGGATGGGTTCTAAACCAATCTAAATACCATACTAATCAGGACAGTGAAGTTAAGCTGTTAGCCTTTGGCTTGGATGACAGGATCCCTCACCATGAATTCACACATTTCTATAAAAAAGTTAATTAAACGACTGTGGGGATGAGGAAAAATTCATCACAATCTGAAACAAATTGAGTCCCAAGTACATAAATTAAGCTATATCTTCTCTGGGGAAAAATGTATTTGGCACTGAGTCAATTCACAGCTTCTTTTGGAAACTCTTCCCAGCACACATCAATACGGATGCCTTATATAAAAGCGTAACTATGTCTCTGGAGAATTTCAGGTAGTTGTATTTGTCATCCTTTGTTTCCAGTGGGCAGCATCATAAAACTCCTTGGTGTTGCAAGTAACCATGGACACCTGGCATCTTCCTTCCTTCCTTCCCCCTTTCCTTCCTTCCTTTCTTCCTTCCTTTTTTCCTTTCCAGAAATATTTAAGCATGAACAGAAATAGCTCTAATGCTGAGGAAGGCTAATAGTCTGGGACATCTGCTCTTAAATCTGTTTCTGCTATGCTACACAGTCCACAGTATGCAAATCTGCGTGATGAAAAGTGCTCTTTTTGGTATTATGGTGCAATACTTTGGGTCAATAATAAACATTTAAAAGTTCTCAAACACATATTTTAGAGATTACTGTAATGATCCAGATTTTTAAATAGCCCCCAAATGATAATAGAAACATCATTCCCTTACAATCCCTTCCAAAAATATATAATGAGAGTGTATTTGATAGATGAAAACCCCCTCCTAAGCATTTAAATAGAAATAAAAACTCTTCTTATTTCCTTGTAGAACTGAAGGGAAAAGGACCACCAGCATTTTTTTGCCTTCTGGTCATCTGGAACCAATGCAATCCTTTTTCTTTTTTTTTTTTTTTTTTTTATTTGTTAAAAAATGTTGGAGTTCTAGCACCAACTTTTAAAGACTAACATAATGATATCATAAAGGAAACATAAAAAAATCCAACAGATTAAAAGTAATTAAAAAAATTAACCCCACAAAAGTCAGGAAATTCACACTGCAGGAAAACCCTTCATAATTATGTTCAGTGTGTTTGGAAAAATACAAGTTGTTCCAATTTTTATCAAAATTTAGGAAACATCTACTGACAACAGCAGCTATTTGACCAAAGAATTAGGAATGTGCTGAAAGAGGCATTAAAGCTAGCTAAATAGGAATGTTTTCACAAACTGAGGTCCTAGTAACTTAACTAGGGGAGGTCACACTTACTTAAATATTCTGCAAAGCAGAAGTTCAAACCATTCTGTCAACAAGTAATAGCTTGCTTGAAAGTCTGAGTGAAGATCTTACAGTTTCAAATCAAATTTTATTTTTCATTTTAAATTGATGGGAAATTCGGTGGCATGGTGACTTTAAGAATATGACTAGAATTCTGAAGATTTAGAACAACAGAAAACAACAATCTCATGGTTTTTTAATTTCTAATAGTTTAAATGTTCTTGGCACTTCTAATTGACAGGTTTTATTTTGATAAACAGGTCAAAAATCCTATTGTGTCTTGTCTTGTCTTGTCTTGTGTATTCCACGAAATCAGTAGGGTTTGTGTTTTGAAACATTACTTGCTGGAAAATGCAAGTCTCCTGTAGTGCTTTGTGGTGTAACTATCTATCAACAAAAAAAAAAAAAAAAAAAAGGAATTTATATTTTCCTGTTTGTTAGTGTCTATCCAAAGGCACGCAGTGTATGATAAACAGTAAATCTTTTCTCCTCTGTCCTATGCTGGAAATGATTACAACTCGTTCTGCCTTTGATGATCATGATAAAAGTGAATTGACACGAAGCACTGGTTGGTTTCATTGCTCTGATGAAACTTCTTGCATAATGTGAACAATTACACACAGATTTTACAACTGGGTGTCATGAGCAACCCTACTGTTAACAGGCCCTTATTTCCCTTGACAAGCCAATACTGCTGACTTCAACCTATCGCTCACTCCAGTTAGATATGTGTACTGAGCATCTGATTATTCATGCACCTGTTTGCTGCATTAATCACACAGTGAAATTGGTGTCATCCCAGTGTCATTACCTGCTGAGGAAGCGGTGTTCTGGCCTTGCTGGTACGTGGAAATGTGACTGACAACTGAAAAGCTCCTCTGACCTTGCTAAGAGAGCACCTCACCAGTGTTTCTGGTGATATTGGACAGAAGATCATGAGTGCCTACGGATTTGAGGGGCACATTTTCACAGAAAAACCTGCTGGTCCAGAAAGACTTTCTGGCAAACATCTTTTTCCTTTGTGAAATGAAGTGATTTTTGACACTGTTGATTTAGAGGACTGCTTATTATGATGCTGTGATTCCAGGTTTTCTACTTCTTCCCCCAATAAGGACACATGATTTCTTTTCCTGATACTAAGTTTCTAAATGCCACCTGTTTACAAGCATAGAAGGGAAAGGGAACGGCATCTAATTTTAATCCTGAGCATCCATTTTTTATTTATATTGTAGAAGAGGATTGTGGTTTTGGCAACTGTAAACCATTGTCACAGAAATCCACGAAACAGACATTAATTTCCAAGGCCTTATTCTCTTCAAAATGTAGTGATATAAACCTGAAATAAGTTCATTCAAATGGAGCATTGTTGAGAAAAGAGCACTGGCACCTCAGCAGAAGTTTGCTCCAGGTTAGACCCTAAAGTATAGCGAGAAAAATGTTCTCATTGCCTCTTGAGCTCATTTTTTTAAGTAATCCAAATAATTTAGATGTAGAAGTACTATTTAATTTCATTTCTATATGGGCTTAGCAATACTGAGAACACCAAATGTGTTTTGAAGGTTAGATTTTTTTTTTTTTCATTTTAGAAACAATTTAATATATGCAATTCATTTTGAGACACTTTTCTGCAGAAAAGTTTCTATTTCTACAAAGTTTTCATTTTCATATTCTAATTTTAAAGAAGAGTAAGCTGATCATAATTTTACAAAACCAAACCTAAAATGAGTCATTTTGTTTCAGGTCAAGCAAATTATCTGGGTTGATCTGGAGTGGTTTGCTTCTTTCTTAATTGGAAAAAACAAAAACATTTCAAGACATTCTGTTGCCATGGTTATTTCTAATTCAATCAGAAGGAGAATGCTGTTCCCATTAACTTGCCAGGCTGATTCATAAAATTCAGAGAGGCATCCAGATTTTGCTGATTCTTTCTCCTAAAAATATTGACGGTTCATCTAGGGAAGACCTACACAAAAGAAGAGACAGTGAGTGAAAGGATCTTTAGAGGGAGAATATAATCTGCATCTTGGTAGATTTGTGATTGTTGGATGATCTTGAAAGGAGTCACTTTGAAATAAGGCAAATGGGTTACACAGACCTTTGTGATGGACACCACCATGGAATTTGCTTTTAGTGTTTGTGGCGTTATTATTTGTTCACTTTGGAAGGAATTTCCAAATGGCTTTCAGCATCTGATCTGTCCTTAAACTCAGAAGAAAACAAAACCCAAGGTTTGTAAGCAGGCTGCCTCTTTATCTGGGGCTGATGTCAACATGTATATGTAAAAAAAATATTGAGAGACCTGGTGTCCATGTGATGTTTCTGTCGCTTTCTTAGAAGCACTGGCAGGAAATATAATGAAAGCATTATTTGTTATTTGTGCAGAAAGATTCCCACTCCATAGAGGAACAGTGCTGCTATTGTCCTTCTGGCAGAAGGTGCATGCGGACAGTGGAGTGTAACTTAATCTAAGTCAACAGAAATGCCAGTGTTAGAGGTGTATTTGGGAACTGACACTGTAGGATGATGCTGCCATGTAGCCAAATACGTAACTGTTCCCAATCAGCCTTCCTCTTGCTCAGGGCAGGGGGTGGGAAGAAAAAAGCTTGCATGAAAGCTGGGGAGGAACAGCCAATTGCTGGCAGTGTCCCTTAGGAGGGCTTTTCTCACTTGCATGTCAGGCACCATAGCAACTGCCAGCCACAACCTGCAAACAGGTTGCCCAAAACGCTGCTGGCTGGGCTCTCCTGGAGGAGTCGTGTTTGTGCCCTGTTGCCATGGGACCTCTTCTCTGCGTGATCGGAGGAGAGCATGCGACTGCACGCATCCCCACAGGTGTGCAAGTGCTCACGACCTTCACGCCGGTGGAAACCCAGCGATGGCACACACAGCCAGGGGCTCTCTCCACCCAGGGGATGGAATCTGTGCTGGAAAACTCCCTGCTCCCCAGTTAACCAACCAAGTTAAGTTAACGTAATCATGATAAGTCAATTTATTGTGCCAACAAGAGAACAGCATGCTTTTGGCTGGAGCAAGTCATGTGAAATGTGGGGGTAAGAAGAGTACATTTATGGCCAGTCTTAACCCTCGGGAGCCAATGGCTTGGAGCAGACCCGCAGGCAGATTTGGCTGTGAGATGCTTGTGTGGGAGCGCTGGCACCTCCAGGTAGGTTCCCGCTCTCGTCTCCACTTGAGCAAGGCCTCTGAGTCACCACTGCCTTTGTGTCTCATGAGGTCACTCACCAGTGAGTACACTGCTTGCCTTTCTTACAAACCAGGGTTTCTCATTCTTTTTATAGTTGTATGTAACTCACAGGGAGGTGGTACTAGCAGTCAGGTTAAGAATATTCACTTAGTCAGACTCAACAAGAGTAAAAATATTTTTAAAAACCCTCCATAAAAACACCAGCTAAGTATTTTTAAAACAATTAAATGAAGGCCTGCTAGCACTTCTGTGTTAATTGTGGCTGGTATACATACAGCTTCTATCAACTGCATTTTATTTTGTGAATGTTGAAAACATATAGGTTTCATTTTTAATTTTTACCCTGAACCTGTGATTTTTATTGACTGTCTGAGAGAAGAAATACTTTTTTCTTTTTTTTTGCCATTACAATTAAAGAGAGATCAATAGCTCTTTAACTGTAACTGCAACTGCAGCATAACATATTTTCATCTTTTGGAGTACATACTGATAACAAGCTTGAGTTTGACATTTTCATATTTTTCCTGTTAGGAAATCAGTAATGGAAAGGAGGAGAAAAAACCATACCCTATATAGATATGATATGGAGGGACAAACTGATATGTCCTCCGTGTCCACTTAGGTATACATATAAAAGTACATTTAAATAACATTCAGTGCCAAGCTTTTATATTACAAGCTTTGAATGTTAGTGTCTGTTTATCAAAGGCAAGACAAACAGGACTGCAATCAATTTTAACTAGCATATATAATTTTACCTAATATATTTTGGTCCATAATATGACAGTACTGTTGCCTCAGAAAAACTGTTATTTCACTGATGAATTTGTTTTCTTCAAATGGAATTAAAAACAGCAAGTGAGGAGCTGATAATTCAATTTATCAAAATCTACTATTTTTTTAGGCATAGAATTCTGTGTGGCATTTGTCACTGAATTATTCCAGTACATAAGCACCATGATGTGTAGCTGTCATCAAAGCACTAGAGTCTGGACTTGGAAGCTAAACTGCCAAGCGATCTGATCATCTCACTTTCTTTGAGACAAGGTATATGGTTTTGTGCTTCTCGTTTCTCTCTGGGGTGCTCAGATGAGTGGTAACAGATGAAAATGCAAAAGGTAATGTTTGTTGGGTTTAGGAATGATCCCTGGGAGTGTTATAGAAAGGTGTACTGCCCTCCAGACTTCGTAAAAAGTCCCAGCTCAATGTCTGTCTGCTTTGAGACGTGCAACTACCAACAATTACATCCTCAGTGATAAGAACTGTTTGTGAGCTTACAATTAAATCCAGTGCATTTCCATGTCCATTTTGACATTTTGGACCACTATCAACCTGGAAGAAGGAGCACTGTCTGTTGAATTGCAATGGGTAAATGAAACGTTTTTTGGTTTTTTTAATAAACTTGTGGTATATGGACAATGCTTTCCCTCAGGGGAATGTTCTCATCAGCTTGATTCATGGAAAGTTACTCATCTCCCTACCTCAAGGAAAGAATATGAATCTAATTCCTGAGAATAGACTATTACATCACATGTGAAGAGATGGTTCAATGTGAGGCAAAGTTGTGAGAACTTCCAAAGGCAGCAAAGTTTGCCATGCAATCAGATGCTGTTCAGATGAATTCGTCTTGCATCTATAGGAAATAGTTCACAATTAGCATATTATGAACATTCTTGTCCTGTGAGATGACCTAATACTGCTGGGCTTTTCCACCTCTGATTTTTCTTGAAGTGCAAGTTACAGCAGACATTCTTGCATTGCTTAACTAATTGTCATCACTTGCTTCATTCATTCCATGATACAATATGTGGTATCCCATGAAAGCCTTGTAAAAGTGTGTTTGCACATCATTATTATGGGGTACTGATGTCAAACTGGGAAAATGCCATGAGGTAAATGCTTAATAAATCATTGACCACTGAGAAATGCATGATACAAATAGATCATGTGTACTTGGAATTATAATACATATGAAAAAGTGCTACATGATCTTATTTGGCCTGAATATTGCTAAACACAGAGCAAACAGGCATGACAGTAAGTTTTCTGAGGTACAAGATACAAAGTGGTGCAATTATTTTTGTGAACAAAATTCACTGTGAATTCACTGCCTTTTGATTTGGCTCAATATTGTTCTCATCTGACTGACTGCCCTTGCCTGATCTTAAGTGTGGATCAGAGAATCTTGCTGAAGAGTTGGTTGGAGTATCAAGATCATTTCAACATAATATCATTTTAATATAAAGTGTGTTTTTGTTGGCTTCTAAGCACCTGATTATCTTTCTGAAAAAGAAATAAGACTTGAACTGAAATTTGCAGAAACTGTATTTTCCTCTGCCCCTCTAACTTATGTAGATTAGGGAAACCAAACCTAGGAAAGTAAAGGGGAAAAAAGTTGTCCAATTAAGGTATTGGATTAAGACTTAGAAGTTGGTTTTAGCAATCCCTTCCATTTTGCCTTATGCAGAACTCTTTCTTAGTCTGACGAATGAGAATAAATCCCTGCTCTGCCAACAATTGTTGTGTGGTTTCTGGGAAGTCATTTAGACTTGTGTCCATGGAGGTGAACAAGTGGATACAAGCTAACTCAGCTTATGCTTGGAGAAGGCTGGGTGTTACTTGGAAGTTAGAGAGCTGTGCTAACAGTGTGCTGTGCTTGACCTAGGAAGCCTTGTACTTACAGGCTGGGTTTATTAGCTTTAAAATAAAGTCATATGAACACAGCAATATGGCGTCTGTCCAATATGGCTCAGAGGAGCTTGGATCTGTCAACACATGTCCGTGTTAGCAAGACCTTGCTTTTTCTGGACTAGGTGCTCATGGTGAACATCTATGTTTCAGGTCTATAATTGACACATTTAGTGTCACAAATCCAAACGTGAGTTTCTTAAAGCCCTTGTTCAGCTGTGGTCTCATCCTGGGGTTGATTAATATCCACAAATGTTCTTCTGGCTCCCAAAGGTCTGCTTGGTGTGCTCAGTACTGCCTCAGACTTGCAAACACTGAGTTAGGAATTTCCCTTTCCATCTAACCTGTAGAGCTGGACCAATGGGTGTGTTCAGCACATTCCTACCCAAACAGCCTCTGCTTAAGGGATTGTCTGGAGCAGAGGAAGATGGTCCTTTTCATCCAGAACCTCACCAGTTCATGTACCGATTAGGCATATAGACTGTTTCTGTACACCAGTCTATATTGATGATTAAAGATGCAGCATTCATCTGGAAATCAGGTTTCCCATCCCTGTTTTATCTCATGGCTTGTCTTTTTCAGCATTTATTGCAATGAGGATGGAGAAGGAAAGTGGAGGGGACTAGAGTGTCTTGTGGTTGGCCCATCAATTGGGAGGTGGAAGCATTGGGATCCAGTACCACCAGGAACAGGATGGCATTGAACCCGAGTCTTTTTTGTCATAGCTAAAAGTCACTTGTATGTCACAATATATTAAAAAAAAAAAAAGGAAAAAGAAGAAAAAAAGAGACTGAGCTCTTGACCTGAAAGGTAAAAAAATCTGTACTTACCTGAAGAAGAACTTTAGATTCTCCACAGAAGGGAAGAGCTTCCTCTGTAAAGCTAGAGTAATGGGCATGTAAGGGTGGTTGATAAGGATTCAGGAAGCATCCTTGTCTTCATTGTTTCTTCTCAGCCACCTTAAGAAATTTTCATTGCAAATGATCACATTCTAAGGATCCATACTGCAGAGGCATCCTGGCCTTTATCTTGGAAGGTAAGATAATACACGAAGAAATATGTTCTGCACTAATATGTCAAAATTACACCTGGGATTTCTCCTTCCCTGTCAAATGGTAATGATAGCATCACCTTATCACATAAGGATATGGTAAGGAAAGATGCTTGTTCCATTATCTCCATTATTACTGATTTCCTGAATGTAAAGAAGGAAAGGAAACACACGTTATGGGAAAGGCCATTCTAGTTGCAGATTCTTCCAACAGTTGGAGATTTCATCAAGAAGAACTATCAGGTAAGGTGACTTAGTGTGGACTATAGCCTGAATAAGGAACAGCTTTTTTCCTTCCCTCTGCTGGAAACTTAAACATTTGATAGTTTAATATGGTAATAGAATCTGGAAAATACATGGAAGCTGTTCAAAGAATATATATTATTATGTCCGTTGTTGTATCATTATTCTGTACATCACTATGGTTACTGCAATAAAAAGGTAGGGGTTTTTTTTTCCCTTTAGTAACTTAGCAGAATAGTGGATAAATATTTACTACATAACATAGAAACTAAATCTCCAAAGTTCTTTAAAATGAATCTCCAACGATCGGGTATACTCTGCTCTACTAATTTACATGTCCAAACAAACATTCACTGCATGGTTTTCAGTCATTTCTATATTTCGTGCTAGAGCTAAAAGGAAAAATTCTGTTCAGCAGAGCTTGTAGATTTATTTCTCTTCTTTCCTTTGATCAGACCTAGGGTCTTTCTGCATACTAAATTGGAAATCTAAGCACAAACACTCCTAGGATAGTCAGATTCATGCAAGCTGAATCAATTTTTGATGAAACAAAGAGAAAATCTAAGCTGAAATGTATTCATGAATCTAAAATTAAACAAATAATACCTCGACATGGAAAAAATGCAATTCTTTCTGTGCCTTTCTTGCCAAGATTTCCTTGGTCTCCTGTTCTCCAGCTAATAATAATGTTTTTCAATGACAGTGTCTTGGTCAAAATCTCAAATAGGCAAGCGCATTAGTTCCACATATGTGTTTGTTACTTTTAATTATTTAAATTAGTCCCTGTGGGCAGACCTTAGAGCACTCTACACACACCTAGTTCTTTAGCAAGCTCAGGTGTGACTTAAGTTTCTAGACAGGGCCACTGGTTTCTCTTTTTTCTGCCCTGTGTTCCACCCCTAGCTTTGTAACACATTTTCGACCAGATTTCTAAAACAGATTAGCCTCTAAGCTCTGTTGAAAAGTCTGACCATGCAGATCTTGGGCCCAAATGGGAGCAGAGCCCACTGAAGAATCTGATCTGAAAAACTCTGGTGTAGTTGACAGGACAGTGCAATAAAAAGCTGCTTATGTCTTGGGATGTTGCCTCCTTTGGAAATGACCACAGTGCACTGCTCCTGATAGTGGCAGCATTCAGACCAGTGCTCTGCTGTATGTTTCTCTCTGGCTAGCAAATTTGAGGGTTGGTCATCTGGTTCTGTTGGCAGATAGAAACGCCAAGTATAAGCTACCATTAAAAGACACTTTTTTGTCTGTGACTGCTTTCTCATGGTAAGAGAGTAGCAAACAAAATACAGCTTCTGGCAAACCTCCTCTCTTTCACTATCCTTCCTCAGATTCATGCTTGTTCTGACGGTCATCTTCTGGCTCAGGGAAGTATATACATAAGAATCATCTGCTCTGAGTACTGGGGACACACTGCAGCTCGTGATTTCAGTAGAAGTTTCACTAAGACTGGAAGTCAACTGGACTAAATCATATCTTGTTTCAGTAAGTACACCTCTGGATGACTTTAGCAAGATCTCTTTCCAAATAATCTTTTAAAGAACATTGGCTTGGCTTTGGTAGCTGCATCCCCTGAAGCACCTGCTGGGTTGCAAAGATTTCTGAAAGAAGGTGTGGGAATGAAACAAAGACTGCTAGAAGGGAGGAGCATGTAAAATTCACAGAAATCTTCATATGTTGTCATTTAGTATTAAGTCATAGCTATTACAGGATACTGTTTGTAGTTTTCCACCTCATTCCTAAAACTACTAATAAATCATTTAAAGTATATAAACTCATCAGTAAACTGTACTCAGCAATACTGTAAGTAAGGACTTGCGAGTTTACTGGCATTAAAATTACAAACAGATAGCTTGTAAAATAATTCACTGACTGAAGATTGGGGAAGCCCTACCTGAAAAAAACAATATAATTAGACATTTTTTATTGCACTGTGCTTGCATAATTCCTCTCCTTGAGTAAGATTTTGAACAGGAAGATGGCCTTTGACTACAGAAGTGCTGGTAATGGTATTGACAGCCACTAGATTTGAATATCTGATGTTTGCTCACAAACAAAATAGTAATGACTAAGATGCAATAAATGAGAACAGCTGGACAACACCCCACATACTGTTCTCTCCATTTGTGAAATGTTACTGGAATTCAGTTCCTTTTGCATTTTTACAAAACTTTAAGATGTGTCTTAAGTGTAATCTTCTTAATGATTTTCTCTTCTACAAGATTACTTTTTCTGCACACCCAATTATTCTTTTTTTAATAAAATAAACTACCATATTAACCCTTACTTAGCTGGGGGGGGGGATTACTGCCCTTACTTCAGAAAAGGGCATTCTTATGTCAATGTGTTTTCCAGGTGGGACAACTGCAAATACCCAAAAGCTGTCTGTATGCAAAATAGTAGTATGATAACATAATTTTTGAGCTAATTTTCTTAAATGGTTGCCTATTTCCTTGGTTAGTTTGAATTAGTATTGTTGGGTTAGGATTTTCAGTTGAGTCTTTCCACATCCAACAAAAGAGATTCATCTGCTGGAGTCTGGATGAAACAGAAACATTTGTGCCCATTATTTTTCAGAAATGTTTCTAGCTCTCATGTCTGAAGAAGGAATTTGGGGCACACTCTAGACTTTTGGTCAGCTGGGGTGGTAATGCGTAATTAACAAGCTTTTGCGTTGGAAATATTCTGTAAAAAGGTAGGTGGAAGAGCTTACTTTCCTTGCACCAGAGTGCACGTGCACACTCTCTAGGGACCACCTCTAGAGCAGAGGATGGCCTGATGGGCCCGATGAACAGCCTTTTTGTCCACATGGAATTTTATAGCTGCAGTTAACCAGTGTTACCTCTCAGCCCCACACACAAGCTCTGGCATGAGAGGGATCACCCATCAAAACATGGCTAGCCTTTATTCATAAGCTGCTAACATGTCTTTAGTCATGGGCCAAGTGATCATCTTAGTGGTGCTTTTCCACAGGTGCCTTTGCACTGTATCCATGGATATTCTGGAAGGACCAAGACCTCTCACAACTTCTTCTGAAAGCCCTGACAAAACAGTACAAGTAACAGCAGTGCTGAGGTGCACTTCTGGAAGTCATGTAAGCACATACTGGGTGCCACTATCAGAGTGAATATATGAACTCACACATTATCACTTAGCATGGCTACTATTTTTACAACCCTGACTAATAAGCCCTTACAAAGTATCTGTACCATTGTGCTCTACTCTGTGATGGCAAGCATGGCTAAAATCACTTCGCTTGTACAAAAATGAGCAGTAGTGAAAGACCTGCAGATAATTCAGGTAAATAAGTATCACCCGTTCCTCAGAGGGCATAATCAATTTCCTTGTTTGCCAGAATTGCCCTAATAGTATGACCATTCAGAAAATAAACCTTTTTTCTCCTGTGTCAGTCACAGAAAAATGTGAAGAATCCCATTAATTAAATCACCCAAGTAAAACTACAAAAACCACAGATGATCAGAACATTTGCACCTTGAGCACAGCTCATGCAAATTCCATTATTTTTAATCAGAAAGTTAATCTATAAAATTTTGTTGCGTATCTGCATGTAGAGCAGTGGCTTCCAAATTTGCTCTTTCATGAAGTGCCGATAGTTAAATGAGGAGTTTTCTGTTTTGCTCTTTTTCATTTTTACTTCCAAAATAAAAATATTTTTAAATTACATGAATAAACTGGCAGGTGTAGAAGACAATCATATTACTCTTTTTTCTAGAATTAACTTCAGGTTTTTAAGCAATAGATTAGACTGAAGGTCCAAAACATGGGTTTTTTTCAAAAACAGTCATCATATCTTACTGTCAGTATGAAAACCAATGGGAACTGCTCGATGTCTACCATATCACCTAAAAGACTAAATTATCTGTCTTTGATCTCTGCAGGAAACTGGAATATATGATGCCTCTGATTTTAAAATTTAAGAGTTACATTGCCTAAGCTTAGAACTCCAGCTTAAAATAACAAAGTAATGGAAACAAAATGAGGTTCCAAATGGGAATAAATACTGTAAAAGCAAATTTTGAGGGGAAGTAGGTTCACTGGCAAGTGGGAATGACTTTCGAATTCAAGACATGTTGAGAAGCGCAGACCATTTCTTAGGAAATACATTATCCCCAATCCGTTTCTGCCACAAGCTGAAAAACTTCAGCAACTTTGGAGTTTGTTTGCCATTCCCAGAATCCAGGGTGGTCATTTAGTCCATGGAAGAGTAGGGGAAAGGATTTGCTTTGCCCTTTTGGAAATTATCTCTTGAGTGCAATGCTAGGAAGCCTTGTGACTCTTGGGTAATACCACAGAGCTTGCTTATCTTGGAGCTTGTTTGATCTCAATTTCTGCCAAACTCCTCCTCCTATTTGCTCTCCAGTGACAGCTCTGAGCACAGGTTCTTCTGGGTCATTCTCTCAGACACATTATGGAGCCAAATGTGCTCATTTCTCCGCGCTGTGTGTGCAGGGTTGCTGTGATGAATCATGAAACAAAAACTTGACAAACTGAAGTCTCAACAGTTACGTTTTCCAGGCCTGAAAGAAAAACATTTAAATTCTGAGGCATTCCATCTGGAATACCAAAAGCAAAGACAGGAAGGTGAAGACCACCTCAGGCCCAGCTCCTTTGTTCCCATCTGATTGGAATAATGAGCTCTGGGCCTAAGTCACCTGTTCTAGGAGACAGAGTACCTTTTGTTTGGGAATAGCTGTCTTCACAGGAACTACCTTGTGAGAAGTGTTTGGGTTCCACCCTGCTCTGTAGAAAACATAGCTACAGATCCCCTAAGCCCCATTTTGATTTCCTTCCATTATTGTCTGGAACCTGTGAGTGGCTGCAGCAGCTCTTTGGTGTTCAGAAGGCCCTAAAGGTCTGCATTTCATTTTTTTAGAAGATTAAATGGCAGCAAAGCAAAGAAGCTTTACGCTTGTATGCAAAATGTTGGGGTTTTCTTAAAAAAAAGTTCAGCTACCACTTTGTTTTATAGATGCATGCACTGCTATAAAGGCTCTTTTAGCCATGTTGGAACAAAGCTTGCTAGTAATCTTCATATAGGCTGTTTGGCCCTATTAATAATTGCTATGAATGATCACTCTCCCCATTTTAACCATGTGTTCATGAGAAGGTCATTTTCTGCCAGTATCATGAAAAGTCTATTATTTCATGCAAGAAAGGCAAAGGTCAACACAATGCAACAGAATTACTGCCCCTTATACTTCTGAGATCTAAGACAGTATATTTCCTTTTTTTATGGAATATTTTAAAGGACAGATGTTGGGGGTTTGGTGGATTTTTTAAATACTGGACCACCAGATCCTAACATGTGTTAGGAGTTCCAAGTTCAGGTGTAAGAAAGTACATTATAATGTAGCAAACCTGACAACTTGCTTTTATTGTCCTTTTAAAGAGGGTCTTGAAATCCCAGTTAAAAAGAAAAAAAATAGATTTTTTCTTAGTGGCTGTGGAACAGTTATTAAAAAAAAGACAAAAAGACAAAGCCCAACATTGTTATCACGAGTGAATTGTGGGGAAAGTGTGTGCAAGTGTGCTACATAGGTATAATGTGATGCATAGCTAGCTTAAGGCTGGATCTGCACCCCAGAGGCATCAACAACAGCAATATCATAAAATCTTCCCTGCACTTCAGTTACTTTTGGATCAGGTTATGTGTGGTGTGGCCTTGGTTCAAAATAGTAGCAATAATGTCCATTATTAATATTTAGCCCTGGAGGGGAAGTAAAGCTGTCCCCCACTACCAAATTTGAAAGAATCATATTCACAATTGTGACTATACTAAAGCACTTGTGGCAGGAAACCTACATTTTTAGTGAATTTTTTTAGAGCAAAAGATGAGTTAATGGGGTAAAATGTCAAGTTATACATTAAAAATAGACACCTGGCAAAGCACTGCCACATCTGGAACATGCCACAATATTTGAATTACGTTTGGCTTGTCAATCTGTATTTCGCAGCTGTTACGGCACAGAGAAGGATAATTAAAAGCAGCAGGTTACCATGGTATTTAATTGACTGCTGCTCAACAATTTGTGTGTTTGTGATCTGAGTGAAAACCATCAGGCAAGCTGTGGCGTTGGAGGAGGAAGATGATGTTTATGAGTGACAATGAGTTTATTGAAGCCATTTACCTTATGCTCTGGGGCAAGAAGCAAATATTTCAGAACACTGAAAAGCTATAGGAATCATAATGTAGTTACATTAGGAAGGTGCTTAAAGCAGAATAAGCTCTGTCTTGCTTAAAGAGAAATCTAAAATACATACTTTAACATGCCACAATATCAGCTATATTAGCTAAGGCTCTGAATCACCAAATAAAGAAGGGAACACACAGAAAAGAAAGTTGGATACAAAAAAAAAAAAAAAAAAAGAATGAAGGAAGTTGGTAGTGGTAGTTTGACTGCTTTTCTGGTGCTCTGAGCTCAGACCCCAACTCAGGTACAAATGGGTTCATTTCAGGATCGCAGATGACACATAGCAGAGATTCCCCTTCAGTTCCCAGCTCAGGGGGAGCTCAGCAGGCTCCTGTGATGTGCTTGTTTGTAACTTTAGATTTGAACACACAAAAACTCAAAGTGGCATGACAGCTAAATCTTTCCCTCTCCCCTGGCCACTGTTTATAATCCCATTCCTGGAGAAAGAAGCTACCTTTTCAACTTTGATAAAGAACTGTTGTGAGCTTGTGGCAATCTTCCTGTGAATGCCAGGAGCTACAGGGAAACTCAGACTTTCACCATTGCCTAGTATGGTCCAAATAAATAATGGTATGCTGTGTTTGGTTAACATCCATAAATTCCAGAAGAGCATTCTTCTGAGTTTACTGAAGTTTCATTCAACATTTCATTATTTTGCATCTTCGTCTTAAAAAAAACAACCAAAAACCAAAACATTTGGTCTCAAGCTAGTAAACACCTCACCTTACTTCTGTTCTGAAATCTTTCTGAGGCAAAGTGGACTGGGGTAATTGGAAATAGTGGTATGCCACCTCCATTACAACCCACCAAATGTTCAGATATGAAGTATCAGGCTGGCTGTTTCCTGAGATACCTAGAAACAAGCATAGTTTTGAAGTGTGGCTTGAATTTTTTTGTGTTTGCCTTGATTTCTGAAGCTGCAAGATGCAGTCATGCTATGTGTTCCTCCTTTTCTACATAAACTGGCAAGTAGAAAACTTTTTTTTTTTTTTTACTTAAAATAAAAACCATGACTTCACATATTCACCTCTCTCCAGAGGCTGAAGTATAAAGAGTGAAAACCAACAGGTAAGAAGGGAGTTTGAGTTTCAACCCTGTCATCTGGAAGATCCAGAGCAGTATAAAACCATGACAATATAACAAGTGTCTTTATTAACTGAAACAGTCATGTAATAATAGCTAGTGTAGTAATTTCACTGGCGTTAATTAGCAGACACTACATGAAGTATGAGCACTCTGCATAGCGAGTGGCAGAGACTTCTTCCTCTCCATGGGTAACATGGATTCCCCTGACAGAGGATGAAACTAGATGGAGAGACAGGGAAGGGAGTTTTAGCCCCCACCCTTCCCATCCCTGCCTGCTAGCAAAGCTCAGCTAAGCAGCTGCAGAGAAGCAAATGGCCACAGACATAATTTCTCTTTTCAGGGCAGTGCAATTACGTGCTGCTCCTCACTCCAGGTCATGTCAGAGCCAACAATGATCTGCCTGTGCATTTTCTTCTGTATCTTTCTTTTAAGGTACTCCAGGCTCCTTACGATATCATCTAAGCTTCACAGTTGTTGACAGAAAAAGTAAGCAGTCAGGGGTACACGATAATATTTTTCTTTTACTTTGCACACTCTTGCATTGCATATGTTTGGGTTTGGTGGGGGGAGAGAGAGAGTGGGTGTATCAGGAGTTGGTAATCAGTCGGCTTATTTTCAAAATAATCATAAATAATTTTTAGTTGGGATTACACCAGACTGGTTTTGTGTTTCTTCTCTACACAGTTCTCTTCTTGAGAGACTAATTGTAGAGTAACAGTGCAAAGCAATTATAAAAGTGCTAAGCTTTAACCTAATGTGACCCTTAAACATACGTTTACCTATGAATTTTCTCATGAAGAGATTTTATGGGTTGTTTGGCATAGAGATTTCTTCATGAACAGTATTGGCCTCTCCACCCACAGCAATACCAGAAATCTGCATCACATGAAATATCAGTTCTCTTCCCTTACAGTACATTCCAACCAAATTCATTCAAAGTGTGAGGAAAACATAGGTCAAACCCCAAGATCCCACCCGTAGAACTTCAGTACTGCAAACCATTGCTTATATGAAAAATCCTTAGCCATGTGAATATATTCTTTTGTCAATGAGTTTATTTCACGCACATTTAATAGATGTTACTCAAGAGAACTCCTAATACCAGAAATAAACATTGAGAAAAAAAGTACATTTAACACTGTAGAAATTAATAACTATGGGGACAACCTAAAACAACAGACCTTGATTTTAGCACTTCTAAATTTCACAACTCTAAGCTTTATTTTATGTTAGTTTCTTAATGCTAAGTAAGCCATAACATAAAGATCTTTAAAACCCAAGTCATATGAAATAGACCAGATAGAGTATTAACCTAGCAAACAATTTACAGTTATGTAAGGCTTCGTGTTTGAATAAAGGGAAGTATGCAAAATCACCAATTCATAGCTGTGGAAACAAAGGCAAAAGGAGATGTTGTGGATAGCAGATAACTATTTAAATGGAAAGCTATTTCTCTTTCATATAAAATAAGCAATGTAATGTTTCCTTTTCATAGTGATAGATCTTTTGCAATTAAATATACCATTAAGTTTACACAGGGAAAAAATCCCTAATTATATCACAATAAGGCATCACAATGCCTTATTTGGTATGATTTATTTGCTGATGTTCATTGACTGATCATTATGTTTCAAGGTAGTGTGTTTATTTGTCAGTCAGGCCTTGGGGGAGCAACATTTCCTCACTTCAGATTATAACCAAATGCTCAAAAGTTGTGACCCTGCCAAGTAAAAGATTAATAACTGAGGTGGCACATAGGACTGGTGATCAGTGATCTGAATAGAGGTGCTTTGGCTTCTAATTTTATTCCTTTGCCAAAGGACTTGGCAATGTGCAGAATTTAAACTCTATTTGATACTTATACTTTTAAAATCCATGTATACAATAAATTAACATGCATGCTATACACTAGTCTGCAATGGAAGTTTGTTTCTAGGAATCAGGGCATGATATCAAAAAGGGCAAATTCAAGCAGAGTGATGGGGTTCTCTTAGGGGCTTTTTGTTTCAGTTTCGAGGGTATTTTTGTTTGCTTTTAACAGATGTTTTTCTCCAGATGTCTGTATTGGGGAAGGAGGTGCAGGGTGGGAAGGAGTATGAATACCTGTTATATACCTGATATTGAAAAACATTAAAACATTTACTCAAAATAGTTTATCATCTGATTCAGTTTTCCTACAGAGCCAAGACTGGACACAAAAATGCCACGTTGCTCTGTGAGCACAGCGTAAGGATCTGGAAAACACTACCAGGAAAAGATAGGAACTTTGCTCTAGTTAGTGCCTAGAAAATCCCTAATATGCATCAAATGTACTTAGATAAGTACTTTGGTAGAAGCAAATCTAAACTATTCTCTGACTGTGATTAACAAAAGCTGGAGGAGTTTCTTCACAAATAGTCCTCAATACTAGTATTTCCAAAACCAATGATGTTTCCTCTGCTTAGAGCTTTCCCCCTTTTGCACAGATTCCTGTTATCAAATACATACATTCTGCTTGGGAAAGAAGAGAAATGCAATGTCATTTAGTACTTTATGCCTGCTGGGAATAAACCATAATCTGATTTAGAAGGCGGCTCTGGAAGAAGCTGTAATCTTGTTTGTTTACCAAGTTGCAAATGATGATATTTGAGATACTTAAAAGCAGTCTCTCATCACAATGCTGAACATTACTCTGCTGCCTGACATTGTGAATGAAAAAAATGTTATCTGAAAACAGTTTGATATATTTTACACTTATAAACTTTTCTTTGCAAATCTTCCAGTTCTGGTAAGGGATTTGGAATCATTATTCCCTCATTACTGATCAGAGAAACTAAGGCAAAAACAACATTTCAGAGGTCACCCAGCAGGAGTATTTCTACTTAGTTCTTTGCACTGCCTTTATTTAAGAAGAAGTGATATTTTCACTTGTATTTTTCAAATTTGAATTGAATCTCTAAATTCCCTTTGAAGTCAATAGGCTGAGTTACCAATTAAAATTAATTGCTCTACCTTGGCCTGCATTATTTTATGGGGATTATGGCAAAGCAGGCCATTGAAATGCTTTGAAAGTAGAGGCCAAATCAAGACAAACTACTGCTCATACATGAGAGTCTAGTGTGCTTTGCAGAGAAAAGTATTCCCACAGCCTGCATGAATTGCATGCAGCTTCCCCTCTGCAGATGTGCCGAGTTAATAGCTCTTTGGAGTAAACTGGCCTGTGACAAGGGGGGACGGGGATCTTGAGCTCTTGTGGAAAGCCAAGACAGCACCTGTGAAATCATTGAAAACTAGACTGAACACTGCACACCATCAGCATGAACCAGCAGCTGAGTTAATCTCTGACAGCTCTTTCTTTGCCTCAATTCTGTTGGTTTTGCCAGCTTTCTTTTCATTGCTTTTGTTTGGCTTTACCTTTAGAGATTGCTATTTTGATCAAATATCTTTTCTTTCTTCCAAACTGTGCTCTTAAATCTATGCCTGCAGCTCCTGACATTTTTCTTTCCATTCTTATGCATTGTGAAGCAGTACATACAGTCAGGGGAAAAAAAAGTGAAGCTTATACATGTTATCTCCATTGTGTATTTGTAGAACAGGTATTCTGCCTTTTTTCCTAGTAATGCAAACTAGCATTCACATTTAGTAGTTTACAATGTCCATATTCAGAAAAAACTGGGGATTTATTAGCTGTATTTTGAACACAGTGGAATTACACAGACCATCGCAGAAAAATATTACATTCTTTGGACCTGACTGTTCATAAAATAAGAATTCTGCAAGTTGACTCTATAAAAATAATTGCTAGTAATATAACAGCTTGTGCAATCATGTAAGAATTTCAAGGAATATGCAAAGAGACCAAAAGCTGTATCTGAGCTTTATGCTGGACAGTAAATTTGTGATGATTTTAAGATCAAAATCTTGTGAGTTTGCATATGTCAGTGCACATTTTTTGAGTGCCTCACCACACTTCCTTCTGAGTATTTCTTCACAAAGGGGTACAAGAGAAATGGAAAGATTTTATGATCTTCCCCAGTTTCATGAGATCTGTGAAGATGGCCCCTCTTCACACACAGAGTGTGGCCACTACAGAAGCTTCAGTGCAGTCTGCCATGCACCCCACATCCTGGTGGTTCACCTTGCCTCTCAGGTGTCAGTTCTGTATGTAAATACTGCATTTAATTTCCACTCAAGTCTAGGCATGTTAAAAGATAGATATGCACCCAAGAACTTCCTCCTCAAGCCAGGCTGTGGTGAACATTAGAGATGTTCCCCTCTTTGGCTCTGATACACATGCTTCCTACTGTTTACTGGAAGTTTACAACCATTATGATCTACACGGTTATGTGAAATTAACTCATCATGTGAGGTCAGGTGCTGTCTGAAATTCCTCTTGAAAAACATTATGACAGTTGCATTGTGCTCAAGACTGAAAGGCTGACTAGCTTTGCACTGCTGAAGGGATTCATCTGGCCTGATCAGTGTGAGGAAACTTGCACTTACCAGAGTTGCTTCATTCCAAACTAGAGAAAATTGGTTCCATTTAACTAAGGCTCCCATGATTCATATTAAGCAAAATGAAAATGAAATAAAGCATACTAAAGGTTATCGGTCATAAAACCTGTTTTTATTCTTCTCCAAACTCACAGCATGTATTGTCTCCATAAAGCTAGAGACTCAAGCAATTAATTTTTATTCCTGTAAGTAGAGAGACCATCCCTAAGTTCTCCCCACCACATGCCTGACCTACTTCGGAAATGTCTGCCACACACTGGAGGAAGAGAGTTTCCCAAGCACTTAAGTTGTAGGAGTTTTGAGAGAAAAGAGTTTCTTAAGACATTGGGATCATAGGTCTGTGACTGACAGAGTACATCTGATAGCTGTTTTTGAAAACTTCCTCCTGTGGTAATACTCGTGACGTTCATTCTGATTCTGTCACAGTGCTGTTGGAAAACTCTGTGGTACAACCCACAGCCTGAATATTAAAACAGACACTGTTTTCTGTGTCAGGGCAGCAGCCTTATCTCTGTACAAGGCTGCCTAAGATAAACCAAGGGGGGGGGGGGCGGTTACAAACATCTTCACTTTTTCATGATTAAAAAGTCTTTTTCCTCTGTGAAACAGAGATGAATCCCAGTAATTTTCTCCTTTTCTTACCAAGGATGTGCACTCTGTCCCTCTCTATGCAACCCCTTTTCCAGGGTTCATCAAGAACTATAAGGTCTCAGTTCAAATTCAAAGGGGGTCGGTCACTCACAAAGTGAATGCCTTAAGCATGCACTTGCCCTTTCTTGGGAAGGATTGAACTAATTTTTCAGATATTCAAGAATATAATTCTCTCCACATGGGGGGTGGAAGAAAAGGGAAAAAAAACCCAGAGAAATTATCAAAATATTATTATAATATGTTCTTAAAGGGAAAGTAAGCCCAATAACAAGTTGGAGTAATATCTGGTGCTTAATGCTTGAAACATCAGTAGCTATTTTACAGTTTTCTTCTCTTTTTTTCCTGAGGAGACACCTGCAAGGCCAGACAGATTTTTCTTCCCTTGTGGAGGAGGACTTGCAGGTGAAGATAATCAAGCTCTGGGGTAATGTCACCAGTCCTGGAGGGCAACAAAGCCCAGATCAAGGCAATGCTGCTCAGGCAGTGTGAGCCATGTCCCCTCTGTGAGCTCCCCAGTTTAGTTCTTTTCAGCTGCTCTTCCTCCTAATACAACCTTCCCAGGGCTTGGTGTTATGTTGGCTCCCCACTCAGATCACACAAAATATTTAGGAATACATAGTCTTTTCAGACTTGTGGATCACTCTAAAGCAGACTTCCATTTCTTAGCCCACAGGTAACTCTGAATTTTAAAACAGACTTTTCCTTCCACTCATAGGAGACCTGTAAGCAAAGACTTTCTCCCTCTCAGCTGTACCTTTTTCAACACAGGCCTGGAAGCTGTTCCCTGGGGTATGATAGGAACAGGCTCACTTAAGTCTGGTTACATAAGCCAGACTTTTGTGTTCCATTACCGCTGCAAACCATTACTGTTTTTCCACTTTGTGGAATGACACCTCCTTTTATTTTTTAACAGAAATGCCTCCCAAACACAATAAAACAACATATGTAAAATGTTCAGGCCTGTCAGCCTTTTCAACTTATTTCCTCTTCTTTCCACTGGATACCTACAGTGTGCTTTGCTTCTGTCTGTAAGCCTTTGGGAATTTGTTTTCTCTGTTTGCTTTTTCTTTTGAGGAGGTGCTTTCTCTTTTAGATACTAGGCACCAGATTTTTATGTGAAAAAAAGCTATTTTTTTATGCAATATATAAAACTGATGAGGCCTTAAATAGAAGAAGTTCCCCATCGTCCTTCCTCCCCTTCTTCCCTTGAAATCCAGATATTGAGAAGACCAGTCTGGTGAAGAGAAAGGGAGCAAAGAAAGTATAGCTGGACATAGGTGAATGTAATTTGGTTGTACACTAACTTTAAAGGGTGTTCAAGTCGTTAAAGAGCAAAAATAATGGCAGAGTAACATCTCAAAGTCTGAGCAAGCATACTTCTGACTAATTCTGCTAGGATGGACTGTCATCCTTATCTAATACAGAACCATGTATCTTTGGAATAAAAAATATATTGTAAAAGATATTTGGTAAAGGTAAGCAAGCTGGAGGAGCTACAGCAATTTATTAGGAGCTGGTAGTAACTGATGACACATAGTTTAAGTGACGCTTTACTATCCAGTAGAGTTATCATACTGCCTTAAGATTTGATACTAAGAAGCCAAGAGGAGGTGTTAAAAGAGGCACTAGGAGGCTCCAAATTTTCCACAGTAAGAACTCAGGAGGACTTCAAATAATTAATATTCCACTTTGACAAAGCAATAACTTCTCTAGATCTATACACTGACTCTTTCCCTTTCTCCTCTCTGAAAAGCACCATTTTGTTTGCTGTTTGATTCATAATTGCAAGGATTTCTCAGGTTTCTGTTGGTGGCCTAACCTAGCTTCTGTCAGTGAGGAGGTTGCTGAATCTGGCCCTTGCTGCTGGCAACTGAGTTCAAGGAGTCAAGTAACAGTGGGTGGATTACAAGTAAGAGTGGCTGACACAGTGAGACAGTAAGAAGGTGGAGGCTTGTGCTTCCAGGTGCATAAGGACATGTCCCCCTCCTCACCTAACCTGTTATGATGAGTAGGAACAGAGAGCAACAAAGTGTGCAACTATTGCTGTACCCTTCAAGGAAGTCACCCATCAGACTGCCAACAGGATTGGTCTTTGCTAAGTATCAGAAATCAAAGAGGTTTCATTTCTTTATCTGTATGGAGTACAAGCAAGAGACAGGCATTGGACCAGTGCAGCCCTGGCTGTCATAAAAGTGCACTGCATATAAATAGGGCACCAAAACCATATCAGACAGGCAGGTCCTGGTTGCTCCTCCAAGGCTGAAAAATCCCCTCAGCACCCCAAGGCAGATACAGGGAGGGGGGAAACATGCATTGCCATGTCTGGGTGACAGAGTTGTCTGCTCCACCTTCACAGGCTTTGACACTGTGGAGGCGAGCTGCTCTAGGGAGACCATGAGCTGCAAATCCACCAGATGATAGCGGCTTCCAAAGACAGCAAACACCAGGGGCTGCTGTGAGCTGTGCTGCAGGCTGCAGAGGTCTTGCTTGCAAGTTGCCCAAGAAGACCGGCTGCTATTCTCTCAGATATGTGCCTTGGGAAATGCAGTTGCTTCTTGTTCTGGGGAAGGGATTGCTTTAGCACTGCTCTGGCAGGTCCGCCTCCCCGGGCCTGAGACTGTGGTCACTGCTTCTCCATGTGCCAAGAGTATGATGAATGACCGGAGTCTGTGTGACGAAGGTAGAGAAACAAAATGTACAGGCAATTCGATTCACCACAGGACCTCAGTGTGAAAGAGAAACTTTCCTCTTCCTACTTGTTAAAAGATAAGGGACACAATATTCTGGGTTTTCCCAGTCTTCTTTTTCTTCCTTCCAAATTGGCCTGGCTTGAGGACTGGAGGACTGGGGCAAGAAACTCGAAGGCAAATATGAATATATGTGGGAAGGATGAATACCTATTTATCCTATAATGGATCTGAGTGTTTGGTGATGGTTTTTTCTTTTTTAATTTGGTAATAGCAGCCTCTAGTGGTTTATAGCAGCCCTTACAGCCGTTTAGTGAATAGCAGCTTGCTATAGAAGTGCTCATGTTAGAATTATCAGTATCAGCACCCACATGGAAATTGTACTTTAATGCAAGCCAACTTTCCAAGATTAGAAAATGATCCCACCCTCTTCCCTTATGCCCAATTTTACTATAAAGAACAAACATCTTCTCCAAACAATCGTTAGTATTTTCTTTTTATGCTGGGGTTATGCTTCAGATAATGTCTTATGCAGGATACAGTAAAAACAGGGGGCTGCAATTGAGAGTGAGAGCACATCTGGTCCCTGCTTTGAAGGCTGTGCCAACCAGCTAGTGAAGGCAGGTGCAAGAAGTATCATTATCCCAATTTTATAGATAAGAAACCAAGGCACAGAAAGATTGTTTCCCAGTATAAGCCATGTATGCAAGGAACAGAGATGAGTGGGGTGCTGATCTGTACTTCATGACCTATGGAAAAAACCCAAAATGTACACAACAGATGCAGTCTCTCTTTTGGTTTTGTTATCAAAGCTTACACCTCAGAAACAATGTGGAAAACCTGACTACAAGAAGAAGGGTATAGGCAGAAACATCCCAAATATTTCCTGCTGTATTCTTCTTTTTTTAAATATTATATGCACATGCTCCAGGCTTCATGCATCTGCTATAATCCTGAGGGCTGGTGTAAGAAAAGGAAAAGACAGGACCATATTGCAACAGTTCTGCGCTGTGGGAAGAACACGGTGCATGAGCTCTCCCTAGTGGGGTCTCAAATCCCTGCACTGAAAGAGCTGTGGCTGGTTGTGTTATATTTGCTCCGTAATTTTGCTCAAGTACGTATGTCTACTGACCATGTACTCATAGGGGTCCCTTTCTGACAATTATTTAGATGTAATGAAGACTAGAGATTCAACCAAGGAACTTAATTTTGAGAGAAGTCCAGCTCTGCTTTTGTATGACCCTTCTGGACATCTTAGGATTCCTGAAAAGCTTCCTTTCTCCTGCTTGCAAGAAAGATAAAATGAATTATACCATAATTTTTCTTTTATAATTTTTTTCTTCCATGTAGCAGCAACTTCCAATGAGTGTATATTTTCAGTTTCTCAGTGTTATTCTTTTTTAATCATAAAATTTTTATTTACATGAATGCCTTGTGAAGCAGAGATCTCATCTTTGCCCCAGTATCCAATCATAAGTAGGTGATAGTACTAAAAATAAGTGAATCATATCGCTTTTCCAGCACTCTGAATCCTAGATTTGAAAAAGCCAGTGGTTAGAACTGATCATGATTTTAGAGGAAGGGTCAGTCACATAAAACTTAAATGTATAGATACATCAACAAATCCCTTGTCACTCATTAAAAACCTTGCTAGTTTTCAGTGGGAACTGTGATTTACTAGTGGTTCTGCGGAGGTCATGGTCACCTTTTCTTCCTAAAACCATATGCATTTTGGGGGCATACTGCCTTCCAGTGAATGGAAACTGACAGCTGCCAAATTAAGGCAGATACATTAAAATTAGAAATAAGATATATGTATTAAGCACTGCAGAAGATTGATCACTTCATAAACTTATCATGAAAGGGGCACATTCTCCACCTCCTAGAGTTGTCCAGGCAAGTCAGAATGCTGTTCCAGAGGTAGGCCTAAGACTACAGTGCATGCTGTTGGACTCAGTATAATAGTAACTGCATGGAATTCCCTGTGCTTTATTATGTAGGACTGGCTGGATAAGTTAATGGTCTCTCTGGATTTAAAACTATGAAAATATGAATTACAAAACCTTAAAGAATTGGGCAAGATTTCTTATTTATGGCACAGATGTCCTGAAACCACACAACAGTTGCTTTCCCAAAATGAAAATAAAATTACTTCTAGTAACTGCTTCCAAACACAGCTTTTTGTTCATGTTCTTCATAATCAGATTAAATTGTATTTTTTGAGATCAAGCTTGGACTCTTTCAGGTGGTATTTTCAAAACTGTGAAGGCACATGACTTCTACAACATAGTGTAATCAAGTGCCTTCATCAATAGTTTAAGGTAACAAACAAGACCTATGAGCATCTGTTCCTTAAATAACCATCCCTTTACTCAGTTGAATGGTATTTAAACCTTCAACTAAAATTATTATTCTGTTATTGCATTAAGTTAGTTGAAGAAAAGTTTGAATGAGATTAAATGAGTGTCTGCATTTTCTGCCTGAAAAACTACAGGTGACTTATTGTTCAGCTGAGCACCTTATCAGACATTACATTGTCCTCCTAGGCAAGGTGCTACATGTAGATGATTTAGAAATAAAGGTTTAACCTCTTATCCCATGGGAACAGTCACTTCCTGGCCTTAACACATAGCCAAAGAACCCCTTTCAAGCTGTTTATTGTTTCTGAAGTTGTCTTATGTAAATTTTCAACTTGCATAGTTCAGCACTGATTGTTAATACTGAGGAGCCATACACTGAAACCTTACAGGGACTTTGTGAGGTGCAGTGTGCCACTCTTGGACCAGAGCTGAAATCCAAATAGCAACTTCAAGTGAAAATGCTGAACCCATAGCATTTCTAGGGGAAACAGTTTGGCAGAGATTGTGACGAAAGAGAAAAGACATGCAGAACTCACTACATTTCCTTTGATGATCCAATGCATGTTAGCTTACCCATTCTCAAATATAAACTCCTCTTACACTACCTACAGACTAGCCAGTAACTACAGCATAACAACACATGGAGCAGACAGAGCAAATTGAACAGGTTTCTCTGTTTGTAAACTTGATTTGTTGGTAGCTAAAATCGTCACTTAATCATCAGCTGCTTCTCTAACCTCAAGTTTCTTCCTTCTTTACATGTAAGAATGGTCGTTAATGCCTGAAAGAGGAGAGCACTCCTTTCCAGACCACTCCAGATGTCTGAAAGGCTTACAGGAGGAAAAGAAACAATAAAACATGTTTAACTGGTATTTGGTTTGTCTCTACCTGCTGTATATGACAACACAGACTGTGAACAGGTGTTTGTGGCAGGGCATAGGAAGTGCTGACACTGAAAATTCAAGAGGATATCTGCATATAATTAGAGATGGAAGATTCTCCACCGGGGAAGAATCAGCTCACTATTGTGTTTTGAGAGGAAGTATCTTTTTTCTTCTTTAAGGCAGGAAAGTTTTCCTTCTTTAGTTCATATGCATACCATATCATCCCTTTTCCAAAAGGTACAGAATTTGTTAGGTATTTTACCTGCTCACATATTACATCCTCATCCTTCACACCATCATCCTCTCTGCAGAACAAACATGCTGCAGTTCTGACAGGGAAGATGGGACCTCAGCTACATCACTGCGAAGTATCACTTCTTCCATGATCAGCGCAAGAGGTCATTGCATTACCTGCTGGAGATATGGGCTCCCATAGGAGTAAGGGCCCTTCTGTGCCAGCCCAGCACTTACAAATACAACAGGAGCCATCCACCAACTTCTGTGGGCATAGAAGAGGGACACAAAGATGGAGAAAACCTTTAGAGTTACACATTCACATAGGAAACCTAAATCTTTGTGTCTTTACTGTGTATTCCTTTTCAATGCCTTCCTATCAGGCAAGAAGACACAACGGATAAAAATACCTTATACCATCAAGTATTCTAACCAGCCCACATGATAACTGTGTTCCGAGGTTTGTACCTCTGTTTCTAGGGTGACCTCTTTGCAACTCTCCACTGACTTAAAAATCCAGGTGTAAAAGAAAACATAAAATAATCCAGAGTCTGGATTTATGGGACCACAGAAGAAGGAATTGCCTGCACATTTGAAGCAACAGTAGCATATGTAAAAGTAATTTTTCAGTTGGAGGAGTTTGGCAGGAGGTAGGAAATAATTTCTGATGCACCACATAATGGAAAAGAACAGCTCAGATCCTGGACCAGGACCATTGAGTCCTGAGAAAGCTGGTGAGACAGCCATTCCTGCTGAAGTGTGTGCATACACAGTCCATATGTGGACACTCGCACGTATGTCTGCAGACTTTTATTACATAAGACACAAAGGATGCCTGGCTTTTTACCACTTTTTGAGTATAAGCTGTCTTTCATAGGAGGTAAGGCTGATAAGGTAAAAGATGCTTGTGTTGAAATGTAATCATAAATAAGAAAAATGTCTGAAAAAAACAAAACTAGCTATCATGATACAGGGAGAAAAGTGTTACTAAAGAATTCTATACCAAGAGAAAGAAAAAGAGGGTATTATAAATAGAAAGGAAACACATTTTTGGTATGAGCCTACCTTCCTTTCCTTCAGTGCTCCCTTTTCTTTCTTCAATGCCTTAGTTTTAATTTTTCACCCTATCTGTAGTCCCTGAATCAATTGAAATGGAATGATAAATTTTGTCTTCCCTCCTCCTCCACATTCACTAAAAAATGCTAGCCTTCACTTTTTTATGATGTTCTGCTTTGATACCTTTCCAATTAATTATATGTAAAATTCTAGAAAATGTCAAAACTGGATTCAGAGCTAAAAATGTATTATTAGCAATTGTGTAGGATTACCTTTCCAGTATGAGGTCCCTTTTCCCCTGCAGTGAGAAGAAATAACATAAAGTAGTAGACACCCTTAGGAAATGCGGGATAACAATGCTGGGAAGTCCCAGGCCTGGTGAAATCAGTGGGACCAGAATTAACCTCTCCCCATTTCTTTTGCACCAATCAGTTCTACCCCTCTTTTAACTATGTTTTTTTTAAAAGTTTAAATCTTTATTAGGTGCCTTTCAGTGAAAGGGAGAGTCACGTCTGTTGCAAAGTGACTCCAGCATACTGTTTAGGGGGAACTGCTGGCTGGATTTCTAAATGATTAAGGTTGCCTCTGTTCCTGTTGTTTTGCATTCATTAACTTAAGAGAAAGGACGACACAGAGCACTCTGAGTGCTTCTGAAAATGCTTTCTTCTGCATATACCCTCTTGTGCATGATGAGGCAGGAAGAGATGGCAGCTTGACTCTCCACAACACTCATTTCTCTTTTTATCAGTCTGACTGCAAGAAGGTGTTTTCCTTTTCTTCCTGTCTGACCTTGGCATCCTCTAGATATAGGTAACCGTTGTCATCCACTGCAAGACCTGTTCATGCTGACAAAGCACTTAGGTTAATACCACTTGAACACTGTACTCTGGCTACACAATCTGTATCAAAGGAAAGGAAATACTTTAATCAAAGGAAAGGAAATACTTTAATGCTGTTTGAGTTACAGTGTGTCAGGACCCTGTGTGCACACCTGCCCTGTCCCCAAGGTCTGCCTGCCTGATCTGAAGGCCACATCAGTTGTGCTGCTGCTGCGCAGCCTTGAAAAGAGGTGTTTGAGGGACAGCCACGAGAAGCCTCCACCAGGCATGTCTTCCCTCTCCCTGGAGCTCTTTGCCAGAGCTGTGCTGCAGACATGCCCATGCCTGGTGATGTATGTGCATGCTGTTGATCATCACACACTGACCTGAGTTCCTGGCTTGACTTTGGACCTACCCCATCTCTATGGGCTTGCCTAGTGACTGCTGGACTCTGGCTGACCCAGGCTGCTGTCACCAGACCTGCCCTGCTCTCCTGGCTTGGCCATCACAATGGGTCCTTGCTGGGAAGGGCACTGCCCCAGCAGCATGGTGACACCCTCAGTTCCAGCTCCCCTCCCCTTGCAGAGCAGCCCACTCCTGGCACACAGCTCTGCAGTTGTTTTCTGTAAACCTGTAAAAAAGGGGGATAGGGTTTACTGCTCTTCCTTTCTCCAAGAGCTGTGCCCCCTGGAACCCCACACCTGGATCTGCGAGGTCCAACCCCATTTCTGCCTTGATCAAGTGAGTCCGTCAAGCACAGAACACTGGGAGACAGAATTGCAGGTTTCTGTATTATATAACCTTTAGTCTTTTGTTAAGACAACCAGTATATTTCTTCCTGAGTTAATTCCTTCCTGCTGGGCAAGGCTGGGAGAGTCTGCCCATCCTGCCCATGCTTGCTCTCTTCATCTCCCCCGGAGCCTGGCAAATCTCACCAGTGCTCCCTAGGTGGTCCCACTCCTGATCGTCTTCTAGGATGGCAGTATCTTTTACCTCAGGCCTAGCACACCATGGCGTCAGTACCAGGCTATTTTCCAATAAAACAATGATCCCTGAGATTCACTGACATCTCCTATTGTGATATTTCAGGAGATTCCCTCCCTTTCAGCTGCACTGCAGATAATACTGTGCCTTCCAACAGGATAACATTTTGCAAAAAAACCCAATAGTTGGACATTATTTGTGCAGAAAAATTACTAGCTCCTTCTTCACCAGGGTTTATGTGAGCTTCACTTGCAATATCCAGGGCTGACACCAAAACCATTAAAACTATTGTTTAGAGCAGATTCTTTAACAGGCCTGCACTAAAAGCAAGACATGGGGAAAAAAGTGCCATTTGCCTGCAGATGTTAAGGGCTTGATGGGCCTTCTGCGGCTGGTACTTGCTATATGCTATCTGGTGGCCCAGCATGGCAGCTGCTTTTTGTGCTATAATGTATGTGTGCGAAAGTAGCCTGCTAGCAGCCTCTCCCTGTAATGGTTAGACAAAGGATAAGCAGTGCAGGACTGTCTTCCAGACCAAATGCATTTAAAAATAATGGCAATAAAAGTAATATTCAGGGGAGGCTTCCCATTCTGCCCGTCCCCTCCGGCCTGGCTATTTTTTTAGCTGCTTCTTAAAATACTACAGATATTGTGCAAGTCAGACAGGATGGCAAATTTGGCTTAACAAATTACAGACCAGGAAGATGACATGGGGATAGTTTCTTTTTAAGTCAGTCTTTCTCAATGAGCCCAATTTTGAGACAGGGAGTGGAGGAAGGCATAGCTGCCTGTACAGTAGAAGGGAAGCAACTTGAGAAGAGGCTATCCCTCAGCTATAGTGTTGCAGTGTAGCTTAAACTTTGCTCTGTTGACTTATGGTATTCACTTGTCCCTTTGGGAGAAGAAATGTTAGCTTGGATCATATGCTTGTAAAATAGATAATGTCTGCCTGTCAGCACTACCTTCTTCCACTGAAAATATCCTAATTAAGACAAACTGCAGCAATGGCTCTAATTCCTTCAGACCCAGTCCCAGCAGATGCTGAAAACCTCCTGTGACTTAAGCATCAATAGGAACCAACAGTACTGAGTGCTGTAAGAGGCTGTGATCTTCGCTGGCTAAATGAACATGCCATTCAGCACATAAAAAAAACCAAAAGCAAAACCAAAAACAAAAACAAACCTAGGTTGTATTAGTGTCTGATACAAGGGATAGCACATCCTCAGCCAAAAGGGAAAAATGGTCAGGGTGACAGCATGTTCTGATATAGTAAATCCTTTGTCAATATGCCTAACCACCTCTCCAGTCCTCATCACCCTCTGATGATGGTGATGGTGAATGATGAAATTTTCCAATAGGCACAGAAATGTGACTAGCACTGGTGAACCATAAATTACTGTACAAGAAAGGCAGTTCTGTTTCCTAGACCATAATGCTTAAAAGAACAGGAGTTTGAGAAAACCTCAAAAGAGGGTTTGTACTTCAACTTGTAAAGGAGATTAGGTTTTTTTAAGACCGAATGTTTGGATCTTTTCTTCATCTTTTCAGTAGCTGCACAACACAGGATTTACCAGCTGTAAGCAGATTTTCAGTACTACAGAAGGTGCAGGGTGCATCATGACCTTTCTGCCCATGAAAACCCTGCACAGGTATCGTAAGCACAGCAATCTAAACTTTGGTTTCTACAGATCAATGGGTCTAATATATCTTGTTTGCTAATTGCAAGTGGCTCATTTTCCACTTCGCTTTGCATTCAGGATATATTCTTCAGGCCTAACACTAACTTTTTTTAAATTTACTTTTTAATAAGTAAGCATGTTCAAGACTTTGACAAGAAGATATCAGAACACTTTCAGTATTGTCCTTGTCCTTCCCATATCCCAGCAGATTCTTAGACAGATTTCCATCCCACTGAGATTAGAAGCAGATGAACAGCCTAAGGATGATGTCCTCTGTTGTGCAATGAAGCAATCAGAAATGAGGAGGCTGTCTTGGTTTCCACCCTCTTGGAACCTGTCTGTCTTGAAGTGGCAAAACCAGTATTTTCATTGATGACACCCTGGCAAGTTGCTGACCTGCACATTTTATCTCACAAAAATAGTTATGTTAGATATTCACAATACTTGAAATTTTGACTGTAGTTTGTGTCACCAGGGTGACTGCTTTCATGCAAGTAAGTCTCTATGAGCTCGCATTGCCAAGAACCTCCCATGGTTACAAGCTGATGGCCTCCATGTCTGACATAGCCTGTGATAAGGGGACCTTGCCTCCTCCTAATTCAACATATGGTCTGTATTCAGTAGTCCTTGTTTTCACATGCATCCTGATTCCTGCTTTAGCCTGTTTTTATCTGCCAGTAGCGTGATGGCATGACTTATCTTCATTATGCATGTTCTTTTCTTTCTAAATAGTTGTAAAGATGGACAAGATTTTCTTTAAGGAAGGCATTTTGACCTTTAGGGGCACTGGTTCCTGCTATTCTGACATGTTAGAGTGCGTCTGAAGATTGGGATGATCAGAGCAGCAGAAAAAATGTTTCTTCTACATATTTTCCATTAAGAAGCTTGTGAAGCAACTTACATATCTCATGCTGATACTGCATTTTTTGAAACAGAAATCTAGATTTTTTACAGTTCCAGAAGGAAAAAAAAAAGAATTATGTTTTTTATAACTAAGTCCAGAATAATCTTACAAAATCTTCATAATTATCAAAGGAAAATGGAGGGATAAAAGTCAGAATACAGGGAACTAGTGATGTTCACTTATTTTTGTAAATTTTTTTCTCCTGAAATCATGAACTGAGGAAGTACATTGTTTTCTTTGTTTGATTACTGTTGATTGCATTTGAAAAAAAGCATGGTCACAGTTCACTGTGTGAGAGTGATGCACAGACTGAGGATGGGCATTACATATTGGCATATGTCAGGGGACCATATAGATATTCAATCTGCATATAAAACTCTTTCTTTTTTTAGCACAATGTCATATGCTGATTATCATGCAGCTTCAATAGGCTTAGGATAAGGACTGAATCCCAAATTTTGAATGATCATCACACATTAACTTTTTATTATTTTGCAGGATTTCACTCTTAACAGAGAATAAGATTTTTTTTTGCAACATCTTAATGAATGGCATTTATCAATTGCATCTTCCCACAGTATAAAGATTGCTGACTGCATTCAAGACAGTCTTACAATGTATTGAAAGGATCGTGACAGCACCAATATACAAACAGCAAGTGCTTTGATTGGGCCAATTGCTTTGGAAGCTATTTCACCAAGCGTACTTAAGTCACTAGAAGCTGGACGTTTTTCATAACTGTGTCTGGATAAATTTATTCCCATGAGCTCTTTGTTCTTTCCATGTTGACCTCTCTTGCTCTTTTTATCTTTGCTGTGAATTGTTGGACAGGATGTCATGAAGCGGGAGGAATAGAAAGGAGGTGGGAGGGAGAAAAGCATGTCAGGGCCTCTTTGAACTGGTGATACTGGCTAGTTTTTGCAATGTGAGGGTGGTATCCCAATGTCTGCAAGACTTCTTGTTAGGTTGTGTGATAAAGCTCATCTGTACACCCACCAAGGAGCAGAGCGTGACAGTGGCAGGAGGGGGACCCCAAACAATACCCTGCCCTGGCTGCTCCCAGGCCCACGCCAGGGCCACCAGCCCACCAAATGCCCATCGCACACACCCAGAGGAGTCCCGGGGCAGGACGGCAGGAGGGAACCCAAACCAAGGGCTCCTGAGGAACAAGCCACCTTGCCGTGGCCCTCCCAGAGCTGTCCCAGGAGAGCCCCAGCCCATGCCCAGCGTGAAACCCACCAGCAGCAGCCATCCTAAGCTTCTGATGGAGGGGGGTTGCTGCCCAGGGCTGGGGGGCACGTTGTGGGTGCAGGGGAAGAGCAGCTTGGGTTCCCGCGGGATTTACTACGGGATGTTTGGGGGAGGAACCAAAGGTAGGAAAAGGGCGTTGAGGTGATCTGGGGAGGAACAGGAGTGGCAAAATGCGGGACAAGGGGGCAAAAAGGGCCCGTGGCAGCTAAGTAGTTGGCGGGTGGGTACGCTTGTCAGCCATGCCCTGCGCCCGGCCAGCGCAGCCTCTCCCGGCTGCTCACCACAGTCCTTCCTCACTCTGTCCTGGGTGATGGCTCCGTGTGTGTGCACGCTGTGGGTGCACGTGTGTGTGTGCGCACATACGGTGTCTAGGGCTCAGAGGATGGGTGGGAGCCCCGTGTCCGTGGTGCAGTGGCCACAGCAGGTGTGGGTGTGCGAGTGAGTGTGCAAGCACCAGTGAGGGTTGCGCTGAACAGGGCACTGGGCCAGTGAAGTGGCTGGGAGCCAGTGGGTGTGGGGGTCTCTGAGGGTGAGAGCACAAGGAGTTTGGCTATGGGGACAGGGCAGTCCCAGCCAGCTCTCCGTGCATGCATGTGTGCTTGTGTTTGCATGCTTGTGTGTGTGTGTGTGTGTGTGTGTGTGAGCACAATGGTCTGTCTCAGCAGCTGGCATGGGGTTGCAGTCTTGGGGGCTGTATGTCCCAGTGCCAGCAACTGGGGAGACCGTGATTCAGGGGCAGCTGCTGGTCAGGCTAAGGGTCTGAGCCAGCCGCCCACCTCGTTCTCTCATGGACTTCCATCCTACTCCGCTGGAGAGGGGAGCAGGATGAGGCCCTTGGTGCTGACTGTGTCTGTGCGAGTGCTCCGGGTGCCTGTCTGCTCCGTGTGTCCGGACACGTGTATAGGTACCTATGTGGTATGTAACGTGTGCTCTGCGTGCGTCTGCCTGCTGGGAACACACCTCCAGCCTCGCTGCTGGTTGGACTCGGGGACGTGGAGCTGAGCAGCCTCGCCTCTCCCAGGCTCTTGGATCTGGCAGAATATATTTTCCCCCAAGATTTTCAACACCCTTATATTTTGTTGCTGTTAAAGAAATGGTCAAAGATGCTGGTCAAAGTTCCTCTCTGGAACAAGAACATTGCCTACACGGGCAGAGGGGAAACAGCAACATACTCCAAGACGTTATTTGCACATCATACTAGGATATGGATACAAATAGCTGGATATGATACAGCAAAGATCTTCCCATCACTGCTGTAAGACATGCCTTTTCCAATGTAAAAGTTTGCATCTTCCTTAACTGTAGCACAAATTATTCCAGATATGTGGATTTTTTGAGTCATTTAAGGCTTCTAATTCTCTTTTTTTAAATGTTGTGAATAAACATCATTATTTATATACTTTTATTTGTCTGGGAGACAGCTAGCATTGTCTGCCACCCTATCCACACCATCATTTTGTCAAGGGTAGATATTAATACTCAGAAAAAGGGATGGTGTTCACTAGGGAAAAACCTATCTGGTATATATCTAAAGCATACTAACTCTGTACTGCACCACAGCTCTATTTTTAAGTGCTGTTTAGTAGTTTAAAACTCATAGAAGTTCTTACCTCTTCTGCAATGCACACAGTCGAATTGGAAGCAGTTCTTTCCACAAAGAAAACGCTATTTGCAAAGTCTATTTCCACAGTCCTACACGGACAGCTAAGAATGTAATGTTCTTGTTTAAAGAAGAAAAGTTTGCTTTTGTAGTATATTGTACTGAACTTCATCTTCACTGCAAAGTAGCTTTGGAAATGTTTTCAAAGAAAGACAGATATTCTTGCTGGTTGCTGTACTTCTGATTGTGCTGTGTAGCGCAACTGAAGGGGAAAAGAATCCCAACTAACTCAAACTGGACCTGTGTTATACATTGTAAGCAACTCATTAAACCTCACATGAATCTCCAAGCTGTTAGAGCTATTGACCAGAAAACACATCTGTATTGTCTACATAAGAATTTAACATCTCTGTTAGTCTTTTATAGTCAAATTTAATACCACAATACTGATTTTTTTCTTTCTCTGTTGATTTTTTTTTTTTTACTTAAATGTGCAAGTTGCTAGAATGAAGAGATGGAAGATTGTTATAATAAAAGCAGGTTTCTAGATTTGCTGATTAGTACCAATTTCAGCTACAAGCAAAGCCCTATAGCCCAGCAGAAAAGCTAAAAAATACTAGAATTTACTTGTGGAAGGTTTTGATTTTCTTTACACGAAAGCAGTTTATCTTTGAATGCTCAAGAGTAGCTATTTTCATTATCAAGATGTGGCTTCCTGAAGATCATTTTCTCAATTTTTGCTGATTCCTGCTTATCTGCAGTGCATGGAGGTCTTCTCTGTTACCACAGAGCTGTTCACTGTCTCCAACCAAATTAGCTAACTGACATACAGGTTGCATTATTTAAAACTATACTGGAAACTTCCTCTTCTTTATAAGTGATCTTTCCTGTGTTTTTCCCTGGAAAGTAAGACTCACCCCAATTGACCCCATTTGGTGTTCCTCCGAAATGGTTATATCTTCCTAATGAGTTAATCCACATGCTGATTTGCTCTGGTTCATTCAAATTCCTTTGCCTTTTGCATTTACCAGAGAACTGATGAAATGCCAGTTCTCACAATTTCCTCAGCTGGTCATTTAGGCTGTCACTCAATGAAATAATGAATCTGACTTTTAAGCCACTATGGGGCACCACTGACTCCATAGAGAGATAACACAAAGTGCTGCTCTGGTACAAAATCACTCTACTGCCTCAGATACGTTCAAAATGGTATGAAGGGGGAGGAGACTTCATAGGAAATTAGGTGTTGTCTGCTTTTCTTTTGCTGATGAAGGTGATGAGGATCAAATGTACACACACAGGCTATCTTTATAATTCAATGAAACAATAAGTCTTTTCTGCATTATCTTAACTTGGCCTCAGAAAAACCTTTGAGCACAGAAGCCTGAAGAAATGGAAATATAAACTGAAACTTGGAGTAACAGCGTGGAAGATGTAGTCCAGATTGTAACTGGGCTGGCATGTGATTTGCAGTCCTGCAGCTGCCAAGCGAGGCAACTCTTGCTCCCACCTGCAGCGATACAGCCCTGACCCTGTTCTCACATCAGCACTAGGGAGTCCATAGCTACACACCACTACATCACATTAAGGTAATCATGGCTAAGGCCATTTAGAAATAAATTGTTTTCTCCAGGCATAGGTGGCCCTTCTACCGTAGTTCATTCCCCCCTCAGGGCATGCTGATCCAGGTCCCAGCAGGTCTGAAGTGTAAAATAGAACACAGGACTAAAACAAAACATACTGTCTTAAATAGGGTCACTTAAGTGCAGTCTTACAAAAGGTTATCCTGGCACAGGAGAATGCTCAGTGGACTTCAGCACACCGCAGGTGGGGCAGCTGGAGGAAGAAATGTTTTCATCCATTTCCATTGCCAGAGAAGACCAATATGGACCTTGTTCTTCTGTTGTGTTTCTACATGCTTTCACTGGCAAAACCAGAAGAAAGGGGATCCTGCCCACAATTCACATAGTATTTTTAAGGATTTATTTAAAGCTAGACTATTTCACAAACCTGGGTTACAGCAACACACAATCCCCTTAGTCTGACCTGCCACATCTATACCACTCTGGTTTCACAGCTCTGCAAAGGAAATTACTCATATGAGCACTTAGACTTTTTAAGGAATTTTCCGACAAACTTTATGATGATTGGCTCTCAGCTTCTTTTAACAAAAAAAATGTGTAAGGTTGGGAAGAGAGGGCTGTCTTCTAGCTGGACAGGTATTGCACAGCATTCTCCTTGTTTCTAAATGAATGGGTATAGTATTATCTATTTTCCACTGAAGCGTATCAGGCATGTAGAATTGATTCTCTGCAATCTTTGTTTCAAGCTCTGTATTCCATAGGACATGTTCACACCAGCAAAAGCATTCAGTGAGGTATTTGTGGAAAGTGAATGCAACTGAAGCAAATTCTGTTCAGTAGCTGTTGAAAATTTCTTTTAATGACTTACTCTTTCTGGTAGAACTACTGATAGACACATACACAATGAACTGAAGACTTGTAATTTCTTGGATGAACTACATTAACCTGAAATTCAATTTGAAGCTATGCAACAGGCATGATTAATCCTTTTTCTTTTGCTTCTATCCCCAAACACAAGTCCTCCAAACTCTGGCATGCTGGTAGACTATCAGAGGTCTCACTGAAGTAAGTTTACCACTTAAAGCCACCACAAACAAAAATGCAAAATCTCTCGCGTGGCTGTCAAATTTATGTGCCTATGCAAATTAACAGCATGGGGCAAGCTCAGGCCAGCTTCCCACTGCAGCAGGGCTGGGCCCGTGGAAGTCGTCCAGGCTCTTAAGTAATCCTTGCTCTCATGTCAGCAGAGCCTGCTTTTGTTACAGGTTCCTTGCTTTTCCCACCAGAACAGTGAATTGGACCACAGAAGTAGTCCTGAAGAAGCAGTCTGCTGAGATGGCTGAGCTGGTGTAACAGCTGGTACGAGAGATGGAAAGGCAAAGTCCCACGTCTGGTAGCAGAGCGCCACGTCTTCCCTCCATCCTGTTCTGTGGTTTCGCTGTTCTCTTGGTGAGCCAGTTCATGTCATGAACCCGACCGGCCCTGCGGTCCCTTTTTGGTAGAGGTACCTTACTGAGGGAGCCGTGAACTGAATCTTTCCACCCACCAGGCCCGTGCATAAAAGCCTGTGGGTAGGGTACGGCAGCAGCCCCATCCACCACGTGGCAGAAGCCTCAGCAGCTCCTGTAAAGGAAGCCGTTTGGCAAAGGTTTTTCTTTTGCTTTAACAAATGGCTGGAAAGTAATGGTAATTGCAGGTTCAGTCTCACTCATGCACTTAAGAGCTCAAATGTTAAGTCAGTCTTTCAGACTGACAGGTCTTTGGTTCAGTAGCATGTGAAAACTGGTTTCCCATTTTGTACTTCGAAAGAGGATTTCCTTTCTTAGTGAGGAGAGAGAATATTCCTCCTCAGAGACTTTTTCAAAAAGGCTTAATAATCTCTATGTGTCTTTCATTTGAAAATCTTCAGCTCCCCTTAAACGTCTCTGAGCCCTGTTTTTTATCCTAGCAAGTGAATGCTTTAAATAAAGACGTAAAGGGCGGGATGGGGGTGTTGGGGGCCAGAGGAGGGTTGAATTGCTAATTATGAAACTTGTGCAATACATACATTCAAATTTAGAGCCAGCCAATATTATGTGATAAATTGTTTGGGGTTTTTTAAGGTAGACTAAACTACATAATTGCTGTTTGAAGGATCTCCAATTTATAAGCAAAAAAAATGTATATACGGAGGAATGTATTAAATCTTATTCAGTCTGAAGTTTTTTTACATTTACCATGAATTCTTGAAACTTTTTTTAATTTAATCATTTTTTCAAACCTGTTCAAGCATCACAAAAATCTCAACCTATGAATTTTCTAATCTAAGGTTTTCTGCAGTATAAAACATAATTCAAAATACTTCTAATAAACCATTAAGTACTAACATTCATTCCTCCAGAGCATGAAGGACTTATCAGACAATTATGCTTGTCACATAGCAGAAGATTGTTTTCAAGTAAATCTAAATTGGAAAATTATTGACAAATTTAAAACTTCTTTAAGTCCTCAACTGACAGCAAGTGCAAGTCCTGATTATTTTAAGCAACTTTTAAATCAACCTCATCTACCCATGTACAGCAAATTTTACTTTTTATTTACAAATGTGATTCCAATATTAAAACGAACAGGTGGAAATTCTTCACAACTTACTATGGGCTGTTTCTATGTCTGAGTTTAGCCAGCAGCTCATTGTTCATTCACCCAGACCTCCTGCTGCCTTTGCCTGACCTCATGCCAGGATGGCCTACTATTGAGCTTTAAGGACACAATCCTTGAAAATCAACCAGCTCTCCTGGATGCCTCTTCTCTCCAGGTCCATATCTCCTGGGATGCTTCCCAGCAGATCTCTGGAGGGGCCAAAGTCTGCTCTCCTGAAGTCCAGGTTTGCATTCCTGCTATTGTCCTTGCTCCCTCCTCTCAGGATCCTGAACCATCTCTGGTTCACTGAAGCCAAGGCTGCCCTCACCTTCACATCCCAGAACAGTTCTCCCTTGTTTGTAAGAATTAGCAGAGCATCCCTGTCACTGGCTCCTCCAGCAGTATCATTAGTGCCCACACAGAAGAGCAGTACACTCCGAGAAGTCACTGCATCCTGGACCCCAAACTCAGACAAGCAAGAAACCTCCCTAGATGGCAGTTCACACTGGAAGATGGGGGACCTCTGTCCCCCACAGACAGGAGTCTCCCACAACTATCACTCACCTGGCCCTAATGCTGCTGCCGGGCTGAGGCTCATCTGGCTCTGGTGCTGCACTGGAGAGAGCTGCCAGGGCACTGAACCTGGTCTGTAGCTGCCAATGAGCAAATGGAGCAGGAGTCATCTCCAGGTGCTGAAATTCACAAGCTTCCAGCCTTTACCTTGAAAGCAGCATGCATTTTCTAGCCTGATAAGTGCAGACTTTGCCTGTCCCTCCCTTAATCCAGCTGGGGTCTTGTATCTTGAGGGTCTCAAGGGAGATACAGTCTAGCTGCTTTTTGCATTCTCTGACTCTGGGCAGTCTGCTGACGTCCTTCTGCAATTCCTTTACACAGAGCCACTACCAGCACACAACTCCTGTGGGCAAGGACACCCTCTCCCCCCTCCCCCACAATAAATCCCTGCTTACCTTCAGCCCCAGGCCTGTGGGGCTGCATGCTCCCTTGGGAGCTCAGTCTGGGTCAAGGACTTTGATGTATCAAGGCAGCTTTTCCAGTCACTGATGGGCAGCAGGTTGTGCAGTGCCCCACCACCAGCATTGCTGAGCACATGTGCACCACCCTCAGCTGAGCTTCTGGCTCCTTTCTGCATGAACTGCTGCATTTGTTGGCTGTAGCTGTTAGCTGGGCTCTAAGTTTTCTCTTTCGTTTCTAGTTTCACCTATCTTTGAGAAAAAAAATCTTACTGACGAAGCACTGAGCTGCTCTTCAGATATAAGAAACAAATTAAGAGAAAACAGAGTACATTTAACTCTTTACTTACATTGAAAATGCTGTTAGTTTCTTTTACAGAACCAAAATTCTATAGTTTTAACAATTTCATTCCAAGAGCACCTAAGATCTGAATATTTCACTTACAATCAAGAACAGAGGCTGTGAAGAGATATGTCTAGAAAGCTTTTAGGGCGAGATGAAAATGTGCAACTCAAGCAAGCAGACAGATAGAGATCAGCAGCCTCAGCTGTTCCCTGTCATAGTTGAGATGCATTTTTGCATCTTTGAAAGTCTAGGTGAAGGATGTTAATGCAGGTTAAAAGACGATAAACCAGAACTGTGTCCTTCATTTAAGTTTGCAATATTGTTTCTGTCCTAAAACATCAACCCTATGGCTTATTAGAATAAACTTGCGAGAGAGACAAATCTGGCAGATCTTATATGTCTGGAAGGAACAAGTACAAATAAAAATAATCTAGGCATGAACTGCATTGCACTCCACAACCTCTAAGGGATCCAGGACCTGGGAGGTGTCCAAACTGCTGCAGTTGGTGTGAGGGAGTGGTACTGACAGTGCTCTCTGCAAGCAGGCCTGAACCTGTGCTCTCCTGTAAAAAGCAGTCTGCAGAGAGAGGAGCCATCTGAACAATCAAATAGGGATATAAAAGGGAATTGAGTTGTCTTAAGTAAAAAACAGCTGAAGTGATAGGCTCTTGCAAGGTAAACAAGAAAACCTTGAGCACTAGCTACAGCTGCAAATTCAAGAACAGGATCTTGCCCCAGGGTGACTCAGTAACATACAGTTTTGGGGGTAATAAGTACAAAGAATTTTACTTAGCAACTGACCCGTGCAATATAATAAATAGACCTATGTGACAGAGATAGGGCCTTGAAAGTTCATGTGCTATGATAAGATGAAAGGCCAGAAAAAGAAGCTCAGATTCAGTTAGTGTGTTTCAAAAGGAGTTTGAATATCCACAGATATGACAACTTCAGGATGAGTACAGTTAAGAGGAACATAAACTTTTGGTGAGATCTCTTTTTACCGTGTAACTAATATAAAGTATTTTAACTTATGTAATCACCTTTGATCTGATTGTTTTACTTTACTATAAATAAAATTATATGTATGTTTATAGACACCTTAGCAATTCAGCTTTTTCTTTGCAACCCTTAATCAGGAAAAGGCTTACTCCCTCTCTCCTCTCATCTCCTCTTTCAATTTTGTGACCATCTAACTTCTGCTTAACCTAACACTAAGCTGAGCTGATTGTAACATGGAGTCCTGTAGTAACATGATTAATATAACTTAGTTAATAAAAATATGCAATCATGAATAATAAACTGGTTCTCATGTTCTCATCCTATTTTCTTTCTAATGCTTTTCCTGTGTAATTCTCCTATATTATTTGAATAGCCTGCAGAAAGCAGTAGGGTTTGACAGACATATAGACCTGACAGCAGAGTAGGATCCATACAACAAAATAGCCATTGGCAGTAGGCTGACTGAGAACGGTAAGAGTCATCTTCCGATCACTGCATGTCTGAGATCCTCAAAGAAACCCTGCAGGGAGAGGAAACCCTGAGGGCGCCCTAGAGACCAAGGACATCTTTTCTCACCATGTAGTTTATTCTTTAGCTTATTTATAAAAATTTGGTAATCCTTGACACCTATAGTGTGTGACATCACGATATTGTTTTGGACACCTGTCCAGGCTAAGTCTTTGCCATGTTAGAGGCAGTCTTGCCCTGTCTTCTGCTCCTCTCTGTCGAACTCCATTGTCCTGTTGCCTACCTCTTGGAATTCAGCTACTTTTCAACACCCCTGCTCTTGGAAACAGTATCACAAGATGACAGAAACAGCCACTCAGGTCTGAAGAGCTGTAAAAATTTACAGTACATCTAAGGACCTGATCAGATCTTTCAAGCAGGTAAAGAGATCCAGAGCCTTAAAGCACTGACTATTCAAGTCTGCCTGTCACTTCAGGGCAGTCCCTGGAAATAACCATCTTGGATCCCAAGGAAACCTCCTTCTTACTTCTGCTATGTGTCACATCCCAATTTCTCAGGACGATGACTCAGGTTTGCCGATTCCCAGGTCAGGATTAAGGTGAAGCGACACCAGGGATCCTTTAACTCACAAAACTCAACGTGTATTTACTCACAACAAGAATTAACATGCTCACAACAAGAATTGGCATGAAACTACGTCAGTAAACTGTGTAATGTGCTAACCGTACATCACCAAACATATACTACAGGCCTTTCTTATTTGGGGATCAGTTCAGGGAAGACAATAAGGAGACCCCTCCTGTTGGGTCATGAAGTTCAGAGCAGGCCCCCTCCCTTTCTAGACTCCCTCTCAGAGAGGAGCCTGCGGGCAGCTGGATCTACTCCTAGTCCCAGGCTTGGTCAGCGGTTTTGTGTCTTAAAGGGATGAGGGATGGAAAAAAAAGAGAGACAGAGAGAAAAGAGAAAGATTTCACCAGTCCTGGGTCCAGCTCAGGTTGTGCCTTTCCATAATCTCCTTGCCTCTCCTTCGGGTGGGCACTCGAACTCATTAGGCTAATTAGGTGTCACATGTGGTTTGTGCTGCCAGAACCTTCAGGAAATGGGTCAGTGGGCTCCTCCCCTTCTGTTGGTGATGTCCTGTGCTGATGGGTGCTGATCGGCTTCTTTTCACTTGTGGTTCCTTGCTATGGTGTTCGCTGTTCTGCAGAATTCGTCGTTAGGCAGAACTTGCCCCACCACAATATTTGAGACATTAACTCTTTCAGTCTCTCACACTATCCCATATGTTCTCCTTGCATCCTTTTACCAGTAAGTAGTCAGCTAAAGGGAGGAGAAATATTAGGAATTTCTTATAAACAGCTCTCCCTGCTTGGATTTCAGAATAGGATCTTCTGATCCTACGTCTTGTACTATGTATCACAATCCAGAGAACTTGCGAACTTACTCACAGCTTTGCCTGTGGAAGATTTAGGTAATTCCAATCAAGCACCTGCAGGGATGTGCTAAAAGCATAGAGCTTACCAATATTCACATAATTTGATGAGTACAGCTGCTGAAAAGAAGTCAGATGAAAGATATTGGCAGGGTGAAGTGCACTGGGTCTTGCTTTCACCTAGTAAGAAACCATCGGTGGTGTCTGAACAGTTGTTACCTCAACAGAAGGCTGCCCTTAGCGTAGTGAAAGGTATGGGTTTGTAGTTCTTTGCCCCTGGGATCCTTTTCTGGGAACAATGGTAGGAACTCCCAGAATTCTTCCAAAAGTTATGCTTAAGCAGAAACTTGCAGTGGGAAAGAGATCTGGGGTTTCAAAAAACAACTAGAACAGGGTGGGCTGTGGGTTTTCTGTCAGTTTAAGAATGAAAAAATGCTTTTCCATTTGCAACATTTTTAGTCCATATAGTCTTATGGATAGAAAAGCAGCATCTCTGAATTCTCATGGTCATCTTTTTCTTTTTCCTTGAAAGGCTTGGTTGTAATCCACAGTTTTAAAATAGGTGAAGATGTGAAAACATGCAGCAAGGTAAGAATAGTTGCTTTGTTCAAATTAATTTATCTATTTATTTATTTTCTTATACAGAAAAGACCTAAGCATTATGTGACTGCAGTGAGCAATAAAAGGGAAAAATTAAAGCTGGAAACTTCAGCTATAGCTATCTAATAGGAACTTCCACAAAGAAAATAAACTTTCAAATGTGCAACCCTTTTGGAATGGGAGGACGCACTGTATGGAGAGACTTCAACCACTGGATCATCATGAACTGAATGATCACTCTATATGATGGGTATTTCCTCATCTTTGTGATCTTTCTAGATGCCTTGAGTCAAAATTTGGCTGCAGCAGCTACCTTTGTGGGCATCATTGCTGTATAATTGCTCTCCCAGTTATTAAATACAAAAGGCTGGGTAATTTATCAGTTTGGATGTACCCCAACATGGGGAATGGTATTTCTAAGGCAGTAAAAACTTCATTGATGCTAATTGTTGTCTTTGCTTGTTTTTACACAATGACTAATATGTTTGTACAAGGTCTATGCTCTCCTGATAGGCTTCCAAAATCAGCTACAAAGAAAAGATAAAAACTAAATGAAGGGTTTTTTTAGTTGCAGGGAAGCTTCCCAGGCTCAGTTCAGACCAACATCTGGGTAACTCTCAGGCTACACAGGCAGATTGCTGCTGCACAGACACTCATGAATATTTATTTAAAAGAAAAACAAAGCTAATTTATTCAAATCTACGAGCAAGCAAATGTCTTAAGCAAGGACTGGTCATGGCTAGGTGGTGGAAGGAGTATCTGTTGCAAGCCTCCTTGCAATGATATCTTCAGCTGTAACGAATGAGACTTGTTGAACTGCTGTTCTGCTTGATATTAAGCATCCAGATGGCCCATGGTTCTTCATGGCCACTCCAGCACATGCATGATCCTGTTCTTACTGACAGTCTTAAAGTATGTGCAAAGCATCTTGCTAACTTATCCATGCATGAAGGACCATCCTATGTAAATACTTCTGCATCTGTGGGACCAGTTTCTAGTAACTATTTACAAGTGCTTTATCAGTATTCAAGCTCAGCAAGAACTACCTAGGGAAGTCTCTGAAATGGCCAGGTTATCCACCTACAGTGTCATTCATGTAAGCTTTTTAAAAATGTTCTTGGCACAGCAGGAGCTACCCTGTGAGGGATTCTTTAGGAAGTCAAAAATTCCAACTCAGAAACTTCTTGCACCACTGAGTAAAAAACTGTGCTGTGAAGGTGGCTAGGAGATCAGTCACCTAGTTTCAAGTTGGTCCATTTTTTTAAACCAGTTCATTGTCTAATCTATGAAAACAACTAGAAGTGGATTTTCTAGACCACTCAGAGAAATGATGACCAAAGTGAACCAGCTGTGCACACAGGCATTGCCCTGATACCCAGCAACACCACCATTACAACTAAATTATTACTCATACTTCAATTCTAACTTAAGTACCTTAACTCATGCAAAATATTGGTATAAATTTGGTATAAATAAATATATCATGTTTCAGCAATTATCCTCTAGAAGAAGGAAGATGTTACCACACAGTGTGTTCAAAAAATGTAGTTCAACAGAGGAAAATGTAGCTAATTTCTTAATCAGGCGATTAAGCATGAAAGCCTGAGTGAGTACTGAAATGTTTTTACTACATCTTTTTCTAGCTCTGAACTCTTTAGTTCTCCTCTTTTCTTCTTCTTCAGTTCTAGCCAGAATTTAGATAAAAAAATAATATGAACATTTTCCACGTTTGCTAATGATAATCATCTTCTCCTGCATTTATCTAATTTAGTTACCAACAATAATTTTAATTACAGTGGCAATGTTGTTTCTGATGCATGTGGATTTAAATCACTCTCTGCTGTTGCTGTTGGACAAAAACGTGGTAAATATTTTCATATACTTCTGCATTTCCTACTAATGAAGGCTCTGACTCAAATATCCAAAACAGCCCCTGACATTTTTCTTAACATTGCAGTGTCCCATCTGGAAACAGACAGCTGTAATACATCATGAGCCCTTTCCAGCCTTGTTTTGCCTTCAAAGAAAAGTGCCACATGAAAACAGAGACAGGAAAGATATCACAAACATTTTATCTGACATCTCTGTCGATGGACATGCTTTATGCTCCCTACATCAGCCCATTTCAGGCTAGAAGTGAGCAGCAAAACAGATTGCCCCATGAAAGCAGAAGACTGCTCACCAAGCAAGGTCAAACTGAGACTGAAATGCTGTATGTTGAAAAGCTTTCCTGGCACACCTTGAGCCCCACAGGAGCACTAGCTACTACAGCCACAATGTCCTTCCACTGATGCAACAGAAATGGTGAGTAAGCATCACTTTATAAGGTGATACAAGCAGTAAGAAACCCATCTGTGCTGATTTGCCTGCAGATGCCCTGTTCAGATGTGTTCTTCCGGTGAGAGCAAATAATACTTTTCTTCTTATGGATTCTTTCAATGATTGTTAATTTTGCCTTTTTCAGATTGCACTGAAGGTCTGGGCATGGTTTCTTTTATGATTTGATTGATTTTAAAGAACATCATATTTTTAAGGGACTTATTTTGAAATAAGTAGTGTTTTTCCTGAAAACGTATAGCACTCATTTTGCTTTGTGAAAACAGTCACATGGAGAAGTAATTCAAGAAAGTGAGAAGCAGGTAAGCAGTTACTTTTCTAAACTTCAGCAGAGTCCCTTCTGGTGCCTTAGAAAGGCAGAAAAAGGTGCACTTGCCAGAAAATTTTTTTCCACTATTGCCTTGGTTGAGCAATGGCTCAGTCATGACAGCTGTGTTCTGAATGACAGCACCTTCCCAGCCGTTAAGTATATTTTTTCACCACATTTACCAGATAGTGGATTTATTAGACAAATTAAAATTGCTAATACAATTAAGAAATCCAGTTCATTATTTAACCTTGTTATAAATAAAACATTTTATTTCCTAGATATATTGGCACACATAGGCTGTTAAGAGCTCTTATTGTGCTCCAAGTGGAGAAAGTCTACACAAGATGCCAGGCCACCTGATAATCCCCTCCTTGCAGGTTGTGCCCCTAAAACAAGAAATATAAAAAAATTGAAGCATGACAACTTGCTAAGGTCCATCTTTGTGTTCTCATTTTTGTATATGCTGGGCAAGATAAATCATTGATGAATCCAAAACAGAACAAAGGACTGTGTCTTCAGCAGTACCCATCAGTTGAGACAAGACAAAAGACTGTTGTATCTACTTTCTACAATTTGATCTGAGAACTTAGAATTTCACAGGTGGGGTTTTTTTATCTATATATATTATTAGCTTGGAAAAGAGGGACTTCACACATATTGATAACTTGGTTCTGCAGTTTCTCAGTGCATTTGTATTCTTCAGGGTTTTAACCAAAAATACAGCTTGTTGAAAGATGTACACATCTCCAGTATCTCTGTACTGGATCATGGGAACTTATGCATTGTTCCTGAAATTAAGACTTGTGTTTGACCCTTCACAAATTCCAAGCAGTTACATTGGTATTTCAAAATACATTGCAAAAAAATGCACAATTAGTGAAAAATGAATAATTCTGAAGCGCTGCATCTTACAAAACCTAGATGTAAGTATAAATTCCCTAAGTATGGAATAAGTGTGGATGAAAGTATGTAGATTCCATATGAATTTTTCCTCTGCAGAAAACAGCATAAAATAGAACACCATAAACTGTTCCACACCAAAAAGACAGTACTTTCATGCTAATCAATTCCTATGGGCTGTTTTGCAGCAAAACTACATGGTTGCTGTAATATTCTCTCTGTAACTGGTTAGATAGATTTTTAAGGTATGGTGCAGGATAGTATGCAAATTTCTCATGAATCTGAGTATTTAAGATGTTTCCAATTGTAAACAGAAGCTTCAGATAGCATTGAGAATATTTTGGAAAACCGCTTCTATACTCTTTCTTCTGTTTTCTGCCAAAGAGAGCTTAGACACACAGATGTTTTGCTACTTGTAGTGCTTGCATGATATTCAGTGATCACCGCATAACATCTCTAACAACAGATCCTTCTCTGTAGCAGAAATTCTCATAACAGAGAGCCTGTATTAAAGTCTGCATTACAGATCTAGTTTTAGTTTAGAAATGTGAAGACACCACAGCAGACTTTTTTTCCTTAGTTGTATGTTGTCTCCCTCTTCTATTATACAGAAGGTCTGGTCTTTTACCTCACATTAAAATGGCAAGTCTAACAAGCACTTTTTCAATATATTTCATCTACTGAATGGGGTTTGAGCAGCAGTTCTATTTGCACAGATGTACTCTTTGTCTCCTTTTACTATCTCTTCTAGGCATCCTGTTCAGGCTAAAATAATGTATATGTGATGACAAATACCTGACTCTCTTGCATTTGTCACATTAGCAGACTGGCTGTACAGCAGACGTTCTGAATTTGATAGAAATTTCAATAGCAAAGGTCATCTTTTCCAATCTCTGCATAAATACTTTTTTGTGGGGTAGCTTGGCATGTGCATAAGCTCATCCAACAGGGTCTTTAGAGACTTCCTAAAAATGTTCATCAGAATGTGCTTTTGCGGGTAACTCCTTCTGCATCTAACTGCATAGATTAAATCTTAGCAGAAACAGCCTTAGCTGTGCTGTATTGACTAATAAACATAAGCCTTTCTTCCATTGAATTATTATTGGACCGTTACTTGCTTCTGAGAGCTGTGAAGGCTAATTCAAATCTTGTACTTTGTCATATGTGTAAGCTGCTGTACCTAAACCTGCCTGAACATCTGGTAGCTGCAAAATGTTTGCTCTAAGCTCTGTGTTCACCACTAGATTTACCACTAAATTGCCCAGACAATTTGATAACAGATGTGGAATTTTCCTTTTGCTGACATGATGGCAAATTACCTTCCTCCAACTTCTATCTCCAGCTTATGGTGGATGTGCTTCTCAGACAAATCTTTTATTTGTTAAATTCCCTGTGACTCAATGGATGCACTTAGCCTTGCTGTGAGTTCAGTCCTCCAGACAAGCACAGATGATTGCAAATGGCTACAAACTGGCCCTGTATGTGAGTAACCAGTCTCTCATCCTGCACTTTACTTCCATGCTCCTCACTTTATGATAAGACTTGACATGACATTAGCTTAGTACTTGGATCTTTAGAAGATGTGCACATCGTTTCTGTTTTCTGTACCCGTTTCAGAGAATGACCATCGGCTCCTCCACAGCTTAACCCCATGACTTTGGCCACTACTCCTGCAAGGATTAGAATGTAATAATACAGGGTGTGCATGTGTAAAGTCAGTCTTACATCTTCTGGAATGCTTTTTTCAACTGTTCAGTGTTATCATGCTGCTACCCTCCCTTGCAAGATGCCTGGTTTCAGCAGTCTGGTATCACCCTATGACAACTGTAGGGATTTTATTGTTGCTTCCAGGTTGTGCTTACATGAAACTGCTAACAACATAGGTAGAAATATTTCAGAATTAACTGGGCATGTCCATAATGGGCTCAAAAAATACAACGTCTCCCCTTTCTCAGGAGGCACTGTTTATTCGTAAAGGTGTTAAAGTTTTATATAGTCCAGCTAGTGATCATTAATAAAATTGAAAAGCTCCATAGTGGGTTTATGACTGCCTCATGGCATGAATGTTCTGGGGTAATGTCTTAGACCTTGAGGAAAACTTAGTAAGTATTGCTTGCAGTGAACTGTAAAATACAAATTTTCCTAAGTTAGATAGGGAATTCTGTAGCAAAAATTAGTATCTGCAATGCCTACTATGACTCTCTATAAATCTTCTTACTAGAATTTTAAAGCAAGATGTCCTGATTTCATTATAACATATAAGATACTGAATTCCAAATTCTATCTTATAGGGAAAAAAAACCCAGTAGTTTTAGAAATTGATTAGACCCTATTTGATCTTTTCCAAGAAAAATATCAAAAACAGATATAAAAGTCAATGAGTATTCAAAGCACATTTTAAAAGTTCCTTAAGTACAGAATAAAAATATGTCACTGTTTAACCAACTGATCAGTGACTTTTTCCTATCTAAGGCATCCCTACAGACATGAATACAAATGTAAACAGAGTGTGTACCCAAAGGAATGAATGCTAATAGTTTTTATGTTAACCTCTGATACTTTTAGTGCTGTCTTTGATCAAAGGTTCTCAAAGTACCATGAAACTTCAGTCAGATCTACTCTGGAGCTTGCACTGAAATACTAATTTTCAAACCAGAAAATGACTGATTTCTTGAATGCCAAGCTTTCTGTGGGACTTGGTGAGGCTAAATGCAACCCTTCAGCTGGGAAAGCTTCTCTAATCGCTTACCATCAGACTCTCCTTGTGTGATGTGATTCACCATCTGACCTTCCCTGGCAGAGGCAGCATGGAATCCGGCTCTGAGGTAGCTGAGTTCAGACACCTGGAGCCTGGGGAAAGACAGTTTAAACTGGGAGCTGACAATCTTCCTGTGGCACAGCTGAGGAGGATGCAGCCCTACCTCATTTCTGACTCCAGGGTGAGGAATGTCCTGTAGCCATGCACCTCTGAGAGGACAGTAGGACTTGCTCCTGTGTTTGGGAATAGGTCAGGAAATCACTCCACCTGTCAGCTGCAGTTTCGCCATGGCTTCAGACTGTCATGCTTTGAAGTCTTTTCAGAGTCATAAATACACCTTCTGCTTAAGGATATTTGTGCCTAGGTATGTCTGTATATGTATATATACACTTATATCTATGTATATGAATATATTTGCAAGTTTTGATAAGAATCCTTTTAATATCTGCTGTAGGTAGGCAACAGATGTTCCTGATTAATTCCAGCTCCTGGAATCCAGATGCACTTGATAAGAAGTGAACTTCTTGTCTAATGAGCAACCACAGTTCTGTGTTTGAAAATCATTACATATCTGCTACTGGCATTTATTACAGCATGACTCAGAGATGTAGAAGTTGGTCTGCAGCCTAAATGATTTTAGATCTTTTTTTCCCTATTTGCAAGTCAACCTTATTCCATTTAATAAAATCATCTATACCCACATACAGTCATGCTGCAAAAGCAGTAGTAGCCAACATAGAAAGGAATTTTTTTTTCTCCATTTTAGCTATAGAAGTGCAGCAATGCAATGCTAGATAACTAGTCTGAAAAAATATGACATTTCAAATTGCAACCCAGGAGAAGTCTCTGTTCTAATGGAATCTTCAGGAACAAGAACATGCAGCATTGCTTTTTGCTTCCTTTCGGCATGGAAGCAGAGAGTCATTGCTCTGATATGTTGTGTGAGAGTTTCTATCCAGCCCTTCACAACCAGTGGCAAAACCTGAGCCTTTAGAAAATGGATTTACCATTTAAAGGATCACTGAATCTCCCTGACCCTGAATCTCTGTATTGTTAATTTCTTACACTTTCAAAAATATTTTATTGAATTTCTCACCTCAAACATGAGTGTCCCATATGTATTATCTTTCAACTCCAAAGTCAAGAATTGCTATAAGACCCTAAAGACCCAAACTCTGCTTTGTCTGTGTCACACATGGCATAGTGAGGTGATCAGCAGTGCTATTAAATCTTTAAGACCAAAATGCCCAGCCTGACAGCCAAGCGCATTAGCAACCTTAACATGAGATGGTTGTCTGCTTGCATTTTCTTTCTTCATGACTGTTTTTACCCAATAGAAAATAGGGGTAAGGTGAGATCAACTCTGGATCTTTCCAAATCGAGCTAAATATAACTGCATGGCACTACGTGGGGGTTCACAGCAGTGTGGAAGCTGTTACTGTGAAGAACAGGGAACTGCTCAGCTGCAAAATCTTGCTCTTTCATCTAAATTCATGCAGTCAATGAGGAGATGCCATCTGTGATGTTCCCCTGCCAACAAACAGAGACTCTTTCCTATTTCCCTTCCAAAATTTCGGCTTTACAATCTCTGTAGTTTGAAAGTGTACTATTTCCAAAGCAGTCTTTTTCTTTCTCACTGTCTCTCTTTTAACTGGGTCACCTAATCTGCTACAGCCAGGCATCAGAGCCTTAGGAAAAACAAGTATTTAAACTATTATCTCTGCTTACACATACCACAGAGAGAGAGAAAAAAAAGAAAGAAAGAAAGATAAATACTCCCACTGTTTTGACTTTCATCTATAATGCAGGATGCTAAAAATTACTCTTTCTGAACCTGCTGTATCTGCTAAGTAAGCCTCATAAGCCCCACTTGGCCCTTTGTCTTGCTGCCTGACACCTTATTAGCCTAGAGAAGAAATGCAGGGTGGCTCCCCAGGCAAAGGAAGTGAAGATTAATAATGAGTTTCACTAAAGGTATTCTGTTATTCATACTTTTCTTCATTCATATGGCAAGAGCAATAGGAACTTGACAAAACTACAACTCAATTTTCCTATTAAAAAATGAAAAGCAAAGACAGGATCTGTGCACTTTTCAATTATTTTTTCCTGCAGTCTCTGTGGATGGCTGGACATTTTCCAGAAGAAAGCTCCTCTGGCAACACAAATATTTGGTCCTCCATTTTCAGTCTGACTAATTTTCCATATCAGTAGAAGAAATTAAGACTTCCTATCCTGATTTCCATACATACATATCAAAAACTACCAGGACATGATTCAGCAAATCAGAGCCTTTGGGCTAGAAATTCTGTGTCAATGGGCCTACAGTTCATGTGCTCCCCTTGTGGTAATAAAGCAAGGCAATTCTTCCATTATTTTCTAGATATTTAAATGGATTAATATGCCGATGTATTTACAATCAGTGCAATTTATACTTACATGATTTTTTTTAGGTTAACAGCTAGACTTTTAAAGTATGTGTTTAACTCTGCTTACATCCAAATTAAGAGTCCTAATTGCTTTTCTGAATTAGCATCTGAGTAATATCAGCTGTGTAATAAGTGTGCTTTCAGAGTGAAAATTTGTGTCAGAGTCTTGTTATTAATTGAGAATAAATTCCCAGACCAATCCAATCTAAATCCTAAATGTGGGGTTATATAGCAACTAATATCATACAGTTTAATTCTGGCTATTCTCACCTAAAATCAAATCCCCTTGAGGCACACATCAGACTTCTCCATCTTTTCACATCACCCACCAAGTGTGGAAAAGAAGCTAGAATAATTTTTTTGTTAGAGCCATGCACTGCATGACATGACTACTATAATGTGAACTGAAGAAGAGATTTTATCACAAATGTGAGTAAACAGTTGTGGAAGTGAAATAGTAATATTAAGTAAAATAGTAGTATCACACAATCAAATATTATGTATGTAATGACAATACCAAGCAACCTCCTCTTTTTTTTTTTTTTCCTAGCATTGATGTGATATTGGTATCATTTCTAAATAAGTTGAAAAAAGTTGCCCCTAGGAAGCAGTGATTGAATTAAAATAGACCTAAAAACATAGGAACATAGGAGAACATATTACCCAGGTGGGAAGCCATTTTGTGTGCATATACGTAATTGGGGGGGTGGGGGGGTGGACGACTGTTCAAATAAAAGGCTCAGTGAAGAAAAACTCTTAATAAAATGTAAGTGTAACTAAGACCTTAAGGCAAATTACAAAGAACTATTGCTCTCATCTCTGTCTCAGAAGGATGTATACCTCTAGATTGTTTGAGGAAGAAATAGGAGACACTTCTCAAATAAGAAAAAAAAATTCTCAGCAGTTTAATTAGAGAAATTTACTCTTGGTGAATTGTGTCACATATGATACAAGCAGGAACAAAGGGACCTACTGAGAATATAAAATGTTAAACCTTTGTTTTTCTTTCACTAGAATTAATTTGAACTTGGGGGAGAGGGGAGACAGTTTGATTAATTCTTTCTGTAGAAAAGGCAATATACTGATAAGGAAAATACATTCTAACAGTGATACTGACACTGACTTGCATGGGAGGGGAAGAAAAGGCAAAATAGGAGACAGATGAGAAGTGTCAGACTACGTACCTTAACTTTGAAACTGCAGCATGGAGGCTAACATTTCACCACTTGGTGTCAGTGTAGCATTGGATGTTTGTAATCATTTGTCCATTTCTCGTTGCTGCTGTTGCTTCTGCTGTTGCTGGAATTTTATTTTTTTTTTCTTTTTTTTTTTATCGTGGTCATTGTTGCTATTTTTTATCAAGAATAAAAGGTAACAATCAAACTGGTAGCTGCTAATAGCCCTCAGCTCTAACAATGAATGTTGTTCAGCATTAAAACACAACATAAAGCTTTGGGCACTAAACTGATTTGCAATAGACTGATTCAGAGATGACTAGAACTTGCACAGTTTAAGGTTTGGAAATCTCTCAAATCTGTTACTCTAGTTATTGGTGAACTTGACCAAGTTCATAGTACTCTTCCCCTTACACCTACACCCTTTTAACTCTTCCTAAAATACGTATGTCCTGACATTGATACTTCTGTGCACATCTTTCTCTCAGTGACATGGACAGCATTCACACAGAAACAGTTTTATGTGAAAACTATTCAGACTGTAAACTCATTTCAAGCAGTGATTGTCTCTGTGCTATGTACATTGCATGGGATATCACATAGGGCTCCTGTCCTTCATATTGCGCCTAGATATTAGGAAAATGCCCTAAACTTTCTATGAATTGAAGAAAGAAACAAAGGAAAAGAAAAAATGCCACTCTAAGCTGAGAATATCCTAAAATTCTGACTAGCAGGTAAGTATATGTTCTACCAGTGATGAAATAAATGCATCCCTTGATGCCCATATGTAGCCAGCTGCAAAATTTCTTATCCAAAGGCTATAGACACACAGATGTTTTCAAATGATTCTTTAATAGATTGGTCTCTGCTCCTTTCCTCATTACCTTTCCTTGCCTGTTGTGGTGGGTTGACTTGGCTGGCTGCTAGGTGCTCACCAAGCCACCCTCTCTCCCCCTCCTCATCAAGATAGGGGGAGAAAATAAGATCAAAAGCTCATTGGTCAAGAAAACGACAAGGAGATTACTCACCAGATATCTTCATGGGCAAAACAGAATCAACTTGGGGAAGATTAATTTAATTTATTGCAAATTAATAACAGAGGAGGATAAAACACCTTCCCCACCATCACCGCCCCATTCTTCCCAGGCTTGACTTAATTTCTGACTCTTCTACCTCCTCCCCACTGAGGGGAGAGAGGGATGGGGAATGGGGGTTTTGGTCTGTTCATAACACTTTGTCTCTGCAACACCATCCTCCCCATGCTGTTCCCCTGCTTCAGCATGGGGTACCTCCCATTGGAAACAGTCCTTCATTAACTTCTTCAGTGTGACTTCTTCTCAAAGGCTGCAGTTCTTCAAGAACTGCTCCAGTGTGAAACCTTTCCACAAGGTGCTGTCCTTCAGGAACAGACTGCTCCAGCGTGGGTCCCCCTCAGGACACAGCTTCTGCCAGGAGCCTGGTCCTGCATGGGCTTGCCAGGGGCTGCAGCTTCCTTCCACCAGGGCACGTCCACCTGCTGCAATGTGCAGTCCTCCAAAGGCTGCAGGTGGATATCTGCTCCACCGTTGACCTCCATGGGCTGCAGGGGCACAGCCTGCCTCACCATGGTCTTCACCACAGGCTGCAGGGGAATCTCTGCTCTGGTGTCTGAAGCACCTCCCCCCCACACCTCCTTCTTCACTGACCTTCATGTCTGCGGGGCTGTTTTTCTCACATTTTTCTCAGTCCTCCCTCTCATAGCTGCTGCACAGTGGTTTTTACCCTTTCTTAAACATGCTATCACAGAGCTGTCACCAGTGTCATTGATGAGCTCCATTTTGGCCAACCATGGGTCCATTTTGGACCTGGCTGGAACCAGCTGTGTCAGACACAGGGGCATCCCCTGGCCTCTTCTCACAGAAGCCACCCCTGCAGCCCCCTCACCACCAAAACCCTGCCAATACATCTGTTCTGACTTTTTGGCCCCAATTGTTTCCTGAACATGCATATTTTTGTACTTCACCCTCAGTGATCTGAAAGTAAAATGTAGAAATGAAGGCTGCAGTTACAACTGATATCATATATATTATGTGAGTCAAGTTTCCTAACACATGATTTCCTTGTTTTAAGTTTTGGCTTTAAACTTTGGCAATGTTCTGGTAGATCGGCAAATTTATTTCTATCATCAGCCAGCGCAAGGGAGACTGAAGCAAGGGACTAGCCATTAACTTGAAGGCCAGTATGATGACTAGAGTTCAATTTAGTCCAATTTCTAAATGAGATAAATGAGTCAATATGGTACTGGCAAAGATACAGCTTCTATGAAACTGGTCAAATGGATCACAAACAGAAACAATTAATGCTCATAATTAACATAATCAATACAACAGTTTAACATAATGTGGTGTAAGAATATGTTAATTATATGCAAGTGTTTACATATTTTGACTATTTGGAGACAACGGATAAAGTAATAAATGGACTGGGTAATCTTCAACAGACCTTTACTGTCATCTTCAGTCTTTTCTAAAAATCCCCTCTCTAAGGGATTAAAATAAAGAGCCAGCAAGCCAGTCTTGCTGGTTTGCATTAGCTGTACACATACTTGTAAGCCACATTACCTCACACTGCTGTGGGACTGTAAAGCCATCTTGGAGAATCAAATTAATAGTTGTGTCCTACACACACATCCAGCCTTAGCAAGTTAACTCCTGTATGTACATCCATAGCTAAAGTTACAGCAAATGCTCTGGCGTGGGTCTTTGACTGAGTTACCATTATGGTAGTTTATTTCCTTATGCATCACAGTGCCATCACTAGTCATAACCTACTGTGGTTACTGTGCTTTATATTTCTTTATAGTCCCTCAATTCATTAGGGAGGCAGCTCTCCAGTGAGTCTGAACTGCCCTTTACAAAACCTTTTTAAGGGAAAAGTTTAAGGGGTGTTGCAAATTCATGTTAATTATTTCTATTTATTTCTGCTTTTAACTTTTAATCTGCTCCTTTCCACAGAATAGCTTGCAATGCCTTGCGTGTACCATGACTGCCAGAGGCATACAAAGCAACTTAGCTGGAAAGAGAGAAACTTTTGCTGTTGCTTTATTATATTGACCTAGAAGCTGTTAGATCTGACAATGTCCAACTAGACTTTATTATTCCTTCACTTGTTGACTTGATATCTGAATAAGAAAGTGACATTGTGTTGTGTCAGATGTACGTATATCTATCTGTATGCTCAGTTGACCAGAGACCACATGCATGGTGACTCCAGTAACTATGTGACAAAGAACTGAGCCTCTTGATGTGAGCAGCCATAAAGGTGGCCTGGTTAGAAAGGGAAAATTACCGAACAGAAGAAAATATCTGCCTCAGAGTGGTTGATGCTCAATTGACTTGTATCACCATGGTAAATATTCAGAAGGGAAAATTTGCTAAGTACTGGTGGCACAAAAGAAAATGTATTAAAGTTGCCTATTAAGAAATGAAGGCTGGAGATTAAACAAAAGTTCCAAAGTTTCCTTAAGGCAACTAGGTTCTGAAACAGCACACTTTTCAAGGCACTCTTTTTTTCCCCTGAAAATTGAAAAAAAAAAAAAAGTGGAAAAAAAAATCCAGGCAAATGGTGAAAATGTTTCCAGCATAAAAACACTGAACTCCATCTTAAGAAGGTAATTCTAAGATAAGGTACCTTGGAGAAGACAGGACTTGATAATCAAAGAAGTGTTTCTTATGAACAGAATATGATGAGCATACATAAACTTAGGTCAGATTCTTGGGCTGATTCCTTGGTAGTTTACACTAAAAGAACTTTCGAACTGTACAAACGGTTGAGTTCTGAGACAGTGAATGTATTTGAAATGTAGGTACTTAAATGTATATTTGCAAGTGGTGATAAATTTTTGTTGACTGCTTACTGGTCTTTGGGACTGCACATGCACTGGTATGTCTTTAGATAATTAGATAATTAAACATAGTTACCTATAAATACCATTCTAACCTACATTATCATGGTAAATGAAAAATAAATTAGCAATAAAGTGATAAGTAGGATTTCATACAACAGCTGTCCAGCAGATTCACATGCATTTTGAAGGAAACAGTTGAGCCTAGGTTGCGGTTGGTAGATGGACTGCTAATAGACACACCTGTTAAATTCCCTATACACTGCAGCAAGCTGTGTACAGGAGACTTTTGCCTTCATCTGTGGTCCTGAGTGCAAGCCATAAAGTATCTTACATGGGAATCAATGGCAGAGTTACACTTAACTGATGGAATGACTGATTTTAATAGCAGTAGGTTTGCGTTTGCACCCCTTCCAAGCTCACACTGCAGCACCTGATATAAAGAGCTGTATTCTTCATTCCACTGGGGGACTATCTAGATGTGGAATAGCAGATTGCTCATCAGATGTTGCTTTGTCATCCAAAATCTGTGGAAAACATCAAATTTATTGTACCCTGTTCCTGAGTATGTGCTAGGAATGGACGTCACTAAAAAAATTCTTCCTTTTTTTTTCTCCCATTAACCATAACTGGTATTACGAAGATGCTGTAATATCATAGTATCATATGATATTATATCATCTCTTCTGTAATAAGCAAGGCTTCAATATCATAGCTGCTGAGGTGTTAAGGTAGCAATAATCGAGAGACCATAACTGCAACTGTTGTGCCAAGACATTCAAATCAGTGGCTGTAGAGTAATGGGCAGCCTGCAACTGGTTAAGTTTCATTGCTGGGGAAAGAAGGTCACTACAGCTTTAGGAAAACAAGTCAACAGGAACAGCAGAACACTTCAGAAAGTAAAATGCATGTCAGTGCAGAAATGTTAAATACACCCTTTTTCTGTACAGAGAAAATTTGACCAGGGAGGTGTTTCACATTATCTTCTTGTTCTGTGCTGAGCGAATGCTTGTCATCTCACATCTAGGGACTGATGCTTTTTAAAGATTTCTGACATGGAGAGTAGGTTAGTGTGGACACTTTTCTGGGATATTGACTATCCATCCTGCTGGAAGCAGCTGCCTGCCAAGCATCACTGCAAGTCAAGATTTGTACTGGGGCTCTGAAGCTTGCTTTTGCAAGTATCTTATTGGTGCTTCACAGAAGGATCCTTGAAGGACTCATATAGTTCTGGGATACCTGCAAAGATGTAGACCTGCGCCAAGATTTTACCAGTGAGCCTGAAAGGAATAGTCTTCCATAGAAATATAACCACCTTAAGATTCGTGCTTTGTCTGTGTTTTAGTGTTCAGTGATTTTTCTTTTCTTTGTTCAGTGGCTTCTATTTACCCCTCACCTTCCTTCTCATTTTTGTTTTTACCATAAACTTTTATTTGTCTCATCTGCTTACTCTCTGAGTTTATTCTTATCTATTTATTTTTCTTGCTCTGTCTCAGCACTTGAATGCTAACAGAGGACACTTCTCCTCTGCCCTACCATTTGCTCTGTCCCTGTGCAGAGAGCAACATACAGATAGAAGTCTGTGGTGAAACCAGTTATCTGTAGAAAGTGTTTAAAGATCGCAGGGTACAAATGTATCATGACGTGAAATGGTCTAATTCAATTTAGTTGGTTTGTGAGTGTGTTGGTTAGCGGTGTGGAGTACAAAGGAACATAGGCTGTTCTGTTTCTTTGCAAATTTTTTCTTTAAAATGCATTGGTTTATTTTTCTCACCTGAAATGAATTGTATTTTTAAGTTCCAGTTCTGAGTTATCACTGTTCACTGTTGAAAGAACAACTGGTTCATGTCTTGAATCATGGGGGTTATGGTCTCTTTCCAGCTCCTGTACTGTTAGTCCAAATTGTGCATACTTCTCTTTTGCTGTTTTTGCTGTATGAAGCTTGTTTTGTATTTAATCGGTAAATGCTTGAACTATTAAAATAATTAATCTGAATCACATGTACTGTAATTTTTCCAGTTGTTTTAATAACGGTATTGTTCATAAGAAGATGTTTCTTGTTCCAGCTATGAACTGTGTTACTTTCAAAAGCCAGCCTGCTTAGAAAGATCAGAAATCATTTTTCATGGCACCTGACGTGATAAAGTGATACATATTTCAAAACCTAAGGCTTAAAAAAAAAACCAAACAAAAAAGACAGCTCATCAGCTTAACAAAACTGGTCTTCATGAACACATTTCTAAGACAGTTTCATTCTCTGTGTCTTCTGCTGACTACAGGACCTAAACCAAGGATTGGAAACTACTTATAGTACTGTTCATGTTTACCTTGAGTTATTTATTACGAAGTTTAGGTATTTAACTCACATGTATTTTCTTACAGTTGTCCATCAGAACATAGAGTACACTACATTAGGAAATGCCATCAAAAATGCTGAAAAGCATTAAAAAGAGAGCTATTAATATCACCACCAATATGGCTGGTTTCTTCCCTGGTACTTTGACCTTTATGCACACATCCAAATCGAAAACAGAGATTGGCTTACATTCCCTCTTTCTGGGTGCCACAGAGTCATCCAACTCTTTCCAGTTAAGCTAAAGCCTGGAAAAGTGACAATCCTTTTGATTCAGAGAACTTGAGAAACTTAAGTACCATGAGAATGGGAAATGTAAGTGCATGAATGAATAATTTTCTTTCTCTGTTCTCACCACTCCCCCATCAGTGTGCTGTACAAACTGCTGTGGACCATAAGTGATGAGGTTTTTGTCACTCTTCAGCATTTAGGACCAGAAAACAGTTGTGTTTTGAGGCAAGTTTAGAGACTGTGCCATATGCCTACTGTGGACTTCCATTTTGAAGCAATCAAGAATTAGAAATCCCAAAACTGCTGTGAAATGCCTTTAGGAACAGTGGGTATTTACTTCAGCTGCCTCCTCTGTCTCAAGTCTTTGATGGAAGTAACAAGAATTTAACAAGAACTGGGCACATTAAAGGAAGTAGCACAAGTTTTCTCTCTCCCTCATAGGTGAACAGATGTATTTCTATTTTGATAATTATACTCTGGATGGCCCAGCAGAACATGTGAAGACATTATCTTGCTTAACATTGAAATGTTCTTATTTCTCACTCAGATATTTTAGGAAATTACATTGTTGTGCTTGTAAAAATGGCAGTGTAACAGGACAGATTGTCCAGCCCATTTATCAAAGCTCTTGTTACTCTCATTTCAAGGCCAGCTTCAAGAAATGTTCAGTTCTGCGAGCACACATAATACTCAAGAGATCCAAGACCTTGACATGAACAAAGCTGTGTCTTTTTTCTTTTTTACAGTCCTGGTACACAGCGTTCTGTACAGCAGGCCTTTTCTTCTAGAGGTCACCAAGAAGAGGAAAGGCAAAATAAATAGCCATATGTACAGCAACAGCCTTTCATCTCAAGGTGCTGGAGAGGGGGAGCTGAATACTAACTGCATATGCAGTTTCCTTGAAACTTTGCCTTATAACTCATTCCAGGCTATGATGAAAACGTGATGGAAGAAAGCTTAACAAAGCCAGAAAATACGGCCATTAGGCCAGATGGTGGCAGTCAGATAACCTCTTAAGGCCAATTTCTGAGGTACAATTGTTAAAACTGCCATAGGAAAAAGGTAAGACTGGGTATATGTCTTAGTGTCCAGGGTGTAATGCAAGTCATGAGCAGTTGGTTCCAAATTTCTTCCAAGGCTGTGCCAATTCACACCATGAACCTAGAGACCTTCCCTTGGCAAACTGAAAGTTTCCTAAAGCTAAACTATAGCTTTCACTTGTGTATCACTGCCTACAGTGTGGTTGAAACATCTCAGATACCCAAGGGCCTCTCACAGCAGCAGAAACCTAAACCTGAAGGGGTCTGGTGTACTGTTTCCTTCCCCCAAACTCTGGCCATTCCTTTCCAGTGTAACTTGTGAAGGTATTCTAAGGAGAAAGAGAAGTTCAAGTCTGATCTTTGTCTTTTCTCTTCAGCACACCATCCATTTTCCTTTGCTTGACCTTCACTTATTTATTTATTTGTCTGTATGCATTGTAAAAATCACCTTTTGCTGTAGTTTCCTGTTAAATCAGATCAGCAGTGCATGCATGATTTACCCTTGTAGTGTCTACCAAAAGGAGTCTGCATGGAGATCTCAGTAATGGGAACGGTTTAAATTAGATAACAAAAACTTCATTTCTGGATATCTTTGACCAATCAGGCTTGTTCTGTTAGTGAATATACAATAAAGTAGATTTGATTCTCAGTAGCTAGGATGGAGAAAAAAACTTCTTCTGTTTGGGCCAATATACTGTAGTTAGAATTCAACTCAATTGTTGTTGTTGTTGTTGTTGTTATTGTTGTTAAAAGGAATACTCCAGTATACAAGTAAGATGTGTATTGGAGTACCAAGAACGTCTTCTCCCCGCCCCCCCCCCCCCCCCCCCCAGTTCACTGGAAAAGGTTTTTATGAAAAAAAAGTGTTGCAGGGTAACAGAAGGAAGTAAACTCCGCAAATTTTTCAGCGTCTCTAATAATCCTACTTCAAGACGTTAGAATCTACAGCAGTGAGATGGCGCCCTACTATCCCAGACAGTATTTTCTATTCTTCTCAGTGACAAAGTCTCAGAATACCATTTATTTTTCATAATTATGTATTTCACTGACAAAATGGAAACATTTCCATTCATTCTTCCATGGCACTGGAGAGAAAATAAATATGGACATAGTAATTTACCTTCAAGGGACATAATGTTTTACCTTCAAGAAATTTTTTATTTTTCTATCCCAGAGAGAAAAGAAAGTCAACTCCAGGTTCTTCTCAGAGACCCATCTCCTCATGGAATAACTGGATATGATCTAATAAAATTATGAAAATGCAATCTTTTATAGTGAAATGTTTGATGTGCAATCAAGTTGGACTATCAAAAGGAGTTATACTCCCAGGAAAATTTAAAGTAAATTCAAAGGAACTCAATAGCCTGACAGTCTATTTATTGAAAATATCCAGAACTGTGGAGTATCTAGGAATATATCCACTACTTTCTTACCCAAAGGATTACTGTTCTGATGTTGATGGTGTAAGAACAATAAAAACAGAAGCATTGCAAATCCATAGGTCTTCGGTTAGCAGCTTAGGGAGTATACCATCCTGAATGTTACAACTCAGTGTCATCTTCTGACTTAGGAGACTGGACTCTGTGGCTTGGACAGTCTGAAATACTCACAACAGTGCAGCACGAGAAGTTCAAGTCACTGAGTAGTGACTGTATCAGGACCAATCTACACAAACATAACAACAACGTCCAAACTTTTTAAGTTCACTTATTTGTTTTAAAAGTACTGGAATGCATTGGGAAAAAAAATGAAATATTTTGGCAATTTTCAATTAGTTTTCTGTTGGTCCTGTTTTGTCTAGCTGTGGCACATCTGTAGTATTGACAAAGGACTTAACCTTGTGTCCCAATCCAATATCAGGGAGGGTTCTTAAATGATCCCAAGAGCGAGATTAAGACACAAATGAGGTCAGATGCCGTACAACCTTACAAGTTTTATTTCCTATAACAACTGATAATAGTGACAGGACAGAGGGAAGAAGAAAGGAAAAAGAGGCAGGCCTAAGCAAGAGAATGGAAGAGATGCAGCAAGACTAGTTACAACCACCATGAAGCCAGAAACGTCCCGTTGGCTTGGTCTCGGTGCAGGTGATGGAGGTCCAAGTTCCAGGTTCCAGCAGACAGACGATGACAAAGTCCCAGTTCCAAGCGCTGATTTTCAATCCCTTGCAGTTCCTTTCAGTTCCTTTTTCCAGTCCCTTGTAGTTCCTTTTTCGAGGGAGGAGTATGCAGTTTTTCCAAAGAGTCCAGCCATTTCCACAGAGACTGCTAGCTTCAGGCAGATATGGTGGTTTCTTCAGGGCCTTCAGCACGTACTCCCCCACAGCAACAGGATGCTGAGGCTAGCAAATGGTCAGCAATGTTGAGACAAACATAGTCCAACACAGTCTCTTACATCTTGGTAAGCATTGTTACAAGGCCTGTTTAATGAATGAATAATCGTCTATTTATTTCCAAGGGCAAAAGTTAAATCCATAGTTTTAATAAGTTACAATGATTATATTTTATTGCCCATGTAACTTTTAGATAGAGTGACCAGGCTCTTTTTTCCTTCTTGCTCACATATTTTTATCAGCTACTAGTTAACCTTTAGTAACTGCTTTATTGAAACCAAACACTTATTTGTGATAGTTAATTCAAAGTGCAAGTGTATTTCCAGAGCATCTTTCCGTGTCACAGGACTTTTCAGTTAAACTCGTTACTATGTAGCCTTTCAGACTACAGTCACAAAGGACAGAAATGCTGTGAATAATAATAAAAGAAGTACTAGAAAGAAAATAATGAATTGAAATAGAAAAGCTGCCAATTGCTGATTAAATTAGAATTCTCAGTTAGATCAGGATTGAGATTTATTTTTGTGGTGGGTTGACATTGGCTGGCCACCAGGTGCCTACCAAACCACTCTATCAATCCCCACCATCTACAGGACAGGGGGAGAAAAATATGATGAAATGCTCGTAGGTCAACATAAGGATAGGAAGATCACTTATCAATCACCATCACACACAAAACAGACTCTACTCTGGGGAATTAATTTAATTTATTGCCAAGTGATTGTAACAGAGTAGGATAGTGAGAAATAAATAATAAAAAACAAAAACAAAAACAAAACAAAACAATAAAAACAAACAAAAAACCAAAACCAAACAAACAAAAAAAACCCAAACAACTAAAAGTCCTCTGTGCCTAAAACCCTGAAAACTCGCCTTATGAAGATGTAGGAGACATCTTCATATGTCTCTTTCTTTAAAAGGTTGGTTTATGATGGCCTCAGTTAAAGAGCCATGCACTTCTTGTACCTGTGTGCATATTCACCTTTTTCTGTTTATGACTATTGTAAAGGATTTCATTTTCACCAGGATTTCACAGTTGCATATTGCAAATGCATTGGAAGAGTTGAAGACCAATACTCATCTTCACTAGCTGGCATCATAAAAGTCCTCTCTTAATACAGCTATTTTCGTTACTGATAGTTGCATGTTTGTATATTTCTATGTTTTTAAAGTGTTTTGATTAGTTTTAGCAACCAAGAAGTACTTAATTGAACTGGAATCCTACCAGTGATCAAAGAGGGGAGACAATTACAGCGATGCAATTCAGAAATATTATTCTTATTTTGTTTTAGCAGTTTTAAATGCTAAACTGATCATTTGAGACATACCAAATGTCAGAATTAAACTTGCCTGGGTGACCTTTCTTTGTTCAACTCTGTTGGGTATGTACATTATGATAGACCTTTGTGACTTGATCCTAAGCAGCTTTTTCTTGGGACTTCTGTCTCAGTTAGTGCCCAGAGTAGCTGGTTCTCACAAAATTATTGTTTGTGTGAGTGTGAACTTTATACTTATTCTACTGCATTTTACTTAGAGTCATCTTTCAAGACAGGACTGTTGTTGTTTTTCTATAGGTCTTTTTACACTCCTTGTTGTTATCACAGTTCCGTGATTCCCAAGCCCTTATTTAGATCTGCTTTACCTATAAAATGGGAGGAAAAGGCTTAAAAATCTCTTTTATATTTGGCACTACTGAGCCATATCTTTCCACAAGATGGAAAAATGAAGAAATGTCAGGAGCAGTGGGTAACAAAATATTAGTTAGATGAGACCTAAAGGTTAAAAGGGTATGTGTCTTCATCCTCTACGTCTCCCCAAAATCAGTTATGTTAGATCAGTTTCATTAATTATTTGCAACAATAAGAAAGCATAATGCATAATGCCTGGCCAAATTAATATCTCTAGATTAAGTTTACAAAGTACTAGTGAAAATCAGTAAAAGCCTTAATGTCACACTTTTTTTTTTTTTTTTTTTTACTTTTTCTTTATTTCACTCCTAGGACCCACCAAGAATTAAGCAATGTTTTTCTTCTGTGTTTTCTTTCTGTTACTTTCCGAAGAGTGGGAGATATGGAAAAAAAAAAAAAATCACATAAAAGACCTATTTTCTAAACCTTAAAATGATTAAGGTTAAAATTAATGAAGGAATAATTGTATCTTTTCCATATTTCCCATGCTGCTATTCCCTTTTTCTGCAGGTACTTGACAAACATCAAAGCAAATACTTTTTAGTTTTGAAGCATAAAGCAAGATTTCCTGTGGGATTTTATATTATTTTTTAAAGTTTTATCTTTCCTGTTCTTAGAAGTATCTCTATTTTAGAAACTAGGCTGGATTTGGCAGCATTATTAATCTTATTGAAGAGTACCTTAAAGTCTGACAAGAAAGATTAAACAAAAGCAAACAGCTGCTGGCTTTCAGTTTTTGAGCTAAAAACATAATCTATGAAGACATCACTGTAACACTAGAAAGGATTATTAGACTCAGCATCCAGAGGATCTTAGAAACTTCAAGTATTCTGGATTTTGCAGGAGCAAGTCAGATGGTATTTTGAGACAAAGGGAGTAAGACCAACAGGGTGACCAGGGGACGCAGTTTAATCATTGGGGAATAAGGAATGGAGCTTTATGCATTTTAAATTTCAAGTGATTCATTGATAGTTTTCTCTGCTGTGCATTGAAATAATCACCTGAGTTAACTTAGTGTTAAACTCATTCCCAAACTCTGTGGAGAAGAAAGTAATTTAAATCAGCTTTAGATGAGTCAGGAGGTTTTGTAGGAAAGTTCTGATCTTGTTCATCTGCCTTATGCCTGCAACCTTCTTTAAAATAATCATTAGTTACTAGACTTTCACATGTTTTAATTTTTGGGTGGCCAGTTTTAGTCAGATGAAGCCCAGTTTTCAAGGAAGGTAGACTCTGGGGATGACCATTAGTGTTTTATGGAGCCCTAAACACTACCTCTCTCCACCACCATGAATCAAATCTACAGCATCTCAGGTAAGATGTTCAGAGAAGAATTTCACCAGATGTTTTGTGAATGCATTGGCAAGAATCTTTACCCAAACTGCAATTGTTAAGCACTTCTACAAGATCTCCTATTAGGATAGGATGAAAGAGTTGTGATTGTTTAGCCTGGAGAAGAGAAAGCTCTAGGGAGACCTTATAGCAGCCTTCCAGTCCTTAAAGGGGGCCTACAAGAAAGCTGGAGAGGGACTCTTTAACAGGAATTGTAGTGAGAGGACAAGGGGTAATGGTTTTAAACTGAAAGAGGGTAGATTTAGATTACGTATTAGGAAGAAACTCTTTACTGCGATGGTGGTGAGACACTGAAACAGGTTGTGCAGCGCAGTTGTGGATGCCCCATCTCTGCAGATGGTGTGATGACATTCTCCTCAGAGTCATCGTCCACCCACACCGAGCGCATGACAGAGAGGGCTGCTGGCCCAGCCCTGGTTTCGGCAGCACCTGGAGCGTTCTTCTAGTGCTGCCAGCTGGGTGGCCTCTTCTTGGCTGGAGAAGAGGCCTCGGGGCTGCCAGACCTCCTCTTTGGGGCTCACCATGGCCCCCCAGGGGAGTGTTCCCTGCCCTGGCTGGATGTAGATGGACCTGCCATGGACTCCTCAGGCCCTTCCTCATCAGGGATAGGAAAGAGGACAGAGGGAGGGCTTCCAGGACCCCCACGAAGGGCAGCTGCCGAGGTGCTAGGGTAGCCATCCACATTGGTTCCTTGAGGGCTGTAGGAAGGGGCCAGCCCAGGTGTGGGAGACCCTCGCCAG